>NW_027271004.1:1742500-2272500 GCF_040938485.1 Diadema antillarum | reverse complement strand
ATACTGGGCAAAAAAAAGACGAGAAAAAAAAAAGACAAGAAAACAAATGATGCTGTGTACGAGTCTAACAACTTTAGTCAGGGACGTCTAGAAAAAGAGACTATAAAACTCGAACTATGTACGTTTAAAGTAATTTCATCTCCTTATCTCGGATGTATATTCTGCACTTGAAAGCGACCGGAAGGTAATGATCATTCTCGTGTAAATATAATCACCAAGTTGTCAGGCCGCCCGCTGTACTTCAGCCTTTTACTATGTCTTCGAAAACAACGAGTATGCAAGGTCATTGTATAACACTCTGTTCCGGCGATCCATGATAATATGTTCAAGGTGTAACATTATTATGAAAGGGGTAATCTTTAATGAACCAGCGTCGTCTGCATCAGATTAATGTGTTCTTCTATAATAGATGTGATCGATGTTATTATCACTCTTTATTCATTATTAAGCATCATTGTTATAGGCCTATCTAATGGGAATTCCCTATAGGGGTCTCACAACACATTATGTTTTTACCTTATTTCTTTATTCGCAAGTTTACAATGGTCGCTAATTCAGACAACATTCTTAATGAGTTGAAAGACACGTCATTCTGTTCTGGTAGATATTGGGTGGGGGTCGATCCCTTAAATTACCAGCCCTCATTGCATCCCTTCTGTCGATACTCATTTCGATTTTGGCTTCCATGGTGGTCTGATAATAATGATAACATGACAACAGTACCCCGACGTGTATCACTAACACCAACTCGAACCTAATGTTACCTCAAGCTTGCCTGCATAAAACTTAAAGTTACCCCTACATCTAATGACTCTGTATCTATCTATCTAAATATATAGCTCTGTAATCCGAATCGCATTCGAAAATTTACTCCTGAATATGACTCTTTGGGGCATAACCACCGGAACACCTCTCACTGCGGTAATACACTTCCCCGTTACTTCTGGGTCACGGGGATTCTACACGGTGTAGAGGTGGGGTAACACACTAACCCATTACTTCTAGTTCCTTGGGAGTTCTTTACACTTTAAGGCGAGTGACTAACGCCTCTACCTTTGTTAAACTCTTAACCACATACGTAATCCGTCAAGTTGTTACCCGTTATTTTGGAAACTGAAACCTCCCCCCCCCCCCCCCCATTACCTGATTAATCCGATTAATTATACGACTGGACTCATCGTGTTTTTCTGCCGCTCTGACAAGACGGAATAGCACACTAATGATTACTCATCCTTGTTTAAACCGCTTACATAATATTAGTTTGTCTATGCTGGGGATGATGTCGTGTGAAATGTACTTGGGTTTCGGAACGCTTGAATGCACTGCAGTTGCGCCATGATGAATCGTATAAAGATCAACGGATTAAAGATTGCACTGCGCGCGATCAAACTTAGATGTAACTAACGGTAATACACCTGTAACTTCGAACGCGACTTCAGCCACTGATTTGAATCCAGGCATGTCATGCTTACTCTTTACGTTAATCCTACAGAATGGAGACCATAAAAATGTTCCAACTTGTACGTTTAGGCCTATCACGCCTTAATCAAAAAGAAATTTGGAAATCAATATAGCCACACTGCTATTGGACGCGGCCTTTATAGACGTATAATAATAATAATAACAATAATACTTAACATTTATAAAGCGCTTAATATCATATTTCTAAGCGCTGGGGAAAAACAAAGATAGAAAACGAGTGAAGAAGAAAACAGCAAGCAATCCAAACGAATGGATAGGTTATCAAGGTGGGTGTTTGCAAATTAAAAGGTTTTGAAAGTGGCGTCATATTTAGGTGGGGTTTTTTTTAACTGAGGAGAAAAACTACACTGTATTTATATGTGAGCGTAAACGTACACTATTAATAATTAAATGTTTATGTGGTCAGACATTCGAGGACAAAATTGTATGTGTGCTTGTATGATGTGTGCGTGTTTCATGAGTGTGGACTCGTACGCGTACGCGCTTGACGAAGTCCATCCTAAGTCAATACACTAGACTTTGGTATGTTGGTCTCGTTCGTTCGAACTTTTCACAGCAAACAAACTTATCAAGTCAACGCCGAGCAACGAGGTATTTCGACAAAATCATGGAGCTATACAAATCTTACCCCTGCGAAATGACGGATGTGTACTCTCTTTCAGACAAGCAGTGGATCTTTCTTTCTCTGTTGCTATCTCCCCTGGGATTTTGTTAATATCGCGCGAAATACCTTCGAAGTTAAGCGAGTCTTGTGATTAAATCTTTTCCCCGAGTTTTAATTGTTAGCGAAAACTTGTGAAGATCGGCGCTTCTATCTTTGAGAGAAAGATAGTGAGAGAGAGAGAGAGAGAGAGAGAGAGAGAGAGAGAGAGGAGGGAGAGAGGGAGAGAAAAGCAGGCAGGGGGTGAGCGCGGGACAATCATTAGACTCACAGATATTGACGCAGACGACAATAAAACGAAAACCACTGAAAAGTATTTGGATTGCGCTTTGTTGTGACTCATGGAAGCGTGGCGCTACGGGATGGTGGATTGCTGACTTGCTCTTCATTGTTTGACCGTGGACCGATTTTGTGTGGGCTTTTTTTTCTTCTATCTCCTGTTGTGTGTTTTTTTTTTCCACCTCTGCTCGTGTCGCTTCCTTTCTTCTTCTCGTTCTCGGATGAGCTCTCGTTTAAATGTGACGGCTCTTTTGTTGCACGAATCACTCCGCCGAATTCCCTCGAGAAGCACGGACCTGCGGACTTTGTCTTCTCGCCGTGCGACTTATCTGCTTTCAGGCTCCAATCGTTTTTCTCGAGATTCATGGCTTTTCTTCTCTGTAATCAACCTTGGTACTTGGAGGTGATAGTATTAATCATCATCGACTAAGTTGTCCTGACTTTGGTAAACTTTGGGATTTTATCGGTCGCTATACGCAGTTTGTTCCACCAATTGAACATTGGACGATGTGGCTCGTTGAGCAAGGAATAGACAGATGTATCTTGGACAGAACCTAATTAAAGTAAGTAAGACTCATTTCAAAAGCCTAATTGCTTTCAGTAAGTAGCATTTTCCTTGCTTTTTTACATGAGATTACGCTGTACGTGTTCACTCCTCCAAGCAAACATCGTCTGTTGATTGATTTGCTTGTTGTCCTTTTGTTGTATTATGATTTTCTAACTTGCCAATTTTTGAACAGTTAAAATTAGTCTCCCTTTCTTGTGGAATAGCCAAGTTTCAAGAAAACCGTGTCATGAAACCTTCTATCGAAGCGTGGTGACATTCGCGAATCACGCATTTCTAAGGTTTGTTGGCACATCAGACCACAGCCAAGGAGCCTTGCTATAGGAAAGCCGTCAAGAGCATTGATTTTCCACTGTGTTTGGCCTCTGTGGCACACAGGTGGCGTTATTCTTCAGAAAGGCCTTTGATGTTTCTGCGAAAAGAAAATATGAAAGAAAAGAACCATTGGCGGCTCGATATGCCATCTTCGACACGTTCCAAGGTCTGGCACGCAGACAGTCAAATCATCGGTATACAGATCGACGCCGTGAATGGAGTAAATTGCCGCCGCGGCGGTGATGGCGTTCGGTATATAGGCAGATATAGACTGAGGGAGTATAGTAAATATTCTCGCTGTGATTAGCGAGGTATAGTATTTTTGATCGGTCTCTCAACTGTGGATCGAAGAAAGACGAAATAGGCGCATTGTTGTACAAACTTGGAACCGCTTCCAATGCAAACGGCTCCATTTCCATCATTTTGTGTTTTTATTGATTCAATACCCCCGTTCCATTCCGCTTCCCTGCCTTTCTGGATTTTAGAGGAAAAGCATGTCAAGGCAAAATATGATTCAATATTGCATCTTTGTGAGACTTTGACAGATTGCTGATTTCCACAGCACTCGATGTACGCGAATGTTCATACAATCCTGAAAAGACAATCAGTAGTGTTTGCATACAAGCGCCAGATCATTTCTATGTACTAATGCTTTCTTCAAGTGATTTCATAGCGAAATCTATCTAAACAAAGTACCCTCGAGAATTCAAACTGATTACGCACAAAGGAATTGTTAGCATAACCATTCATGAGAATACAGACTCAGCATCAGATTGCAAGAACGTGCATTGGGCGTGACTGCGATCCACCGGATGCAATAGATCATTCATTCGACGGAAATGTTTCCGTCGCCATATTATTTCAACATTTGCCGAAGTCATATTCTACAAGATGATTCTTAATTCTTGTACTTTGCACCGTTAAGTACACACTTCACGCATGTTTATTCGTTTTATACGACAAGATAATTTATGTACTTTGTGCCATAAAGTACGCACTTAATGCATGTTTATTCATTTTGATTGCGGGTTTTGTCTGACAATATTTGCTCACATACACTGTTGGCACCATGTACAAACGTTTATCGGTTTGTTCCCAGCCCAGTGTAGGTCATGTGAAGTTGTGCTCCGAGGTCTCTACTCTGGGTACTATAGTATATTTTGTTTCATTTCCGTTTTTTATTATAGTTTGCAAAAACGGGTCAAGAAGAGTAATGATGGTGTTGCCAGAGTATATGCGCAACCTTTCACAAAGTACGTTCGCCATTATTACCACTCAACGTAATCCTGACTGACCATGAGAACCCATTTATCTGCTGCATAAGACGATGGGGTCTTCCTTTGACGCGTAGGAGATAAATACACGTATTACAGGGAAAGAAAGCATTCCTTTACAAAGGGGCAAAAAACTCCAATGTGCAATCTCGATATCATGTGCAGGCATCATCCCAGAAGGGAACGGAACTATGAATATCACGTTTTAGGTGTAACAAACGTGTTGACATGCAATCATATTAATGTGATATCTCATAAAGTTTATTATACCATATCAGTCACTGGCGCACATGAGAATGCCAACATGTTTTGTCACGCAGGATGTTCTATACCAGAGATGACGGCCAGTACATGTATGAACACAATGTCGTATGTTGAATAAGCTCCTAAACTCTGAAACATGGGGTTTTCGGTTCGTGGAGGCGCACACCCCTGGATAGAATATTTTTCACGTCCTTCTTGACCAAGGCGTGTGATTGGGTACCTTCACGTCACTGACATGATGATAAAGGCATGGTCCTCAGGATGGCAAAAAGACCATCAAAGGGGCATTCCAGACACTATTATTTTCATAATCTTACATCATGCAGTACATAAATCGACAACTCCATGTATAGATTTGTGGAATTTATTGTGGTTCTTGAGCAGAGAAATAATACTTTCAAGAACCTTCAACGAATTACACTGAACAAGGATGATGACATAGGAGGTTCACATATATTTCTGAAATGTAGAGGTGTAATTCCAATACCGCTTGCCTGCGAGTTCACCTGTGAATAATCTATGCATGCCTTCTTCTTTTGTTCTGCTTCCTTGAGCCCCAACTCATGCATTCTTATGGTGACTCTACCATGTTATCATCCTTGTTCATTGCAATTTGTTCTAAATTCTGAAAATAGTCTTATTCTTCATTCCAATTATCTCAGATTCTGAAACTCTGTACTCAGTATAACTAATTTATGGTTGTTCAAATGTGAAAATCTGAAAATTATCCGGAGGTGTCCTTTAATGATTCGAGTGATCAGTCACAACATACCACCCATGTAATTGCCTAGCGTAAATTTGTGGTATGTTCGGTGTTCTCTTCTTCTTCTTCTTCTTCTGAAAGGTTAAAGTGTTTTGATGTTCCTTTACGCCAACAGTTGCTGGGGTATCGGAGCATTTCAATGACACCAAGACGGTGGGATTAGCAAGGTGGGGAATTACATTGTCTCTTCTCGCAAATACCTATCATCATGGTGTTAAACATACAACACAGATTGCACGAATGTGGGACTAAAGGGAAATCCCCTAGCAGAGCAGAAGTTGAGTGTTATTTGCACTTCAAGAGCCGAACAGTTCTGAACAATACTGAGTTGTTGTTTGAGCACAGTCCTTTTGTTATCGCTGTGAGACTGGTATGAGATATGACAAAATGGACTTTGGTTACAGAAATTATTGTGTGCTGTATTTGTTGAAATCTTCGATTGCACCTTGCGTTGTGTGTCTGTTATCAAACTGCGGAAGGAGACGTGTTGCAGAGTCCTGTGCTGTTTGCCGACCGATAATCGAGATAATTGGGCAACGTTCAAACACGATTAATCCGTTTGATATCTGTTTTCGTCACATCTCGACATTCCTCCGTTTAACAACATTACACGTGGCATCTTCAGGAACAGAAACAAAATTATGGGGGTGGGGATGAGGGGCACAGTAGGAGGTTATACGGAAGAAGTTCGACAAAACCAATTGTCGAGCAACGGACATTACGTAAGTGCCCTACTCGATCGATGAGTGCAATTTGAATCATGAAATCTTCGTGACCGAAAAGTGGACGAAAAGCCTAAACATTCACTGTAGTCTGCGTAATGGGACTTTCTTTATAGAGCAAATCGGATCAAGCTGTTTCTCGCATTGCGTTTAGCTGATTCCCTCTTCTTTGTTCTGGATTTGTTCATCCTCTGAAATGTCTGTAAATGTGCAATAGTGCAATTCATTCACAATTGGAATCACAGGCAATGGCACTTTTGGGCGTGTGAGTTCGGAGCGCCGCGGCGCTGTGAAAAATCCTGCAGTTTTAATCAAAAAATTGTAGATGTTAACATGTCCACGACGAATTATGTCCAGGTCGTTTTATCCTTATAGGACAAAGTTTATAACCATAATATTTCTCTTGACCTACGGTCCTAGGTGTTTAAATGGGTATTGGCACTTCAGCAGGGGGTAATTATAATGGAAAAGTCCTCCAAGAGAGAAGTGCTAACAATGAAGAGGTTACCTTGGGCAAATAATAGGTTCACAACACTTTATTTGCATGCTTAAAAGGCACCAGCAACTCTCTCCCGTCTCATTAAGATATGAATCAATTTACAATACCGTAAAGCTCGTATTTTGATTTAAACAAAGCTCAAGATATGATGATTCACCGCGTGAGTCTTTTGTCTCTATTCATTTCATTCTGTCACTGCCAACTGTATTCTGCTTGTACACAAAATGTTAGGTGATCCGACTCATCCGTGCGCCATGCATGCAGTAGACTAAAAGGGATCGTATAGTTTTGGTTGAGACCTAATTTCGGGTTTCTAACATTTTTTTTTTTGGTGAGATAATGAGAAGCCTCTTATGAAATATGAGAGAACATGTAATTCTATGAGGAATTCAATGTTTATTTGACGAAAATTGGTTTTGAAATGGCTGAGATATTATTTTTAAAAAAGCGATTCCGATAAAGTGTGGGACCCACATTTAGTTACGATCGCTTTGTTTTACTTTGTTTTTGGATGTTTCAGTCATTCCAAACCCGACTTTCATCAAATAAACTTTGAATTCCTCTTAAAATTGTATGCTCTGTACTACATCATAATTGTTTTCTTGGTATCTCACAAAAAGTTAAAAGCCCAATTCTCATCTCCACCAATAATGTGCGTGTCGAGATCCCACCCCACCAAGCCATCCAACAATCAATCACGTGATTAGTGATTTGCTAGGAGAGAGGTAACGCGCCCTCTCAGACACTCTGACATTTTCCCAGACATAATATCATCTACGAATGTATTCGTTACAATGTATATTTATTCTATGATAACTTCCGCTAAAAGGAATGGATGTCTGTCATACTGATCGAAAAAGAGGACAAATGTAACAACTTATCGCTCAATGTCTGAAGCAGTGAATCGCATCTGTGAGGAGGACACAATAGTAGCATTCTTCCCATTAACGAAAAACCTGTATCTCATCTGCCATGCGATGGGATAATGGCATCTTCCGTTCCGCACAAAAGTCATAATCTATGGAACGCTGTGTACAAAAGAGCTGACTGTCGTCATCATAATCACTGCACACCCACGGCCATACCATAATGCATAAAAAGACGACAAAACACATAAAAATGGGATAGTATGTACCCTGGGCACGGGAACTTGAATAGGATGTCGTGCGGGCCATTTTGTGCAGTCCATTGTCATTGTCCTATATTATTCTATATGGGAACGACGGATGTTCCTGATTCTTTAATTGACTGAACGTAATCCTGGGGGGTATTTTGAAGTTATACTGTTATGGACATGTATTCACGAGAGGGAAGGGGTGGTCGGGACGCCATATTCTTTGACTGTCAGATATACAAACCTTAACTTCTAATAGGGCACCATAGTGTATACAAGTTGATAAGACTCCGGATTTTAGCCCTTTCGATGCCAGAGACTATTGACGGTGTGTACAACGCTATATGATTTTGTGTGACATATTTTGGCACTCAAAGTATACGCAAAGGGATACACAGAGTGACCTGGGTTCTGAGTCCCTCCCAGTGTTTTCACTTTTGGACTATAAATGCTTTCACATTGTCCGGACCCAAGTTTATCAATGGTTACTGGACAATTAACGATACTTTCAATGCATATATCAATGACAGGGTCCTCTGCATAGATCAGTGGCAACGCTGATGTATAGCCACCGTACATAAATACGACAATGTATTCATGTTATCATCATATTGTATTCTCGAATTATAAAAGCTGAATGCTCCGCACAGTGTCAAAAAAGTACAGTAGCTCTGTGAGGGTTAATGTTGTTGCACATTCTCGGTTGGCACATTCGGTTACTCCCTCCCAATAACTTATTTTCTTTCTTTCTCTTTTTACCATCCTCTTTCCTGAGCTTAGAGAGGCTAAACCTTAATGGTCGAAAGACATTCCCAGCTTCCTGCAATGTCTGTCTCACTTCCACTGATGATGCCTTGTTCGACCTTCCTAGTGACATTTGAAATCGATGGATTGGTTGTTCTGTTCGTCAACATCTTGTGCTTATTCTTTTTTTTTCCTTTTCATTTTGTTTGAGGTGGGGGTGGCGTGATTTGTTCTCTTTAAGCAGACCAGTATACCCTGTGAATGAAATAGTGACAATGTCTGTGGGAGCGTAGGCCGCAGTAACATAGAACCAAGGATGTATCACACACCTTGATAGAACATACCATAATTCTCAATATACCGTTGAATTCATGATAATTATTGTGTGTTTATGCACGAAAGAAGGAGGATATACTGCGGTTTAAACCTCTTGAGGCGTAGTCAGGTGCAGTTGATTATACGTGAAAGAAAAATCGGGAGTCTTTTTGTCTGCAATCATCAGAATAAAGCTTTAAAGCATTCATTGCTATATGTTGTACAGATTGTGGATGCATCTCTGCGATTGTGCTTGAAATGGCGACTATAACATTTCGTCTGTCGATTTTTTTTTTAAATAGAAATGACGCATGTACACCAGATGTATATGCCAACCACAGCCGCACTTATACACATCACAAAGGCATAAATCGAGCGCGACGTGAAATACATTTTGGTTTAATCTAATCCTCAAATTTGTACGACTGATGAACGCTATTGACACCTCAGGGAAGAAATATGCGGAAGGCAAACGAGGGTGGTGGACCACGAAAGTTCACAGTCAGAGCTTTCTTCTTGAATGCAGTCGGTCCTCTCTCCCGACCCCCCCCCCCCCCCCTCTTTCTCTCTTTCCCTATAATGTGTTTGCAAACAAATTCCTTTCTACTGTCTATTGGAATATCCCTTTGGAATTGGATTTGTGTTTAATCAGCCGCTGTATCAGAATCGTAGATTAGTCGAGTCTCCAAATAAAAGTTCTGCAAGAATTTCTACTATCAAAGCGTGACTTCAGTCGAGTTGCGGGTTCAGTCATCCACGGAGAAACAGACGTCAAAATTCTCCATATCATTATGCTCGTGGTATACAGCAAATATATACATGGGAAAATACCGCGTTGTGTAAATACAGCCAAGGATTTTTGAGGAAAACTTCCCTTATGAACTTCTGAACTGTGTCTTGTTCTTCACTTCTGACTGTCTGTACATGCATGGAACAGAAGTCCCTCAAGAATATAGTTTTAGCACAAATTCATATCCTTGCATATAGTTTCGTTGACATGGAACTTTTACTGTAGGGTCGCTGTGCACGTCACGAGTTCGACATCCACGAATCATACAGTCTACGAGTCACACAGCCCACGAGTTATACAGCCCACGAGTCATACAGTCCATGAATTCGACACTATGAAACAAACAAGGTCAATGAGATTGACACGAAAAGCCCCATGTTATAATGTCGAACTCATGGGCTGTTTTCACCAAGTGTGGAACTCATGTGTGTACGATTCATTGACTTTTTTTCCAATGCCGAACTCGTGGGTTGTATAACTCGTGGTGTCGGAATCGTGGGGTGACCCCATTCTACCAGGTCGAATATGAAATTATACAACACTTTTTAAAAATATTTTCTTCAAAAGCAATGTTTGTGAGACGTATTTCTAACAGTGATTTCATGCATGCACTGCAGGGTCCTCGGCAGGAATTTCTGTACATATCATTGTTGTTTCTTGCACATGAAAACAATGTATCAGAATCAAATTCTTATACGTGTATTGGATGGGCAAAGGGCTTAACTTAATGCATTATAAAAATCACTCCTCGCGATGTTTTCACGAAGCGGGGGTTCGTGTGTTTATACGTGTAGATACATATAGGATTTCTTCAAAGATAAATGAATTTTCTTTTGTCTTTTTAAATCAAAGACACCAGCAGCTCGCTATTTGTATAAATAGGCTAACGTCAGACGTATGATAGAGCGGATATCGAAAACACTTTTTTTTACTATTATTATAACCTTGCACGTGCGATTTACGGGATTCCAGTTAATACAACTGTAGTTGTCATCTACCTATTTCCTGGTGTCAAGAGTAACAAACTGGTCACGTATACATTTGTATATGAGGTACACGGAAGTAGAGCTTCAAATTATTGTCTTTGTTTGTTCACTGGTTCGTTCTGAATCCATCTACATGGAACTGCGCAAATGATAATTAGATATGTATGCAGGGCTTGCGTGGTAGTAAACAATAGTTCAGCCATGTATCATTACTTGACCCAGACTATTTTAATCAGTACAAAACAACAACAATAAAACGAACAATATAACCACAACAATTCTACAGTTAATGTGAACGTTCACGATACTTCTTTTTTCTTCTCTCTCTTTCTTTCTACCTTTCTTTTATTGGTATTCACCGCTACGAATGATACTAATGGTTCTGAAAACAACAATTTGAAGGGGAAAATGTAATACACATGCTCCCCCCACCAAAAAAAAAAAAAGAAATCAACCAAAAACAACAGGACGAGCAATGTAAGGCAGAATTCTCATTGACCATTCACAAGGAAACTCTGACGTTTCTAGTGACAGTACGAGAGTGCAAGACCGGAGGGCTGAAGTGTAGGCAGCGGTGACGAACTCTTTGTTTCCACAGCGCTGATTCTCCTCGAAGAGAATACGAAAGATTTGGAAGGGAAGACTGTCAAGGCATGTGTTTTTGAACGACTTGGAAGAGGATTTGATTCTTCGTGCGAGAATTTTGTTTGAAGGCATCTCTTCGCGGGTGCTCGTTCTTTGTTTTCCTTCCAGGAGGTTACAGACTTGCTCATCTATCTATCTATCTCTGCCTAGCTGTTTGTCTCTGTCACCGTTCAATCTCTGCCCCTCTCTTTCAATGTTTTTCGCGTTTACACGATGAGTTCAAAAAAAAAATCCTTGTCTTGTTGTTTGGTATTGACTGAACTTCGGAGACGAAGGATCCAGTGATGCTTTTGTTGTTTGGACAATCTTTGTCCAGTCAACCCCATCTCAACTGTAGGGATGGGTCACCGTGTCACGGACGTCCGAAACTTTAATTCCATTCCACACATCGACCATTCTCTGCCCGTTTCTTCACTAACGATCTTCCCCTTGTGTTGGATTACGCAGGCCTGCTGGAGAGAGGCGCCACGGGTTAGAAAGTTGTGTTGTCGTGCAGGGCACGCTATGAGTAGAGACATTTGCTCTGTAACATCATACAGAGGAAAACAACTTTAGTACTTGTCTCTGAAATAGAGTATCCTGTCGATCAACGTATTTCTCTCTGTAAAATATTCCAATATCTCGTAGTTAAAATTGTACAAAGGGGATGATCAGGTGATGTCGATATGCAAAGCAGGAAGCACAAATCTTGGCCGTAATTAGTATGAAATATTCCCTGAAAAAAGTATAGTTCTTGTTCGATGCTATGTAATAACTTATGTATGCTTGATCGAGGGGTATCGACATACTTACTAGAAAAAGAAAAAAAATGGTTCTTGTTTGCTATTTGCGTGTGTGCTTGCATATTCGTTTTAAAGGCTTGGTGTTGAATTAATATCACATTAATTTGTGCTCTCTATGTAATTTTACGCGCGAACTCTTCAACCCTGAAAACAAGGGCCTTCGAGGGCAAATTATTCCAAGTTTGAGGTAACTGTAAAGCGTTCGCAGGCGTATTAACATTTTTTTTTTGGTCCCTTACCTCCCAACCTCTTAAAGATCACATTTAAAGGGTGTCATTTAAATTTTGTGTTCTTTATATTTGTTTTTAACGAAAAGCGCTTGAACCTTTAGCTGTGAGACAAACATTCTTGATAACTTTTTTTAATCGTATGTTTTATGTTTCATTCTTTTGTTTGCAGTTGGAAAACGAGGTGAAACTTCTCAGGGAGAAACTGTCGTCTGCCCAGCAAACACTTGGTGAGATGGGCCATCAGATGGACTTACAAAAAACGCGAACCAGACAACTTTTGGCCGGCTGGAAAATTAAGCTCGAAGAGAGCGAGGACAAAGTGATGACGCAGGCGCAGGAGAAGGACCGCCAGTTCACCGATCTCATCTCTGATCTCATGTACTTCGAGGGTTGCCTGAAGAAGGAGCGACAGGAGATCCTCACCCAGATGGGCGACAAGGACCGCAAAATCCGCGAGCTGCAGCGGCTGGTTCTCAAGCAGGAGAAGCAGATCAGCGCCCTCAACCGGGCCAACGAGAAACTCATCAGCAGTCTCCATGGTGACACCAGGGAGACGGCGATGTCGGAGGAGGAGCGCTACAGCAGCAGCGCCAAGTCGAGCGACGACGTGAGCAGCCTCGACACCAGCAGCGAGGCGGAGTCCGTACGCGCGACGCCCTCGCCGATCATGTCCAGCCGACGGCAAAATGGCCGCCGCTGTACCGTCCAGATGGGCTCGGACGTCGTATCGCCCGCCAAGCACAACAACAACAACAACGTCATCAAGTCCACCAGCCCAACTAACGGACATCAGCATCGCGTTCGCTTTGTTGACGACGTGGTGGCCGACGTGGTGGCCGATCTGCGTCTGAGTAGGCCGAAGAAGGGCTTCTTGAAAATGGAGGACAGGAGTAAAGCGCGCAAAATCTCGCTGCCCGCCTACCGCTTGCCAGCCGCCAACGAGAGCGACCAGGAAGTGAGATTCTTCTGAGGAGTTGCTGGTATCTCTCACTCCATCGATACGGCACTTATTAGTTTACTAGGCATGACAGTGAAAGTGCACGATTCCCTGAACAATAACCACTTGACTGGAGATGAATTGGGTGCATTCAGTAGGCCTACAGTGTACTGATGAACTTTTCTCGAGACTGTATACATTACAGGAATGAGGACAGATGATTTTCATGTTCTAGACGATAAACCATATATTTTTGTTTTGTTAAAAACGTATCCCATGACATATTCTTTGTCAAAAATCAAGAGATATATTGAGAGCATAGAGGGAAAGAGTAAGAGAGAAAGATAAAAGTATGTGTGTGAGAGAGAGAGAGAAAGAGAGTGAGAGGGAAGGAGAGAGAGAAAAGGAGAGAGAAACATATGTTGCTTTGAATGAAAGAAATGGTTGATTCCGATGTCCTATATAGAAGATTTTGATTGGGTACGATCAAAACTCTTGGGTATTTTTGAAAATGAAGAATCATACACAGGCGCGCTAATAAGCGATGTGCTATATACGAACCCATCTTGTATTTTTCTTTGTTTTATGTATCGTGTTCAATTAATGTTAATTTTCCCATTTGTTGAGAGGTAGCACTGTACCATTGGTCTTATAAGTTAAGTTTGAAAGATGTTTTGTCGAAATACTAGTAACGATATGTTATCTTTTGAGATGAAACTTTCGGTATCATCATCACCTATGGTTTAGTGAAGATCAAAATTATGATACTATCGGACAACTCAACAAAAATTTTGACAACAGATAATTTTTGCCTGTAAATACTCTTCTTCTAATTTCAGTGTGATGGTGCTCCACATTCTCCTTCTACTGTTCCGTTCCGAATTGAAACTAGCCTTTTGTCACGGCCCTCTTACTGTAAGACTGCTATCTGACGGCTACAACGGGCGAGCGAAGCGAGCCCAGCCGAGCGAGAGAGGGCCTCGGTAAAAGGCTAAGTTAAAACGTGCACGTCCATCCGTATTTCTCTTGCTCACAAGTTAGTCAGACGATGATACTTGGGATCATCCCACGAGACCAACACCCACGAGTCATACAGCCCACGAGTTCGACAATAGATAAGGCCCATGAATTCGACACTTGCTAAAAACAGTCCACGATTTCGACACAACGCGGGGCCTAATTTTGTGTCAGTCTCGTGGGCCTTGTTTGTTTAGTGTCGAACTCATGGGCTGTATGACTCATGAGCTGTGTAACTCATGGGCTTATGCCCGATGGGCTCTAATGACTCGTGAAGTGGGCTGTAGGATTCGTGGGTGTCAGTCTCGTGATGTGCATCCTGATATTTTTATGTCAGCCGAAGAGTGTGTGTTTAAAAGAAGTAGAAGAAGAAAAAAACTATAACACGACGCCTGCATTTTGGCACGGAACGACACCAGCATTTATCAAGTTTACTTCAATCTAAATATCTCAGAATTATTTGAATAGAATAAATGCCTTTTCCAATCACCTCATATCCAAAGAGGTACATACTTTTGGGATGAAAACTTACATTTTTTGTAATAAATTGAATATGCTGTACATGTATTTAAACATGGAGCTATGCAATGTGTTGTAGCTTCATGATTTGAACAACACGTATACTGTATGCTTTCATTCTTCCGTCACGTATGCCCATTCCAATTTTCCCTTCGAAACCGCGGGAATGTTTTTGAAGGTGAAAACTGTTGCCCTTAACATGTAGCCTTCTATTTGTAGCATGTGCTGGCCACATATTCAATGAAATTATTATCAATACATATGTATATATACGCATGGGTCGACATTATAGCGGTGGCCCGGGGCCACCAAAAATTGATGTTGGTCCACCAAATTCTCTAAAAGGCTATCTTTTTGTGGCCCGATCGGCAGCTGAAATTATTCAGCATTAATTTCTATACTTCCTATCATTTCGAGCCACTACATTTCTTTTTCGGACCACCAAAGTGTTACATTCAAAAATTTTAGTAGCACGTGTCGAGTTAGTGTCGAGCCCACTTATTAACATGCGTATGAGTATATATATCTTTGAAATCATTCCTAAAATTTACATCTATCATGTGTTTGATGGACATTCAAGGGCAATCTAAAATGAGGTTGTCTGTAAGTGTCGCTGCATGACTGCTACATTGATTATCATAATTATCTTTAACGTTACATGAAGAGCGGGCTAACTCTCCCCGCCGTTCGTTCGTAGGTTTCGTGATTTAAGTGACGCAGGATCCTCGTGCGGTGTATCGTGCAGGTCTGTTGATTATTGTGTAAAGTGCTACAGTGTAAAGTGCTACGAAAGAAATTCTCTTCAGATTTAGCTTTTGACACTGTGTGTATGTGTAAAAGTGTTTCCAAAAATGAAGCTATACATTTATTTTATTTATGTGTACATTGTATGAAACGATATTATCGTGCTTCGAAATAATACGCAAACCTCAATGTGAAGCTGCTTTCTCTTGTCCACTACTTTGACTAAATCAGAGAGAAGGGGGGGGGGCAGAGAGAGAGAGAAACTAAAAGCAAATTATAAGTGAGTCAGATGAATGCGTATTATAATGTAGTAGACTCCCAATGCTGCAACACCGAATTGAAGACTACAGTATTTTACGCGCGCAGACACAACACGCACAAATATATACATGTATGGATATTTTCGTAAGAGATATAAACATGCGTTCGCTTATTGTTAATGCATGCACATTATCATGGGTATATAGGTATAGTTATGCATTTTTGACTTACTGACAGATACATTAGAAATAAGACGATTTATCTCTCCTCAAATTAAAGGGAAAAGGAGACAATGATGTCATGCATAACGGAGAGGTAAAGAGGGGTGAAAAAAGTAGACAGAGAATTTGAATGAAAGGGAGTGACGATTTCTTAAAGGGATGGTACTATAGTTTTGGTTGAGACGGGGCTTCAGGTTTCCAACTCTTTTGTGAGATAATGAAAAACCACTTATGGAAAAAAAAGAGCATAATCGAGGGATTATACGTTTCTTTGATGAAAATTTGTCTTGAAATGGCTGAGATATCCAAAAAACAAAAAGTCCTATTTTCATCAGATAAACCTAGATTCCTCTTAGAATAGTATTGTATGCGCTTTGATATTTCATAGAGGTCTCTAATATCTTGCATAAAGTTAAAATTTGAATTCTCCCATCTCAACCCAAACTATACCATCCCTTTAACTTACAAAAGTGAGCGACATGTTGTCTGTTGTGTGATTACTACCTATATTGTATATGAATAAATAAATTGAATATGTGTGTATATATATATATATATATATATATATATATATATATATATAATATGTACGATATATACATATATATATATATATATATATATATATATATATATATATGTATATACATATGACATGTAAAGGTACTTTTTTATTTGGTAACATCTATAGCAGCCCGCAGGCTGAATTACAGACATTTTACACGAGTAAATGTGAAAACATAGAAATATGTAGAAGAAAATAAAAGATACGATGAAAAAAAAATATCAGCGATAAGATATTGCACAATGACATTGAACTTCATTAAAAATGGTTATGTCATGAACCTCGACACGTGCATCTATTAAAAAAAAAATCTTACAATAGTTGATTACAAAAACATGTAAAAAACAAACAAATCAAATCAAACCAACGCCAGTACTGAAATCAGATGCATAAACAATTTTACTCACTTTATATAATGCACGTAATGCCTATGAAAGTTGCAGGGCCTAGTATGAAGTTGGAGAAAAGAGAGAGAGATAGAGAGAAGGAGAAAGGGAGAGAGGGGTGGAGAGAGGAAAACATTTCATCGCGCGTTTCAAAATTGTTAATTGAGACCTAACACAAACTTCCGAATGAAATTCAGAATTACATACATATCAATGATTATTACACTGAGAATAATACTACACTGTATACACTTCATTTACATTTTAAATCAAATTACAATGATATGAATATAATATGAAAATATGAATATACATGTATATACAACCATTTATCATGAAATATATTTGAAAATATACCAACGTATTGCGATTACTGAAGAATAAACATCCATCCCGCATTTATAATTCAGATTATGTTATATTAAAAATACATCACAATACTCACAATTTGAGACCATTATGGTCGCTGGGACGACAAGACCTTGTATCTCAAATTTTGGTGAAATGACTTCCTCAAACTATTGGTCAGACAAAATATAAGTCAAGCGACGTCCCGTTCAATTTCAACTGCTCCACCCCAAATATTAAGGCCACCACGGCATGCCAAAAGAAGGGCCATCCCACTAGATGTGGGTGCCCCGGCCGCCATGTCCCCTTTGCTCAACATTGCAGATACGAGGTCTTGTCGCCCCAATAACGACATACTTTGATTAAAACATAATACACGTGGAGAAATGACTGCATTGCTGATTGTGATAACATATATATACTAGTATACACAATACACATATGCCTTTCTAATGTGAAGCAGAATATCTCTCATCTCTTAAATGCTTCCTATACACCATTGCTGCAACCAACAATAAAAAAAATATTTACTTTACATTAAGACAAAATTAAGACAGAAACACTTTTATGACGTCATCGGCGGGCGAGGGTTAGGCTCCTTGCCACCGACAGTCGGAATTTCATCGATGAATTTAGGCAGGGAGGTGGGAAGAGATATGCAATAAACTGCAATAGGTCACATATTATTTCACATAGACGCATTTCATATATTTTTTCCCCCGGCTTTGGTCAAGATTCAGATCTGTGGCTCTTTTCCTGCCATGTTCCTCCAGAAAAACCCAATTAATTCAGATAGACAATCTTCCTGGTAAAACTCAAGCCATCATTAAAAAGATTATAATGGAAAAAAAAACAATTAACATAAACGCAGGGGGAAGTACACCATTGTATGTACTGAGTATAGTAAGTCAGATGTGTATACACGAGTCTTTGACAAGAGGTGGCGCTAGTCAACATTTCGCCTGTCAATACTATGCATTTTGAAGCTCAGTATAACTTGTCAAAATAACTGATCTGATACCCCCAAATCAGTGGTGGTAGGATTTAGCCTCTCAGATGAATATGATAAACAGTTCTTTGTGCCTTCGAAGAATTTTTGACAGTTTTCTGTCGAAGCTGATTGCCAGTAGTAGGCTATAGATTTAATTAGATAATCATATCGTTTGAGGTGCAATACTGTGAGTCGAAAAAAAAGTCTTACCAACGAAATACATTTTCTTGTTTTAAACTTGACTAGGCTCCATTTATAGAATGATTTCATATTAACCTGTTTACCATCAGACAAAACCCAAACTAACTCGATCAACTGTGTATGAGTTGAGAGCATGGCATATAAAAATACAGACAGATTTTGAGTTCGGTAAAAGGGATAGATTAATTATTTACCAGTGGTGTATTTGTAGTATTGATGAGTATTGATTTATTGTTCACATTATCGTTTTTATCATTATTTGCTGACACCTTTATGATGCCAAATCGATCTCAACAAAACACATCTTTTCCACAAACAAAAGGAGCTTTAACTTTTCCATTTTTGGGAGGAGAGTGAGCTGGAATGCATGGGTAAAAGAGAGAAAGAAAGCTGAGAAAATTTATTTTTTTTTAAAGAATTAATTTGTTTTTCTGCTGCATCTCCTAACTCAAATACAAATGGCTAGGAATACTGTATTCAAGGAAATGTTGAACCAATATTTTGTTTGTCGTCTAACTAGTCTCATGAGTAACACGATATCATTGAGACCCGTCTCCACCAGTGGCGATATGAAACCGACAACTATATAAACATGTGCTGGTATTACTTTAGAGAGAGAGAGAGAGAGAGAGAGAGAGAGAGAGAGAGAGAGAGAGAGAGAGAGAGAGAGAGAAAAGGGGGGGGGGAGGACAGAACGAAAAAGCAAGAGTAGGGGCGGGGGCGGGGGGGGGGGGGGGAGGACAGAACGAAAAAGCAAGAGTAGGGGCGGGGGCGGGGGGGGGGGGGTGGAGACTTGCATGCACAAGTACCATTATTACATAGTTATAAGTCAGTCACATGCAGTCGATTTGCTGTTTACTTTGATAAGTGCAATGCGATGAAAATGAATTACTATAAAAGTGTGACTGTTGTAGGGACTTTGTTAGACAGAAAGATCCGTCTGTCCGGAGGACTCTTTTATATTTTGCCATTAACGCTGTCCTCCGGAGGGGATCCGTGAAGCCAGACGCAGTCTCCGCGGAACATTCCCCGACGGACAGATACAGACCGATCTTTCGGTCAAGGACTTTGTGTGCAGTGACTCTCATGAAGATGTAATATCAGGGAGGTGGAAGAGAGTTCCACCTCCCTGGTAATGTCATACAGATATTGCTCTTTTAGAGGTGTAATATAACACTTGACATTATCTGCCTTTCAGGACCACTGAGCTAATCACAATCAGCCTTGACGGAATTGAGTATAGGATTGTTTACTTGGATTTTTTTTATTATCATTGTTATTATTATTAATATTATTATTATTATTATTATTATTATTATTATTATTATTATTATCATCATCATCATTATCATTATCATTATATATATACATATATATATATATATATATATATATATACTCCTAGATGGGTCATTTGGAAGACATTTCCATTTGTTTTATATGCAAATTTTTATATACATGTTCAATGGCAGTTTACGCAATGGAGACACGAAAATTGTCTCCCTAATGAAGACACTTCCCCCCAATATGTCTCCCTAAGGTGCCAACTAGGGATATATATATACATATATATACATATATATACATATATATATATATATATATATATATATATATATATATATATATATATATATATATATATAATGGTGGTATTATTATCCGCGTGTTGGAATAAGAGCATGAAGACGATGAAGACAAACAAGTTGACATAATGCATTAGAATCCAACTTCATTTATTTGTAAACCAAATTTTGACTGTTACCCTGAGGAAGATCCGTGCAAGGGTCGAAAATTTGGTTTACAAATAAATGAAGTTGGATTCTAATCCATTATGTCAACTTGTTTGTCTTCATCGTCTCTTTCTCTCTCTCTCTCTCTCTCTCTCTCTCTCTCTCTATATATATATATATATATATATATATATATATATATATATATATATATATATATATATATATATATATATTATTATCATTATCATTATTATTATCATTATTATACCCACCTCTCTGCGGAAAAGGAGAACGAACGAAGGGCCTCTGGTTGGTTCAACGTTGAAGAAAAACAGAAACCTCTATAGCGCCATCTCGCTACGAATTCCTTCGCCAGCTGCAGCAGGTGCTCTGGCTCAGCTCAGACTGGGTACTTCCGTGAGCCGAGTGTGTGATGTGTGTGTCGTCTCTCCGTCTTGGCAACGTTACGTCATCGTATATACAGTTCCCGTAAATCCGCCACCCTCTCTCAAAACCTAATCGCATCGCGCTGGACCATTGTCTGCACCTTTTTACAGTGGTATAGTGGTGGTGATCGTGATGGTTAGGGTAGTGTTCTACACGCAAAGTTCGCATGCTTCAATTAGGCCTACGGCTCATCGATGTACAAAACTTCAACAAAGGCAATCGTGTTCGTGGTCGTTCATTCTATCGTCAATGTGTTGACGTGTGTTGTGGTGTATGCCAGCCGATGTACGTGGGGATATCATACTGACGACATTTCCATTACTACAGTATATCTACTTGGTATGTGTTTTAGCGATGGTCTTGGGAAGCCGCTCATTGTTTTTGTCGAGATGATGTGAATACAGCTGTAACTGTTAGTTTAGTATACAATGACGCACAGTACATCACAGGTCTCAGTGGTTTTGGAATTGGAGCCCTGAATAAAGGTTGCATTTGTGGGATGTTGCCCATTTATATCCTGTTTGAAATCTAATGTTACCGCTAGTTATTTTCTGTATGGATTCTGAACCCTGTCATTCAACTCTACCAAGTACAAATACGATTATGAAGTAGAAAGTCTAGTCTAGATCTAGTCATGCTAGTCTGTACTAACTGTGAGTAGATAGTCTAGTAGAACTCTATCATTGTCTTAGACAGAAAGATCCGTCTGTCCGGAGGACTCTTTTTATATTTTGCCATTAACGCTGTCCTCCGTAGACAGACGGAAGGTTGCAGTACCCATTGCTGTGTGGATGTTCTTAACCACTGTCTATATGGGAAATTGGGTGAGGTACCTCACCCTTCTCGATTGTGTCTAATTCATGGCCCTAGGTCGGCAAATTTAAGCTTGTATAGTTAAATTAGCTTTCTAAGAATACATTACACTCACCAGATTAATGAATAATCCCACATTTTAGTAGAATTTTCAACGTAAAACACAGCCTGTTGCGTCGTCACGTTCAAACTGCAGAAACATACACTATGAATCTATTAGCCAATCACATGCGAGGTAGCTTCTACGTGTTTGTTTTACTAAAACACGTACCTCGCATGTGATTGGCTTACAGATTCAAAATGGCGACTTACAGCTTCCGAACGGCGATGTTGCGATATCGATAAAATTTCTGCGTTATAACCGAGTTTATGTGAGTATTTCGATTGCACAATTGAGAAATTTATCCCAAATATTGCTGCATAATGTGTCATGTCATGTCAAACTTGTTTGAATGTAAAAAAGCTGTCTGATATTTGGTTTATCGTAACGTTTGATCTGTGCGCGACTGCTCCGCACAGGAGCCACAATCCTTGACTTCAGTCTGTATACGGAGGGGATCCGTGAAGCCAGACGTAGTCTCCGTGGAACATTCCCCGACGGACAGATACAGACCGATCTTTCGGTCAATCATTGTCTATGCTATATGTGGAAAGTGTGTGGACTGTCTGTGGTATATTGTCAAGTCATGATCGAAGTAAAATTAAATTGAATTATCTAAATTTTTTCAACTGACCAACTGTTAGTGTTAAGTTAGATCTATAGTTAATCTAGAGTAGACTACCTATGTAAACACTACTGAAACGTACTAGAACGAAGACTCTAGACCTCTAAATAATGTCTTAACCCAAACGAAAGATCGGTCTGTATCTGGTCGTCGGGGATATGCTCCGCGGAGACTGCGTCTGGCTTCATGGATCCCCTCCTATGTCTCCGGAGGAGAGTGATAACGTCATAAAAATTTGGCTCCTCCGGACAGACGGATCTTTCTGTCTAGTCTCAACTCTACTCTGTGAAAGCTAATGTAATTTTCTGCTCCAATGCTGCAAAGAAATGCATATCATATGGTAAACTGTGTATGAGCCTAATAGTATTAATAGAGTCTAACATCAGTTACCGTATAGCTGCCGCTTGCGTGTATTTCATATGCACTCCCGGGTTGGCGAACAAACAATAGGCACTGAATTAGTTCACCGCCCATAGCGCGCCACGTAATATTAGCGCGTGTGTTATACACACACTACAATGTAGGATGCATTATGCATCATGGCGTTTGAAAAACTTTCTTAATCTACCACCTGGTATCCATTCGAAATCAAAAACATTCTTGCATTAAAAATGGTTTTGTCACCTGTTACATATGGTAAAGTACATTTGGATTACAATTATTTGTGTTTTTATGGAGGAAAAAGGTGAATTAGGAATGTCTTTTGAGAGCGATGAAAATCAGTCGCCCCAGCTGATCTCTGATCGCGGCGCGCATAATACATGTGATGTGAATGTCTGGCGACTTTAGGTAGTTGAGACTATAATGGTAATCAACATTAGGTCTATGGAGTGTTTAAATTTATATATTTACCTACATTTATAAAACATCCGACATTGACCACCTGTGTTAATCTGTCATGGCATTATGAGGAGTTAATTTGGTTTTTGTTCCTAGCTAGAGATGACTCGTACAGTTCCTTTGTGTAGGGTGAATGTTAGATTTCCAGTCCCATCCCTGTATTTGTACGGTAGTGTACAATACCGGTACTACAATCACGTTATTGAACATTCTTTAACTGTGCATCCAATTGTACATACAATAGTATGTGTGTGTGGCCCCAAAGTACTCACACTGGCTCGTCAGTAACAAGTTACGATAGTTGTTATAAGCTACTGAAATCCTTGCTTCTGATTGGCTGAGAGCAAATTTGTCATAGAGACAGGTTGTGGCAGTTTTTACTGTTCACAAATTTTATGAAACGGGACCGTGCTGCCTGCCCCGCCTTTACTCTGGCCTTGAATGCATGCCCAGTACTGGCTTTACATGTTTCTAGACACGTGTCCCTGGTTTGTGGGGGGGGGGGGGAACTGCTCCTGACGGGGAGCTACTGCTCATAAAGATTCCTCCTCCTCATGAGTATCCCGGCCATGTTCATGAGGCCCTCATGGCAAGATGCTCATGAGGCCCCCGGTTCACTTCTCATTCATCTCACATCAGACATATAAATTGTTCGCACAGTGATTTTCCTTACACCCATCATGTCCACTCTCCAAGATGAAAAAAAGAGAAAATTCTGTCTGCGCTTGTTTATAAAAATTGAGTTTTTTAATCAACTGATGTACATTGACCCATCGAAACCTGAGGTGCTAGCAAGTTCGCTCAATGCAGGGCTGCTGCATCTATCAGCCTGATCTGACTCAAAATTTTTGGTGCTTTTTTTCTGCGGCTCTCACTTAGATGCACGAATCAGCCCCATGAAGCTGAAGTCTGACATTTTACAAATCAGAACTAACCCGATCTTGTGCATATATTCCAAATTTACTATTCCACACTGATAGAGATCGAAGGTACATGTAGGTACTCAAATTTGTCTGCAGACTAATCACTGTGTAGAATTACAGGTTCTAACATTCTTTGTGAATTCCGCCGTCCACCAGCCTTTGGGCGCCTTTTGTTCAAGCGTCCCGTGGCGTCCAGCGCAGACAGTGCACAAGCCGTGCAAGTTGCATGAGATGGTATTTTCAGAGCAAGCTTGTGCATGCATGGGTGTTCTATTGCTTGGCTTGCGCGCTGTATTGATAATGTACAATGTACTACTTATGATGGAATTCCTAATCTTTTCTTCATATTAATAGAGCATAGAATGAGACCATCATTAGCATTTGTAATTGTGTTTGGTAACATGAAAAATTGTTATGGTTTACCCCCCCCCCCCCCCCCCTACAGTTATAGATCTACCTGTACTGACCTTTTCGTGATTATGATGACTCATCTCACCCATTGGAACCATACTACAATGTAGTAGAACACCCGTACAGGTAATAGTGAAACTAGCATGGAGTAGCAGCTACTGTACCTCGAGACTAACCACCAAGAAAATTTGATATTAATTTACACCTGTACCTCTGCCAAGGAAGAAGGTTATATTTCCATCAGCATTGGTTTGTTTGTTTGTCAAACAAACAAACTAGTGCAAATAACTTTAAAAAAGATGTAAACAGATTTGAATGACACTTGCAGGAAAAGCTGATAATGACACAAGGAATAGATGATTAAATTTTGATACAAATCTTGGAATTTTTATTGATTTTTTATTGATTTTTATCTTTTGGCTGATAGGGTCAATGAACTTACATACTGTGTAGAAGTTAAAGCTGCACATATTTTCTGCTCGGGCAAGGTGCCGTTTAGCTAGAAGGTGATGACGTAAACAAAAGGTTTCTGTGTTGAGAAATTGGGCGATTTTCAGCATGCGTGTATGGGTTAAAATTAACTGCTTAGCAGAGGTCTGCACTCTCCGAGTGTTTTTCAAGTCATACAGTGTACTTGTATTTTCATTCTTCCACCATAATGAAAGACCACTTTACTCAGCTCTTTCAGATGGTGTGATAATTATTTCATCCCAACATTAATGACTACAATAAACATGATGCAAGAATCTTTACATCTTACATTTCTCTTGAAATCCTTGCAACAATTTGCTGAGCACAGTGTGAATGGCACAGGGGACACAGATAAAATGTAAATGAATTTTTCATTCCATGGTGTAACTCGCTGTGTTCAAGGTCCTTACTGTATACCATTGGGAGCAGTGATTTAAGAAAAAAAAATGTTCCGAGTTATCACATTTGATACATATACAATAATTTATTTATGGTTCACTTGTATCACAAAACATCCTACCATATGAAAAAGTTTGCAATAAAGCCACAAATATAAGGATATATATCACTATTTTTTTCACTATACCATAACTGTTGATGGTTTATTCAAGAAAATTTTTTTAATATATTCTGCTATTGTTCACATTTTGTATATTTATCAATACTTAACATTGATTATACTGATTAACATTTTTACTTCTTATATCTATCCCTACGTAACTCACATATAAAAACTATTTTCAAGCACTAAAGCTGGGTTTTTGTTTCTGTCATATTTTTGTGCCTTTGTTTTCCCAGATATACACATTTATGTACATGAAAAAAAGTTAGTGATTCAAAGCCCTTGTGGCTATTAAAGTAAAATAAATGAAAACTCAGCAGACAATGTTACTGAATGAGTGCCACAATAAGAAATTACATCAGTTGATTTATCATGAGGAAGAGGAATTGTGTATCTATAGATCCACATGAGTGATTGGTTCATGCAGGAATAGTGCCAGAAAAGGAAAACGACAATACTTAGATTGTATAAACCCCTTCAGGTTCCATTCTTTATGGATATCATGAAGTCCTGAATGATGAGCACAATAGTATTATTGTGATAATGGCAAGAGCAGTGGTGAAGATTTTTTTTTTTTTTTTTTTAAACTGAGTTGCAACATCATTGCCTTATTTGTTTTTATATCATTAATTATCAAATGCCATATATTGATGATGCAAGTGTATTCGCACAAATAGAGGATTTAAATTTTGCTAAATTAATAGTGTACAGTATATCACTATCATCATTTTTATTTTTTTTGATAGTTGTCATTCATCTCTTTCAAATAGTCATGTGTGTGGTTATCAGTAAGAGTGATAATGATAATACTGTATAAGCTGTTATTTTCATGTGGGTTTAATTTTTGCGAATTTCGCGAATCACAGTTGGATCGTGAATTTAACGACACGCGAAATTGTCTCCATGCTCTTTGTTAATAGAGCACTAACGTAAGCATCGGCGTCGATTCGCGAAAACAACATCTCTCGAAAATGACTGTGACCTCATCAATCGCAAAAATATCTTTACGCGAAAATAACAGCGTATACAGTAGTCATAATCATTATTGTAGAATTCACAGTGATAGTTATGAGAGTCAAGATTGTAGGAACAAGGACATGGGGGGAAAAAAAAAGAAACTGAGCAGTCTTGCATCTAGATTGCAGTTGGCATGGCATGCAAAGGAATACTAGCAGTTTCAAGGCTGGCTTAATTTAAACACAGATTACTTGTAATCCAAGTCTCTGATTAAATGCAGTGACCTGTCTATAATTCCAACATCATCCGAAACTTGTACGTACAGGTATAAAAACCAATCAGCCGAAACTGATCTATAGTAGTCTGTCCCCTGGCTCACAACACAGAAAAGTGCCACCGGTGGTCTCTGGCACGCGTGGGCGGCTTGATTCGGGATGCTCGATTTCCTCTGCAGAAAAAGCCCCTGTTTTTATTCCTCCCCCGTGCAGCATGGTGATTTATCCTGTTTAGATGTAAACAGACAGAAGCCAAGATATCCTCCGATGAGTCTGACAAAACTGGGCACTGTGCTCTCTTCCCTCTAATGTAGCAATTTATCATGATACAGTATAAGTTAGATAGTCTGCTGAGGTTCCACACAGGTATTATTTTGGAGGATTTTGTCTCTGCGTGTGCATAATATGCGTCTACAATTTTGCAGCAATACAATTTTTAAGTGAATTTCTTTCACATGTGCATCAAGTCTTACAAAGTTCAAAAAGCAGCCAAAAAAAAAGAAAAAGAAAAAGAAAAACCATTCAAGATTACTTCAAAACATGAAATATTCGCGGCACGAAATTTTCGCGAATTGGAGCCGACAGCCTTTTTTGTGGCAAGAAATTTTCGCGAATTGCCACTTGCTCTCAATGCATATAGTGTAGATAAGAAATTTCGCGTGCATTTTAATTTCGCATATCTTGGTGCTCGCGAAATTCACGAAATTAAAATGCACGCGAACATTCCTCGTTTTACAGTAATAATTTTACCCTATATTATGTATTCCCTACATTTTAGGCTATAACTTCTGAAAACAGGGACACATGGACAGTTAAAGGTACTGTTTACCATTGGGAGCAGTGATTTCAAAAATGTGTCTGAGATATTGCATCTGATGCATACAGACTGTATGTGTAGGTCAGTACATCACAAAACATCCTACCATGTAAAAATTTGACAATAAAGCCTAAAATATAAGGAGATATCACTATTTTTCTCAATCAACCATAACTGTAGATGGTTTAATCCAGAAACATTGTTATTATAACTATTGTCCACTTTTTGTAGATTCAACAATACTTAACATTAATTATACTGATTAAAATTTTTACATTGATTGTTTCTATCCCTAAATCACATTTTAGAACTATTTTAAAGCACTAAAGGCGGGTTTTCATTTCATCTGCAAACAGTAAATGATGCCTTTAATGTAAATGCGAGGTCAATTTAATATCCTGGGTATTTTTGTCCTTGGAGAAATTTCAATGGTGTTGAAGATGACCCAAGTATTATATCCTTGGCTCAATGGCTGTGCAGGAAATGCCCTTCATGACCCTACCATAGATACACAAGGGTGTGTAGATCTATACGTTACGCACACCAGATATTTGCTAAGCATTCGGGTTAATAGCTCACTTGACAAAAAAAAACCAAACAACATACATCAGCAAACAAACAAACAAAAACCAAAACCAAAACCATAAAAACAACAACAAACAAACAAGCAAACCCCTCCCAAAAAAAACAAACAAAACAAACGAAAAACACTAAGGAAAATATGAGGAAATATTAATGACCTTCAGGAGAAAAGCTACCAACTGACCAACACATCTGAACAGAAATGACCAGGGGGTGTTTCATCAACGTTTGTCAGCGCTGACAGTATCAGCAAAATCCTTGGTTTTGATTGGCTGAGATGCTCTGGTCACTGACTGTTACTATGGTGATTCAAGTTGTCAGCGCTGACAAACTTTGATGAAACACCCCCCAGATGCTTCTGCCTCTGCTTCCAGTGCCCATTTCCGGTCAGGCAACAAATCTTTCAAACCATGAAAGAGGAGAGAAAAAAAGAAAGAAAAAAGATATATATATATATATATCCATGAATTTTATGTGAGTAACGTAACGCACTGCAAAATGCATGCAAGTGCAGTATTTTGCATCCTTTTTTTTTGCATGATTCTTGTACTCAACAGTTATGAAGCCTAGCCAAAAACAACTTTGTAAATTATACAAGTGTACAATGTATGGTTAAGACTACGGTGTAAACAACAACAAGGCCACATGACTGAGATGTTTATTTCAAAATATCTGTGGGAGGACATTGTGGATTATTAGTTGCTATTTAAATTCATACACTCTCAGCTCTCGTAATTGTGTGTCTGATGACTTTGCCGATACATTGTTTATCGGCCAGAATGTGATTTTACTGGCACCTGAATTCTATGAATACCGGTAAATTTTCATAGGAAATGCATAAATTTTTGGAATATGAAGAAATAGTGCAGACCTCTTATTATAGATGGTCGAGTAAAAGCTTTCAGGTCTGCAATGTATTCTGTTTTGTCTCTCAAGAAGACAAGATCATATGTTAGAAGCAGAAGGACAATACTGCATGCAGACACATGGGTTCACAGCCCTTTCATTCTCTCCCAACAAACTATTAAAAAGAGTCTGTCTCATCAAACCTGTATACAAGTGTGGCTTAAAGTGAATATGTACAGCAAGATGTCTCAAACATTCAGTAACAGTTTGAGGTGATTAAATCTATAAAAAAAAGAAAATAAAACAAAGGCAAGGTCTTGATGTAGGGCAGTTGCAGAACCTACGCGCGTAAAGTAAGCCGAAAGTTGTTATATTCACATATTTTACTCAGAGTTTTGATGTATAGAAAAATTTGTGGAAAACAAAACAAAAAGCAAAAACAGAATCCTAGTGAATTTGAAACAAGGGTATTGATAAAAGAAAAGTGATGTTGCATACACTGTACATCTATGATTTAACTTTGCAAAAGTGCACTGTCGGAGAAAAGCATTCGTCTGTCATTGCGCCTATTTGTCTAATGTCACAGTTTGATTTAAACGTCAATACCGACTTGGCTAGGTATGCTTAGTGTGAAAGTCAAAAAGGCATTTCATCTATGATGGAGGAACTCCCACGGTAGATTGCAAGGCTTTCTAAATCAAATTCCGTGTGCATCTTGATCTATACATGAACATGTGATTTCACCGGCGTGGACATGGATGCACTGTGTGTACTCAGGTGTATGGATTGACTTTCAGCCGCCCGGACAAACAGAGTCATTTGCAAACATGCATCAGTTATTAAAGCCCACTCATTCATTCATGAGAAAAATCCTCTCCACTTGCACTTTCCGTCTAGATGTACACGCCTCGTCCTTCACTTGTCCGTATGGTATGTTTGTGCTTTTCTCCATGATTTAATGAATTTACACAAGCAATGTGAACAACTTGAAAGAATGTATGTTTGCTGTACAAGTACAGTTGCTGGACTTGTATACACTAGTAGATAGTACCCAAGGGGGAAAAAAACAGTCATTTTGCAGTGAATAGTGCCAGTATCAAGATGGCTTTTAATAATGGCTGTGAAAATATGTTTCATTTGTTTGTTTTCATGACAAGCATGCGTTGACTTGGCTTGTTGCCAAGATAGGATGTCAAGGCAAATACTCTCCATTCCTTGTGGGGGAGCTAGGTCAAGTACTCTCAGGATGTCTTGTATTGAGCTGTGAAAAGTGTTTTAGAAAGAGATTAGACCAATAACTCTGCCTCTAGTTTGGGGGCCTCTTGTTCACTGTGGTGTAGGTAATACAGTCGGCCCTCACTACAGACTGGTACAGTATCTTCCATTCACTCTGCTCTGTGGTCTTACTGTAGTTAAAATCTGCTTTGGATAAAATTCTGTGGGAAATGGGGATAGAATTCTCCTTTTTCCATTATAACAGATCACAAAACTTGCCATGCATGTGTTTATATATACCCAAGAAATGAGTCAAACTCACCAATCCCATGGTTGATTACTCTTATACGCCATTTTTGTGTGCTTTTTTGGGGTAAAGCACCATTCAAACTCTTCTCGGCCCCCCAGAACGATTCTTCGAGTTCAGTTAGCCACATAGATCTGAGCAGGAGCGCAAGTTTTGCAGTTGGAGAGGAGTTCCAAGACCGTATACCCGTCAGGGAAGAGATTTAGTAAGCAAATATCTAGTGAGAACGTGAGAACCTGTTCAGCTCACACCCATGGCCATCCAATGCACAATTGTACATATTTAGTAGTTTGGTATTCAGAAGGCCTCACTCAGAAAGTAATTGTGTCTGCAGTTGAGGCGTCTTTCATGAATTGTCATCCCAGTTATGCCATCCAAATGGCCTTTGTTGTTTAAGAACAAAGCAGTCTTTTCATGGACAAGTTTATAGTCCTTTGCCTGGACTTAATGTAGCACCTTGAGAATATGCATGAAATTATCACAATAGTCTGCATCAGTATCATAGGATATTATGAAGAACTTAAAAAATGTGTAAATGTACAGTAGTCACATTCAAATTTACATTGATCTGTCTTTTCATTTAAAATGTAAACATTTATTTGGAGAAAAAAAAAGAACATTGAAAGGTTTTGTTCTTTGGTTGTAAAGATACAAGTAAAACAGTTTCAGTGGAGTATTAGATTTGATGAACCAGGAAATACCAACATGGATAAGCCTCACCTATTAATTTTGAGTAAGATAAGTGATTCCTTAGGAAACCAATTTTAGTTATCAATATTAATGAGATAAGCGCATTCCTTATGAAACTTATTTCAGTGTAATATTATAGAAATTCTTTTTTTTTGTACTTTGGTCCCAAGGTTGGACATGATGTCTTGTTTCATGCCCAAAATGAAAACCCATTGGGAAACTTTGAAATGTTAATTTAGATAGTGTCCCCAAACTATACATGTAGATATCTTGGCATTATCATTCTTGATATCATGCAACTTAAAAACAAAAATGAAACAGAGATTATTTTGTTGTTGTATTGATGTAAGAGGTAGGAAAAAGACAAAAGCAAGGAGACTTTAAACCAAATGACAGACTGAGGCCTTTGAACCACCATCACTGAAACTTTCCTATAATGTTTTGCAATGCTATGTTATGCTGGCTACTAGTTTCACCACAAAGAATTTTCCCCAAAGTATACCCAAACTACAGATATATCTGAACATTACCATTATACACGTGTATCATGTGACTACCAGGTAAACAGAAAAGAAAAGAAAAAAATAATGGAGATGCCAGTTACGATTTTGTAGAGATATGTGTGTTTTGTTTTGTTTTGTTTTGTTTTTATGCAGAAGGTAGAAAAAAGACTAAAGCAAGGAGAAAACAAACATTGTATGACAGACCAAAGCCTTTAAACCACTGTCACTGAAACTTTCCTACCCTGTTTTTCCAGTGCTACTATCCTAGCTACTGTCGTTTCACCGAAGAATTTTCCCCGAAGAGACAGACAATTAGTTCCTAATGAACACAAAGGTAGAAATGGACCCATGGCTGGTGGAATTTGGACAAAAGATGTGACATTTTAGTCATTGTGGTTCCACAGCAGTGTTTTCTTGTGTGTTTTCTTTTGAAGTACCTTTTATAGGGCACTAGTTAGGCACTGAGTTGTTATTTTCTCCACAATTGTCTTGGTCTGCTAAAACTGAACTTTCACTCTGTTGTTACCGTCTTATCACTGTCATCATAAAATGCAACTGGAGATATTTTCTTGTGGAGTTTAATCCAGCAGTTGAAAAGCTGGTTTGCAGCTGATGACATTATTGGATTTGGGGGGGGGGGGGGATCCTTTTTTTTTTAATCTAATGGCTCAGCATACATAGAGGTGACACATGTATGCAATCTGCAGTAGATGTCAAGTTAGTGCCAATTGTCAATTGAGCGAGTAGCTGTCGAAATGACATGTTTACAAAGCAAATGTTCCAGCATGAACTCAAACAAATCATTTGATTGTCAGACGAGCAATGCTTGAAGTCTGTGGTGCAGTTACGTGGTGGCCACCATCGGCGTCTGCGCGTGATTGACATTCCAGCAATATAACGCACCTCTCTCTTAGTCACGAAATCAAAACTTTGTGTGGACAAACTTCTTTATATTTTTTTTACTTGGTGCTCCCAGGGCGAGTTAACAATGCCGTGTCACCTTGGAAGATCCGAGGCTCACGCCCTGCCTCTTCTATTATGTGAGGATGTTGAGCGCATCCTCGGAATGGTAGAAACTGCGAAAGGGAGACTGTGACGTTAAACCGAGTTGCGCCGCAGGTGCATGCAGTCGTTTACAATGTAGTTGGCATTGGGTAGTCATACAGTTATTGTTGGGTGGCTGTGGGTAATATTCCATTCTTTGCAAACCCAGTACAATCAAAATACCCAATCAGTCACGCAAGGAGAAGAGATCACTGTTTGACGTTAAAGGTTTATCCCAGCGAGTGACACGGGAGGTTCGTTGCAGAACCCAAATCGTCATATTGACATTGAATTGGCAACTCTGAATTTCATTGCATGTCTTATATTGGATTAGTTGAAACTGACTTTGATAATTTTTTAATCCAGGGGGGCATTTCATGAAGTGTTTTAGTCTGATATTTTTCTTACAAAATGTTACAAGCTACTGAAATCCTTGCATCTGATTGGCTGAGAGCAAATTTGTCCAACAACTTTGTCAAACAAAATGCTTCATGAAATGCCCCCCTGTTCAAAATGTGACAGAAAGTTGCCAATTTTGTAGAGAAAAATAAAATTCATTCTATAATCTGTTGCTAATTCAAGAGTCAGTCTAACAGTTGAAAGACTTTTGAAAATTATGACTTAATTTGATATCAGTGGTCTCTATAAGGTGATGAAATGAAGTGGAAAAATTAGAAATACTAGGATTTTACCAGTGACAAGGACTACACTTTGTACTATATTAGTGTAGCAAGTTGCGACTGAAAAGCATTGAAGCAGAACACACAGGAGACACAGAAGATTGTTCTTTTTCTTTAGCCTAGCTAGTGAAAAATGTTTTGAAAATTACATTTTTTGCTATGTAAGTAGTGTATGGTTGAATATAGTCAGTCCATCATCTGATAAGAAGTAATGTGCATCGACAAATGCAGAGCTTTTTTCCCCTCAAATTCTCCAGACTTTAATCTTGGTTGTGTTGGAGGCGCTGCCAATCATGTTGGTTGATAGAGTATGTGAGTAAAGTGTGACATCATAGCCATTCATTGCCATGGAAACTGGTTGTAAAAGACCTCACATAGCTCAAATGTCTGTGAGCACAACAGTTGCTAGCCATGCTCGTGCCCAGTTCCAACTGACTGCCCAAAGCCTCATTCAAGGATGTCTTGTTTGGAACCAGCACTAAAGCTAGAGCAAAATACTGTGACAGTGTCACTTTGGGAGTCCATTCTGTTGTCTTAATTTGTATTTTGTTGTTGTTGTTTTGTTTTTTTGGGGGTTTTTTGGTTTCCAAGGAGTAAATGCAGTTTAATTTTCATATAAAGCTCTCTGAAGCTTGGAATATAATCTGATATGAAATACATGTAAGCTGACTAAATTAGATATTTACACAGAAAGAAAAAACGAAATCTGTGATTATATGGAGTTATATGACACAGAGAATAAGTTTGGTATGGATGAGCCTATTGAAAAATGCCAAGTTGTGGTTTTTTTTAATTTGCCAATTTTTTTCTAATTTTTGTTTTCATTTTTCATTTTTTTTTTAAAGGAGATAGGTTATCAAGACTTTGTGAGCATGTTTTGAGAAGTTCTTTTTTTCTTGCTTCAAATCCACCTGGGCTCATTTGGAAATGGCTCCTTTATTTGCTGTCAGCTTCTGGATTTTTTTTTCTTTTGTCACCGGCAGTGCCATGCTTATCACGGTGCACTGTGGCGCCTTTCTCTCGCCGCAGTTATGCTTGCGAGGTGACTGCAATCTGGCGGACCGGACGCCGGGCGTGTAGCCATTATTTGCTCCACCTGCGCCTCCCAAAATATTTACGTTGCCGTTGCTAGGCATGCAGGATGCGCCGCGTGTAAACTTTCATCAACAAAAGGAATGACAGCAGACTTTGTTTTTGTTGTTGCCAAAGTACAGTCGGGAGTTTGGAGTCAAAGATATTTTGTTAATCAGACTTAATCACTGGATTGTAGGGGGGGGGGTAACTTTCCGTGAAAGATGCAGAGCAATGAGAGCCCGTGCATTTGCAAATCACCATGTTACGGGTTACAGAATTTCCTGTCTTGTAAACAACTTCTTTTGTACATAAACCCCAGGATACATTATGAATATGTCAGTTTTTGTGGTACCACTTTTACCACACACACACACACACACACAACGACATATTTACAATGTATTTGTACCACAAAAAAAAGAGAGACATATATACAATGTATCCTGGGGCTTATTTGCAGAAGAAGTTGTTTACGAGACAGGATATTCCCAAAGACCTCGTATTTTGTCCCTGTCGGGCAAGGGTGTGGAAGTTGGATCATGATAAACATCTGATTTTACATAAAAAGCATTTAGAAAATGAAGGAATGCAACAGTATGTAAATCAGTTATTCATTCATTACATTACACATGGCATGCCTTCATAGACTGATATTGTGAGAGGTCGTGCATGCAAGGTTCTTGTTTGATAATTTGTAAACAGTGCACAACATATGCACTGAATGCGAAATCAGTGCATGCTTGGCGATTACTTGTCAATGGTGATCTGGCCCCCAAAAATTGAAACATTTCCTAGATCTGTCAAGATACAAAGTATGTGCCAGAAGGCAAGCTTGTTTGATTTTGTTGTGCCTTTATAGATACAGGTCTGCTGTTTTAATGTCTATTTTTGTCTCGCTGTGGAAGGATATTTGTGACCCGCTACAACAAAAGGATCCTAAAGTCGCTGACGGCCGAGCCGAGAAAATCGTGTTTGAAGTCACATCATCAAAATTGGTCAAAACAATCAAATTTCTGTTTTTGGCATAATTTTGTAGTCTAATGTTTTATCCATCATCTGCCGAAATTTCGAAGCTAAATGATCAAAGGAAAGGCAAGAAATAAGCGTTTTTCTGGGTTATGATTTTCCGACTTTCAATGTAAGAGAAACGTGTCCGAAGATTTGGATTTAGCGCCGCAGCTAGACTCCGCCCCTAGCAACGAAGGAGTGATCGTATTGGTCAGTGTGTGGCATCATGATTACCGATTGGTCGTGCGTAGACCGCTGGCGCTAAGCTTGACTGAACATGGCGGAGGTCGCCAGGAGCGTGCCTTCTATTGTCAAGTGGTGAAAACTGTCTCGCCTCCCCATGACCATGATAGCGTCGGAAGGACAACTTTGATGGCGTTTTTCTCGAAACTCTGATTTCCTCAACCACTTGACAGGCGTTGATAAAATCATCGATATCTCCGCAACCCAGTACTTTTATGAGTTGTGCTATATATGAAATTAAAGTAGAAGAGTACAGGGATAGTATCATGCAATTTTCAGAAAATTGTCCTCCCCGGACTTTTGGATCCTTTTGTTGTAGCGGGTCACATTTTCTTTCAGAACTTTTAGCATCTTACTAGGTGGGGTTGAGACAATTCCTACTATTATCCTCATTTGATTGTGATAAGCTCAGTGTCTCAAAGACCTTGGTGTATTAATGAGACAGTCAAATGATGCCACTGCAATGGTAGTCAATGCAATGATAGTCACAGATCAAACTACCAGTATAGATATTATACTTCATGAAAATGAAATGATGATATAAGGAGCATTCAGTAACTGTTGAATTTGAGCTCATCTCGTTCTTTTCCTTTCCCCTTTCCTTTCTACAGCTGGTGAACTGGGCGTCCTTATGAGCAGTGACAGACCCTTGGCCAGAATGTGTACCTGGGAGTAAGACAGGCTGGTCTGCTAATTAGACACTTGGGAAAATAGCGCCTGACATTTCCACAAAACACACCCAGATGGAAGCGCTGTCAAATGGCCTGCACTTTTACATTTTGCCCCCCTCCGAGGTCTATTAGAGTTGACGTGGTGCACGAGCAGGTCCACGTGTGACATTCCGGCAGCCCACTACAAAGGAATCTGTCTCAAAACAGCAGAACTGATCATTTTGAGAGCTCTTTGAAGTTCTAAGTGCGTGGATTTGCTCTATTTCACTAATAACTCTCAGGACCTATTGAACTTGATTTGACAGCATACGTTGCTGCAGCGCTCCGCTGGAAAGCCTCGATTTCACAGGGAGTAACCATCCAGCAGTTTCCCGTGGAATGCCGTTCTCTGTTCCACCATAAATCCGATGTGAATAAAAACCAACGTTGTCAGTCTACTTGAGTCAGCTTGGAATGAACATTGCCTTCCAAATTCAGTGCAGGAGAGATTGAGAGGCACTCGGGGCATACAATATCATCACTCTTTTTGAGTTCTTGATCTATTACCACTGCCGAAACAGTGAAATCTCATTAAGTTTACACATTGGTGCTCGTGATCTACGCAATACCTCCCCGACCGTCCCTCGAGCGACTTTTCTGCTGCTCCCTATCACCTTCGAGTCAAGAAGTTATTAAGAAGCAAGAAGCAGCTATTGTACTGAAAATCGCAGCGTCTAGAGTGGATTAGTTTTTGTTTTCTGCGGAAGCAGCCGAGTGCTTGCTATGATATTGCCCACACCTTTGCCTGCGGGTGTGAATTTTTCCATTATAGATGCATATTTACGAGACTGGAATTTGTTGAATATTTAGAAGGGCCAGTTTAGGGCAAATTTTCATCGTTTGTTAGATGTTGCTCCGTTCTTTAAGCTATATTGGAAGGATTTTGGGAAGAATTCAGTGTTATCCCCTATTGAGTACCTCTTGACAAAACTGTGCCACCGATGCCCAAGGTATGTCGTAGGGTACCTAGGAGCGTGTGCTGGACTGTTTAAACAAGATAGGAGTGCGGACATTTCTTCCCCGCGGGTGCTACTCACAGGTACCTGCCTGGATGCATTAGTCAAACCGACCCTCGAGCTGCCGGTCGGAGCCTGCGAGATTCTGGACTAGGAAGACACAAACGCCATGGGGTGTTCGGCAGGCAAGAACCCACCCCTGGATAGGATACCCTCATCGACCTCGGCCTCGGACGTCAGAGCCAAGGAGAACGGACACCACACCGTAACAGCCAAAGGTACGTCCCACTTTTGACAGGTCAAATTTAGCACAACTTCGGTCATCATCCAAGGACTTTTGAGTTTGTTTGAAAAAAAAAAGATCCCCAAACAGGAAAGAGAGAAAAGAAAAAGGCCCGTGACATTTTGAAATGGGTAACATGTACTTCAAAACATACCCCAATGACTTAATTGCTACACCAAGGACCCTCAAGCTCATTAAAAAGAAAAAAAAGCACCATGACATTTCATGGATACCATACTTGTCTACATCAAATTTAACACCATGGCTTCAGTCATCATGAGAAAATTTGTGACCTCATTAAAAAAAAGAAGAAAAAAAAAAGAGAACATCCATGATATTTTAAAACGGGGACCATATGAAATCTGCAGTAGGAAGGTTACTTTGCTCATAGTGCAGCAGTTTGGATTGTGACTCAAACAGCTCCCGAGCTCTTTGACTAGAAAAATAAAAATGGACAAGAAGTTTTGAAATTTCCACTGAAGTTTGTACCCAGAAGGTGGGTTCATTTTTTTCACAAAGCAAAACAGTTTGGTAGACCCCCTCCCCCTATGGTTTGTTTGATTGTTTGCGTGTTTTTGGTTGTTTTTTTGAGCTGGATGAAAAGGACAAGGAATACCCAGCAACATTTTCAAATTGGTGTCGTACTAAACGTGTGAAAGTCTGAGACCATCGTCCAATATATTGCTCTCAATTCATTGAGAGCAATGGGACGGCTTGTTCAAATCTACAGATTTGTTCAGTAGTTTAATGAAGTGCTCATGAGATTTCAGTAGTTTAATGAAGTGTTCATGAGATTTCAGTGAGCACTCTACTGTTAGCACGGAGGAGAGGTCCTGTTGCACAGTACGTGTACATGCGATTGAGAGCGACAATGGATGTCTTATTCGTAGAGCTCATGAGCTTGCAGAAAAGAATGAACGACAGCTAGGAAGAAGCACTGTTACTGTTTGAAATGCACAAGATAGAGCCATCTGTTGCAAGTCCAAAAATTGCAAGCAGGGAGCAGTGAGTTGGGTAATGGAACAAAGACTCAGCAGCTAAACAAAAAAGAAAAGAAAAGAGAGAAAAAAGATGACGAAACAAACGAGAAACAGTTGGGCAGCACTGCATTCATTCAGCCACCTACAGTGATTCCTTTGCCCATGGTTTTGTGTTTATGAATTCAGTGGTCAGTCTTCGTTTTGACCTCAAGCACTTGTATTACATTGTCTTATATCTGAGGTCAGTGAAAGATTATCTTCCTTGCTGCTGAGATTTAAAAAAAAAAATGATGAAACCCTAAAGGAATCCTGACACTCCACAACAACAGTGATGCTGTTTCTTGTCTTTTGAAACACAGACCTATTTGTTTAACATGCACTGAAATGTTAATGCATTTGGGAGCACTTCCATGCCAGTGGAGCATATTTTTAATATACAACGTAGCAGGGATAGAAGGGAAATGGTGTTTACTTTCGCCATCAAAATCAGCCAGTTTGATATTAAAATAAAAGTGAACCGACCCAGCCCAAACAAACAAATGCATGAATGCTGGATGAATTTAATTGTAAGCTGTCATGCCATGCTGTGCTTTCATGTCTAGACTTTAATAGTGTGATAATAATCACATGCAGAAGTGAGAATTTGTATCACTATGTGACTGGTAGGTTACTCCATGTTCTGGGCAAACTCTGACACATGAGCAGCATCATTTTTTTTTCTTTTCATATTTTTTTATTGCTTTCTTTTTTGCACTTTTTCAGGTGTAAGCTTATAAACGCTGCTCACTTTTTTCATCCCACCGCGCCATTATAGGTGATTCAAACAATGCAGCTGCCATACCGTCCAAAGCAAGTCTCGAGCGGAGGGACACGGGCGACTTCAGCAGCGGTCTGGTGAATGGTAACCACGGCAACCAGAGGCATCAGGAAGGAAACAGCCTGGTGAGAGTAACTACCGCCCCGTTCACACTCATAAAATAAGATTACTTTACACAAAGAGCGCTCCGATTCAGAGCGATATGACACAGAAGTCTACCCGTCCTTTGATTACCAGTCCACATCCTACCAAGTTTGGCAGGAAGCGTGTAAACTCCAATCTTTTCGCCAGCGTTTCCAGTGAGGGAAAGTTGTTATAGAAAGCGCTCCGCAAGAGCAATTTCCTGCTTGATTGCATCCCGCCAAGTGTGTGTTTGTATGAGTGGGAGAGGCTCTTCTCGTGTGATTTCTTAACACTTCTCCATTTTCCCCCCATCTCCCCATCATCTCATCTCATCTTCGAAATCACCTTTTCCCACCCCTGGGAGCCTATTATCGAATGATGAGGCCTCTTTTGTTTTCAGTCAGGCTATGATGTACAGTTGCAATTACACTCTCTTTATTTTCTATGAGTAATTTGTATTCTTTATGGTGCAGCATTCTTTAATACGGGAGTTCTTGAAACAAGCATTCTCAAGCTCCATTACATGGTCTCTCCCGCTTGACTTTCTCACCTTTCTTCCAAGGACTCTTCTCAAACATTCATTCTATTTTATGTCACTGTGTCTTCTTTGCTGCCTGATTATCTTTTCCTATCTGTTTATCTCTCTCTCGCTCTCTCTCTCTCTCTTTGTGTCTATTTCCCCTGTTTCAATTCCTGACTCATAGTCATTCAAATGTTTGATAGAACAGTTTACGAATGTTGGGGGGGGGGGAGGGATTTGCAGCAGAAAGGATCATCTTATCAATAAATTGCTGACTCTGAATGATAAGGTGTACAAATGTATATCTCATATTGAAGAAAGATAGGAATTAACTCGTTGAATTCTCTGAGTCTGCTCAAAAGTCAGAAAAAACACAGTGTACACAAATGTGCTAGTACTGAGACAAAAGTGTGCTCATCCTCCACATGAATTATCTTCCAAAGTGTGTTGCCAATCGAGGACAAGTCATAGATTTACTGATCTAGTGTCTTTTGATGATTTTACAACTGACGTAAACAATGGTGTGTGACCAAATAGGGCTCAAATGAAAGATAGTATCAAAATGATGATGTCACAATCTTTTGTTATAGCTTAGTACTGGTTCCAAACAATATCTATCATTGCACAATGTTTCAGACAGTGGGTTGGAATGGGGTACCAGCATTGTTAGCAACCATGTGTGTTCACAGATCTTTGGGCTTCTCAAGGTTGTCTAGAACTACAAAGTTTCCATGGCAGTTTTCTTCTAGCAAGAGTTGCTGTGCTAATATGTTTCATGAAATAGGGGCTCAGGACTTGTGAATGTGCATGATGATAATGAAGCCTGTATTCACCAAGTAGATTATGCAATTTCATGAACATGCTGGCAGTCCCATAAGGGGCAGTGTTAATGTGTGCTAAAAGTGAGAGATATCATATGTTTTTCGTTTTGTTTTATATTTTGCAGATTGATCTCTCCAGTGTCAAGAGACATAAAGAGATGCCATTGTCTGGTCCCATCTATAACAACAACAGGTAAGCTTCTCCCCTCCCCCCCCCCCCCTCATGCAGCATGAATATCTGTGTTGCAGACCCTACAGTAAATCATAATGACATTGACTTTACCTTGTATTTTATCCTATCTCTACTTTTGTATGCTATTACATTGTATATAGATTTTATATTGAATTTAATGTGAATTTTATGTGAATGCATCAATAGTTTTTAGTCCCTTGGAAAAAATATTCATAGGCAGAGTCCAACAACAGAATTTAATGATAATTATGTTCAAGTTTACTCCTGATCTTTTTAGGTGATGTGAGCTATTTGCTGGTCTGTTGCCAGCTTTGTAGCTCTCGAGATCTTGTTGTTGTTGTTGATGCCTGAGTATGTTCCAATAAAGCAGTCATTAGCTGTTCCTTAATAGTAGGGGAAGTTCAGACAAGCCTTCTTTGTTTTGCCTTATTTTCATTTTTCACTTGAATTCTCATTTGCCCACTCATCCATCCATCCTTTCATTCATTCATTCATTCATTCATTCATCCATCCTTTCATTCATTCATTCATTCATTCATTCATTCATCCATCCATCCATCCATCCATCCATCCATCCATCCATCCATTCATTCATCCACATCTTCATTCCTATGAAATTTCCACAGTACAGCGTGGAGATGGCTGTATGAATGAATAGCAGTAGCACTTGCCAGAATCTGTACCAGACTGCATCGTGGTCTAGCATTGGGAAGGGCTGTAGTCCATGTAGATATTTAAACTGAGCAATTATTTTATCATTGAGTGAAGCCGGTTGCTAGCTAACTACAAGTCCTATCATTGATGGTAAGCACCATCTGAGCCTAGCTTGTAGTCAGGAGCTAATTAGCGTATCATTGATGATAGCGTGACCGTGTGAACAAGGCTAATGCAAGCCAGTACATTGAATCAATCCCATGCAATCAGCTTCAGCTACATTGTAACTTTTTGTGTGATTAAGCTTTCACAGATGTTGAGCTTGCTTTTCCCATCAGATTACAATTGTAATCATGGGCTGTCTAGCCAATTTGCACATTGAGAAGGAAAATGCACTTTTTGCCTTTGTTTTTCTCTCAGCCTGAGTTGTGCCCATAAGTAACCTTGTCTATTTCAAGAAATTTATTTATTCCTTTATGCCAGAATTTTGCAAGATCGAATTAAGCATGGCTGGAATGTTTGACATTTGTAGATGAATTTTCCTTTTGAGCTAAATGTCAGTCAGTTTCTATTTGGGGATATATGCCATTCTGATGCCTAAACAATGGCTAAAGTCTGCCGAGTAATTTGATTTGTGCAAAGTGCGGCAGAAATCGGAATGCTAGTTGGCATTTGTCGGGAGACTGATTACATGTTGGAGTTTGTTTTGATGTAATGAGTGCAGCAAATGACACCAAGTCGTATCAAGACTACATGGCAGTACACTGTTCATGTAAAATACTGCCATTGCCATAACTACAATGCTGATTGAGAGAAAGGAATTATTCTCATTGTTGAAAGGTAGACAGCAATAAGTTGCGTTTTAAAAAAACTTTTCTTTGTTGTTGCTGTTTTTTTTTTTTTTTTTCAAATAAAACAGAGATAGTGTACCTTAGAACAGATTGGGTTGCTGTGAAATACTGTAGATGGGAAGAAAAACAGATTAAACAGAAAACAAACCCAAGATCTTGTAGATTGTTTTGTTGCCATGGCAGCCAGGCGGGGAAAACCTTTCCAGGACAAACTTGACAACAGCATGCAGCCTGCCTCGATCCCGTCTTTGGGGGCGTGTGTGATGCTTCCATGAAGATGTATCTGATTATGATGCGACATCAAAATGTGTGCGTTGCCATCCAGCGGGCGCTCATTAAAGGACCACTCGGGGATAGCTGGATGACACTGAGTATTTATACCAGGGTACTTGTTCCTTGCATAGTCAAGACTTTGACAGACAAACAAGTGCTTTAAATCTGCTTTAATGTACATATGAATTGAAGGTTTAGTGACGAGAATAATTGCGTGTGACTTATTTGTGGTATGGCATCGAGTGGACTTGCTCATTCGCAATTTTAGTTATATGTTTTACATTTTGAAATTTGATGAGAAATGCAAGGACATATGGATTTTGATGAAGACACAATAGACCTGTAGGTCAGGGTGCTGTTAGCAGTAACTAGTAACTCTGGACAAACGACTTTGAACCAAAGCAAAAGTCACCTATTTGTCATTATGTAGCTTTAGGCAAAGAAAAAGTTTTGTGAGAAGGAGAGAAAGTGAATTTAAGTTTAAATTTCCCGAAGTTACATGTACTTCCTTTGTATTAGGAAGTATCCCTGTACCTTATGATGCGTATGTACAAGTATACATCACCCTTTGAGAAGTGGAAAGGCATGCACTTTTAATCTGTTGAAGATGAGCTAATTTTTCCATAACATACATACAATTCTGATCTATTGTAGTTAGACACCTGCCTGAGTATACTCAGGACTAAACTTCATTATGTTAAGCCAGTAGGCAGGGATAGGTCCTCAGAAGGCAGCAAGTGTCAAACTTCTCTGCCACTTCTTTCCTAGATGGAGGATTATAGAAACCTGTAACCATGCCTGTGACAATCTACCTATTGCTGTGGGAAGCTGCTTTTTATCGTGTATCTCTGACCATGCTCTGACACAGGATGATGTTTCTCCCCTTTAAGCTGCCAAACCGCTATTTAGGCGCGCACCAACCCTTTCCCTGCCCCTCCCCCCCCCCCCCACACACACACACACATCTGGACTCTGGATTCATCATGAAAACAGAGTCCTGTTATGGTAACACAACTTTGTTGGTGTGAACCGAGAGAAGAGGAGGGTACTTCCCCATCGATGCACATATTTTCTGTATGTTTGACTATGTGAGGGATGAGATGTTTAGGATGACATGTTGTGGATGAGATGTGTGGGATGTGACATTCAGGATGTGGTATTTGGTGTGGTGTTTGAGATGTGATGTTTTGGATAGGATATTTGGGATGTGATTTTTAGGATGTGATGTTGGGGATATAATGTTTGGGATGGGATGTTTAACATGAGATGTTTAGGATGTGATGTCTGTTATTTGATGTTTGGGATGTGATGTTTGGGATGATGTTTGGGATGTGATGTTTTGGATGTGATGTTTAGGATGTGATGTTTGGGTTGTGATGTTTGAAATGAAATGTTTGAAATGAGTTTTTTTTTTGTGATTTGAGGTTTGTTGTTTTGGATGTGATGTTTGTAATTTGATGTTTGGGATGTGATGTTTGAAATGAGATGTTTGGGATGTGATGTTTGTAATTTGATGTTTGGTATGTAATGTTTGTAATTTGATGTTTGGGATGTGATGTTTGAGATATGTTTTGGATGAGGTGTTTGGGATGTGATACACTGTATTTGGGATGAGATGTTTGGGATGATATGTTTGTGATGTGATGCTTGGGATGTGATATTTTGGATTTGATATCTGGGATTTTATGTTTTGGATTTGATGTTTGGGATGAGATGTTTGGGATGTGATGGTGGGATGAGATGTTTGGGAAGTGATGTTTGGGATGAGATTTTTAAGATGTTATGTTTGTAATGTGATGTTTGGGATGAGATGCTCGGGATGTGTTGTTTGGGATATGTTATTTTGGAATGTGATGATTGGGATGAGATTTAAGGCTGTGATGTTATGATGTGATGTTGGGATTTGATGTTTAGGATGTGCTCTTTGGGTTGTGATATTACTTCAATATATTTTTTTAATGAAGCACAAAGATGCCTTTTCCTTGCATTACTGATTGTTTTGGTTGTATGGATGCCCAGATGAGTGGGCAATGCAAGATGATGATTGCTTCCTCTAGTGCAAAGTCCCATTTCATTTTCAAAACACGGTTACTCCTCTAAGAAGCAAAGCTCACTTAATGAGTTGCTTGGAGCTCAGATGAGTCTCTCTGCAAATCAGGTGAAAGAATAAAAGGAAAAACTTTTTAGCCTCTCATTTGACAAGACCAATTTATATAAAGTTCATACTGTAGAGGCCATGGTACACATCAGATTGACATCATGATACCACTATTATTATCACATCTTCTAGAATGTTCTGTTGACAGCACATTTCCACATTGATGTGAATTTCTCTGTGTGTGTGTGTGTGTATGTGTGTGTGTGTTTGTGCTTGTGTTCATGTTTGTTTTTATACTATGTGTATGTGTGATTGTTCATCCTACATTCTCATTTCCTTGATGGAGGATTCCAACATACTGTATAATTTTGAGTAGGATTTTGTAAATTGTTTGTTTGAGTGTCATTTTTGAAGCCTATGCACCACTTCTATTTATCTGAAAAGGAGAGTATTCTGTGCCGTCCACCATGTCAGAGCAGGGTTTACATAGTCCTCTCTCTAGAATATGACGATTTCTCACAACAGAGATTTCACTTCCGTCGCCAAGAGCTCACTTGCATCATTTATAGTAATGCTTTAGACGTTGTGAGATTGAGTTGTTGATGTGGGAGGAGTCACGCCACCACCTGAGAGTTAATTGGCTGAATGTAACTTCAGAGAGAGAGAGAAATCTAAGTGTACTTAGATTATATACAGCTGTATTTATGTGAATAGATATATATCTCCTTCTCCAGCTTGTTCTACATCTGTAGTGACAATTGTGTGGTCACTTCCTCTTGGAGCTATATATACCAGGCAGTTTAATTATCCAAGTAGAAATCATTTTTTTCCCCCTCCAGGATATGAATGAATGAATGCCTACAGATCACCACTCGCGGCATTGGTATAGTATCTGGATTCAGAGCCGGGGACGGCAGCTGCATTTTTGTGAATGACAGACTTCCTGTAAGGCTGCCAAGAACAGCTCACAAATTGATGACGGAAGAACAATTTTTATCTCGTGCTTAGATTCAAGCCGAGGTTTTTATCTTTGATTTGTCGATTCCTCTGTCTTATTTATTTTCAAAGCCATTTTTTGCTACGTATCAAGGGAAGGGCAGTTATTTATAGTCGTGGTACATGCAATTTAGAGTCGGAATCGAGGCCGTCAAGAAAAAAAAAATCAACAAACAAACAAAAACCTAGAGCATCTTTGATTGTATGATTTCACACTTGCGTGTGCCAGTTTCTGGTGTGAAAATAGCTACTAGTACTTAATTATGCTGTCAGCAGAACATTCTAAAAGATGCAATTATGTTAGGATATTTGTGAGAGTGTGGTATTGTGTTGCTGTGAAATGTGATTATGAACATTATTTGGGACTTGGAGAAAAAGAGAAATGAATACATTGTATGACTTAACATACCTGCTTCTCTGTGTATACATATATCATCAAAACAAACTGCAGCAGTTAATTTTAAATCTGTTTTGATATACCAAACAAATATATTCCAGGACTTTCCAAAAATATGATCATATACCCACTCACTTCCCCATTGCTGTGGGCAAATTATGCAATATTCATTTGTCAGGCAGGTGTGATTTTATTACATCAGCTGCCAGACAGTAGAATCTTGGTTGCCTCAGGAAAAACTGGCGTGAACATTCGATGCAGACTGCCTTTTATTTTCAATGACACACTCTATTTTGGACTAATTATACCCAGTATTGAAAGAAGAAGGCATTTTCCTCTGTAGGGCATTGCAATTTGTTTGTTTTTGTTTGGTTTTGCCCTTTTTTCTGTAAACATCTTTTATTCCCAGTGATAAGGGTTTCGTGGTTTGTCAGAAACTATGTCTTGTATGCCTGCATGACTAAAAACACTGTAATCACACTCTTAAGCATTACACTTTCAGCAAAAAAGTTGGCGATCGGAGCAGAGCGCCACCGGTGTTGACTCAGTCAAAGCTGAGGTTTCGACAAAGTGTATAAGTCAAAAAGCCAGTTACCTGAGAGCTAGCCCCCTTGCGTAATTTCCTGGGCATGTGTTTGCCCTGCTGCCCAGCATTCATGATGCCCCCCTTTCAGACTTCATTATGTGACCTGTTCGGAGGGCAAATATTTGGACGAGGGCTGGAGTAGGAGAATTGAGTTTCTTGGTTGATGGGAGATCAGCGTCTCTTCGCCTGGCGACAATTATCAGAAAAGAGCTCCGTTTGCGCAGAGCTGTGGCTTGGAATGGGAGATGGGGAACTTCTGACAGGTTGCTGCGCCACCTTTTTGTTGCTCTCGAGATATCACTGTGTGCCACCAATTTGGTTCCATGTTTACCATCTCTACCTTTCCAGGCTGGAGACCATCAATTTTTCTTTAATATGCAGATGTGAAATCACCTGCTGGCTATGTTCACAAAACCTTCACCTTTGATTAATGAAGTGTGTATGTCATGTACCTATCATACTTTTCTCAACAATCTGAGGAAAAAAAAACCCAGTAAGCCTCAAGCTACATTTTTTAAGCAAAGAGAGCAATGGGAGAAGTAAAGTAATAAATGGAAGAAAAAAAAAGTAAAGCATTCTTTAATTGTAACAATCATCAAAATTGACACTTGCGTTTTTGTTTTGTACAATGACATGACTATGCATGCATTCCTTTTGTCCAAAAGCAGTGAGAGGCTCTGAATGAATAGAAGTGGTATTCTAGGAATTTGAAGTTGATTACCAGGTACTATTTGATCCCTTAGCTCCGTACATGAAGACAATTCTGAGAATCTGGTGTAGTTGCAGTAAATGCCTCGGAGAGAAAGATTAGCTACAGTGTACCCAGAGCTGATCATGCCAACAAAACAAAACAGCTACAACAGCTACAGCAAAAACACCAACAACAACAACAATCAAAGATGATATGAACTTTGTTTCATGCTGGACGCTGTCGGTCTCTGTAGAGGATAAGCAGGTTGGTCACTTCAGAGAAATGTGGGTTGTGTCATTCTGCTACTTGAGCTGCTAACCAGGGGGGTGTTTCATCAACGTTTGTCAGCGCTGACAATTTCAGCAAAATCCTTGGTTTTGATTGGATGAGATGCTCTGGTCACTGACTGTTACTATGGTGATTGTCAGCGCTGACAAACGTTGATGAAACACCCCCCAGAACTCAGCTATCATGCTTTACAAAGGAAGAATCAGAGTGGAGAGGCCTTTCAAGATCCTATGGAAACTTCTTGATAGACCCATGCATGGATGAAAAATTGCAGCTGGACAGATCTTGAAGTCTTTATCAGCATTGTGTGCTACTTGTGCCACTGAACGGAACTCGGCTATCATGCTTAAAGAGAGAGGCGATAAAGAGCACAGAGAGAAACTGTGAAGATTCTAGAAACCTCACAGAATACTACGGATGTAACATCGGAGGTGTTGGTCGGGAGGTCTTTAAATTATCAGCATTCTGTGTCGGCAGATAGTTAAAGGCAACCTTGACTTGGTGATTTTGTCTTTTTTTTTCTCTCTCTCTCTGTATTATCAGAGAGTACACAGCGCGCTTGTCGCTCTGTTTGCACAAAGAGTGTAGATCTTGTTACCAGGCACCTTACAGCAAGGAGGTGCTATGTTTTAGGTTCAATTCTTCACCTCATTGCTAGAATATCACGAGCACCTATTACAATGTTCGAGAGCTCGACTCGCTGCAGAGATTCGATGCTGCATTGGGTTTATGGCACCCTCCATGTTTATTGAAGGAGCTGACTCAACAGACGACAAGTACCGAATGGGCTCGAAAATAAATATCTGAGTGGAAAATCTTCACTCCGCCGAAACGTGCCGTTTTCCTCTGACTAATTGCTCGGAGGTGTACGACTTGATCAGAGTAAACACTGAGAGATAAATGAATCCCTCCAAAGAGATACTGATACGACATAAAGATTTGCGCTTGAATTTTAAAAAAAAGAAAAAAAAACCATGTGTTTTGGGAGATATGATGTGCATTCTCTTGCTTCTCTTGAATGTATTTAATAGGACATTTGATTTTTGAAAAATACAGTATACCAGATTGAGGTCCACTTATCATGGCATATAATTATTTGATGAGCCTGTAGTCCAAGTTGAAGAATCTGAATCTGGGCTTAAAATTGCAAATGCGTGCTCTATTAAAGAGCCATGCAGTTTAACCTATAGATCAAGCAATACTCATAGTCATAGTGCATGGTACGGATTAGTTTTGCTTCTTATAAATTGTACCTTCAGTACTTGTACTTGGTGACACCTCTGGAAAAATCAATGAAGTGACGTTAAATGTGGTTTATCTATGCACAAACTCTTTGATGCATTCTTTCTTCTTTTTTTTGAACTGATGCATGGTAATAGTGTGTATGAGGGAAGATGGATACAATGTTCTGTATGACTGACTTGAAAACTGTTTTCAAACAAGAGGAAAGCTTTTGTGAAGCCCGAGAAGAAGTGCTGTATGAAGACATATGCTGAGAAAGATATATCATTTCAGAGATTCAATTGAAGTAAACTATGATTTAGTTCACTATTAAGAAGATGTTGGTGTGTCTTTTCTCTGAAACTCTTACATTAGCTCTTGTATGTATGCCTCTCCTTTTCTCTGCTTTTTCATCCATCTTTATCTCGATCTTTCTTTCCAATCCACAGGGAAGTTTCCAAGAGTCAGTCAGATTTCTTCAAGATGCTGGACGAAAAGATAGAACAGGTGAGGATTTGTTTTTAATTCATTTATTTATTTATTTTCTTTGTTTGTTATTATCATTATTATTTTTTTAATTATTATTACATGTATTATTATTTTTTTAAATTCATTTCTTTATTTATTTTCTTTGTTTGTTATTATCATTATTATTTTTATTATTACATGTATTATTATTATTATTATTATTTATTTATTTTATAATTATTATTTTTTTTTGGGGGGGGGGGGGTTCTGCCCTTAGTAGACAGTCACTTGGGTATTACTCCAGAACTGGCATATTTGTCTTTTCACCTGTATACTGTTGCAAGAACATCATATGTGAACCGAGCAGTCTGAGCTGAAACACAATCTATGTCCTATTCTCTTGATGATACAATATTAAAGCAATATTGTTATAGTTAGATGTACATTACTGCCCTGTGATCAGAGAAGCAGCAACAGCAATAACAAAAAAAAAAAAAGAAATTGCTGATTATGATAATGACAGTAATATTGCTAACAATAAAGATAATGAAAATTGAAATGATGATGATGATGATGATGATGTTATTAGCATGATAGAAGCTATCATTACACAGGTATCGTAAAATCAGTCTTAGTTGTCTGTTTAGAGTATCCGTTCATCGATCATTTTGAATTCATCCCTCTTCTTGCTAATAGTAGGCCTACAACATCCGACATGTGTGAATATTAAAGCTGCTGTAAGTAGCAGAAGCTCAGTAAGACATTTTATCATGAATATGAAATTAGTATCCTCAGAGATAAAGAGGAATAGCTGCATTTAGATAGATTTCCCCCCTCCTCTCCCCTTCCCATGCTTTTCCCAGTCTACATATTAACAAGTTACCATGGTAACCAAGTAACAACATCTCATATGTGGATATAAACCTACCAGAAGTAAATTCTATGTGCCACACCTGCTTTCATCCTCGAGAGAGATTTTGCATGCCTCGATCGTAGAGTTGCAGCTCTCATCAAGATTTTTCTCTCCCAGCTGCCATGCTGACTTGAAGATTTGCAATACTTCCAGGTTTTGAGAGATAATTGAGTATCTGAATATAAGAACGACCCAAGTCCATGGAAGACCATTTCGAGTAAACTTAAAAAAACTTCATATCTTTTTTACTTGTCCAATAATATTCTATCTAACTGTGATGGGAAGGCATCATTATATATACAAAGTAGAACATATATTATTATGACAATTAACATTTACATTAATTGTGGAGGTGTGATGGACTTGGGTCGTTCTTTGTATCATATACATGATATTCTGCTATAGAGATGAGAGAAGGATGAGAGAGGGCGCTATAATATGAATGTAAGAATGACCCAAGTCCTTCATTCTTACATTCATATAGGATTTAACTCATTCATTTCAGCCACTTCTGGGGGTAATTAGGATTTATCATTTATACACAAGATGAGTCTGTGCATAAGCTACAATTTCCCATGTCAAACTGAATTTGGCCAAAAATTGGACTTGGGTCGTTCTTATATTGAGGTCTTCAATTAAGACCTGAGCATAATTTTGATAATTGACTTTTAATGGTTGATTATTGAATGTTTGGAGTTGCGAAAATCAAAGTGAAATCATGAAGAGCACGTTTGATACAATCTTGGCTAGAGAGTGCCAGCGTGAAATGGGCATGTGGGAGTATTTCTGTTGAATATGTCATGCACAGAAGTCAAGATATTGTTTTGTATCAGAGAGTGCCGGTATCATTATAGTTATATCACATTACCTATTCATGTATGCTGTTTGACTATGTCTGTTTATAGAATAGTCACCGAATAGAATGTGATAGCCATTTCTTCTGATGGTTTGCCTCTTTGTACTCAGCCTTTCAGGAAACATACAGTGTAGGTGATAAGATTTCCCAGGGTCTGTATTCAATTGCTGTGACAATGCCCAGGATATGATACGACCCTGGATGTTTTGTTAGCCTGCGGGTCTTTAATGGTACAAGTCATGTATAATTCCTTCTCGATGGTTTGCGATAAGGAACCTCTCCCCTCCGTTCGAAATGAGAGGCGTCGCCCTCCTCTCAAAGCAGCCATCAAATTATACACGAGATCAAGTGATCGCATCCATCAGCGAGATATGCAGATTTGATTCGGCGGATCTCTGCGAAAAAGCTTTTGAATAGAGAGAAACTGCCGTAGGCCAGGTTGTACTGCATGCACTTTCAAAGAAAGAATTAAAGAAACAAAGAAAGAATCACTTTCATTTCTCCTCAAGGTTTTGGGTGCAGGGAGTGAGGCGAGATTGAAATGACTTTAATAGCAAGCTTTTTAGAGGATAAAAAGGGCAGACTAACCATGGACATTTGCTGTCAGCAGTCATTAAAGGGAAAAGCAGAATGGCAGCAGCTTTGAATTTTATCTTTCTTTCTTTTTTAGACATAAAAACATTCACAAAATAAATGAGGCAGTAACGAGACCATTGGTGTCTTTTTTCTTACATATTTTTCTTTTCTCATGTGCTTCAGGGAAAGATTATTAGTATCTTCTCAGTTTAAAACTCAATAAACTCTATGAGTGGGACATATGCTGTGAAACAAAACATTTTCATGGACATGAAACTTAGGTGAATTTTGCGAGGAACCAAGATTTGTGACAGTAAAATGCATGCAAAGTCGTTTATCTATACAATGCATGTTGTGTCATTCATGTGGGTGCACACCAGTCTACTCCCTTCTCTCTGTCCTCTGTCCACACAGGGACACTACGACCCAGATGATGAGACGTGACACCAGTCTCCCAGCGGCTTCTTCCAGTTGTGCCGTGCAGTGTTGTGGATCAGGAATGCCACCAAAGGGCCAAGACTTGTATAGAATTGGACCATATAAGACTGGACTCACGTGGGGACAGGAATAGGATTGAAAAAACATAAATGCCATGGATATCTGATCTATAGCCTGTCCCTTTTCTTCTTCTTTTGTTGTATATATTGTGTGTTTGCTGCATCCACAATGTAAGATGGAATTTATTTTGTATGATACAAAAATGAAAGAAATGTGTAATTCTATTCAAGATGTGAAGATATATATTTTGTTTATGCTTATGTTGTGATATTGGCATTGTGATCATATGGCTTGATTTTCAATCAGATTGAGCCGTATAGTACTTTCGTATGCACATGCTTGCTTTGCAACCATGTGTTTGTGCACCAGCCCCGTATGTGTAACGGGGGTACATTTTTTAATTCACTGCTCTCACACCTCACCAATATTGGTCGCATTATGTGAAAACATCTATTGACTGTACTGCGAAAACATACAGGCCAGTTAAATGCTCCCCATAGCATATCTGCCTGACTTTGTGAGAAGGTACGGTGAGCTGTTCTCGTTGCACTGTATGGTCTTCCTCAAATTGGCAATGCTTTTATGTGTTGTTGTCTCCTCAGAGTGGTCAACGTTCCACCAATTGTGATCTCTGGTATAGAAGTCGACTTCCCAGAAGCCTGAGCAATATGCTTAAAGCAAAAAGCGTGACGGCAGCTCAGTCTCAGACTAATGGGGCATTCACTAAGTCTTCTATACCTCACATTCATTGTACGCCATATTAATACTCCGTAATCTTTTATCATTTTTGCAAATCAGCTGATGCTTGTGAAATTGAGCAACACGGCAAAATACTTCCTCTATGTATACACGAATGGAGTGCTTATAATCATCCCAAGGGGGGAAATCGCTTGCCATTTCCTGAAGAGGATGATGCACATCTTTTACTCTGGTACTGTGGCTTTCATTTGCAAATTTGACCACTATAGCCTGCAAAAAAAAAAAAAAAGCCTAAGCATTCCAAAATATCATGCATGTAAAATATTGTGGTGTAAACAGTACATTGGAACTTCATTTCTGACTTCAATGCCAGTAGATTAAAAGTGTACCGATATTCATGTTTCATTACATTAGCAGGAAATACGAAATCATCATCCTTAGGACCAATTATGTTTCAGTATTTCCCCTCCTAAAAAAAAAAGAGACACTAGAAATAAAGAAAATGATGCACATATATCCGAATAATTAGAGAAGAGTCAAAGAAAAGCTGAATGAGAGCAAGCTGCATGATCCTTGTGTAATCAAGTGAGTGATATTTACAAGGGATTGCAATTCAGTCTTGTCGTTCTTGGTTATAAGGGAAGATTTTAAACAGATTTAAACATGTAATTGCTGTTTGTCAAAAGAAATCCTAAACTGTGCCATTCTAGCTTGTCTGCACGTCCTCCTAATTAACTGAAATAATGCGTTATCATATCTTCATGCTTGATTATTGGTACTAACACTGCTAAAACAGAATCACATACTTAAAAAAAAAAAACAGCTTATGAGAAATGCCAAACAAAATTGTTCAGGATTAGAGTGTATTGGTTATTGGAGAAGTCACTTTCTCTCTCTGTGAGAAGAAGAAAAAGCAATTATATATACCATTGTATGTGTAAGGTTTAGGAAGTGATATAAAACTGATCTGTTTTATGCACCAAATGCAAGATCAAAGGTAAATTAAGAGTTGTGATATAGACTAAATCAGAAGTGGAAATAGTATGTAAGTCTGATGATATATCTTCTGAGAATAAAACTTCCTTGCATTCCATTTTTGTGGCATTCCATTTTTGACACAAATAGTGCAAGCCCTGTTGATGCTTAAGACTATTTGTGTACATGTAGAGAATACTCCTTTGTAGACATCTGTTATGACATGGGATAGTTGCATGACGCGAGTAGGATTGCCAGTCAATAATTCCTCTTTTCTCCAAGACTCAAGGTATAAGCCACAAGAAATTGTCTACGTAATTATGTGTAATCCCTTGCCTCTTACAGATAAGCAGGTATTTATCAAAAATGTGTATAATTTAGACAAGACTGTCATATTCTTATCTCTTTAAAAAAGCGAACATATTCTATGTGCAAATGAGAACATAGTTGTTTCAGAGGGCATACACATTTACTTGATAACTCACTGGGGCTCAATATAGTTCATGTGTCTCTGTTATTCATGCTAGAAAGGTCACCAAACTAATGAGAGAAAAATGAATGAAATGCAATGTAATCAGTGTTGACTTATCTTGCGACAAAAATCTATGGAACCACAGAAAGTTCAATGGCCGGGACATCGTAGTGGTTAGAATAGACTGGGCAAGTGGGCACGAGCGAAGTGTGATGACCGAGGTATTTCTAGCAGTGTCTCATCATATTAAGTGTTTCCTAATGATACTATTGAATTTGCAGCTTTACAGGATACATAAATCCAGGCAGGACTTGTGTAATTCTGATAAATCACACGCAACAACAATTGCAGGCGGGAGCTGTTGCAGTTGCCATGGCGATGGCCAGGCAACGAACAGGTAATCAACCATGAGCATTGTGTTAGATGCCTTTGACAGCTGCAGATTGGTCGTCATGGTTTCAAGTTTTTTTGTTTTGTTTTGTTTTCTTGATTTCAGCTAGTCGTCATCTAACTGGGGTGTAAAAAAGCAAACAAACAAACTAAAAAGGAAGTCTGTACAGTTGTGGTTCTTGCAGTATTTCGTGGTGACATCAAGAATTTCAGACATGCGACATTCATGTGTTTTAAAATGGCCGATGCTGTCAGTGAATGAATGGAATGTGGTTCTCTCATCGACATTGAGTCTGTGAACGACAATGAGTGCATAAACCCCCATCAGCTGTGTTTACGTCACTCTGGTGTCATTATCTCTTGGAGGTACTAACCCAGGGTAATGCATTAAGTCTCTGATAAGTCTTCTGTCTGCAGAATTATAAAGAGTTCTGTAGTGATGCTTACACAAGATCTGCAACATGCTTATCATCTCTCGCATGCATTAGACCTAGGATCTCACACAATTGGACGAATGCGTACAATATTTCAAATTGATATTGCAATTTTTGAGGGGTCTGTTGGGTTGTTAAGATGTGTATCATTCCAATAGGACTGGTTCTCACATTTATGTCTTTACCAATATTCCTGTGACAAGCTTTACTGGCCGAGTAAAAGGGACTATTACCACTCTGGTGCCGGAATTTTATTCCTTCACCAACATTCCACAAGAATGTATCGATCTGTTGTGCTTATCGTCTGCACTGTATGTTTCCGGGAAAATAAGCTTTCTGGACAGTAATGCTTATTGATAGAATGAAAACAGATAGCCCTGCAAGTAATGTTTGCATTCACAACCTTTTCATTTTTTATTTTTTTTTTTGTATTTAGCTGTTTTCAATTTGTTTAGGATTCATGTATCAAACTCAGAACTTTGGATGTTTGCATAGTAACAGATCGTAGTTTCCCAAGGATATTCTCATTTGTGGTAACCACTTTGGATCAGTGGGTGGGGTGAGGGAGTGTGGAATGGGAGGGGCTGCTGTTTACGCTCATTGGTATAGCTCATCTTACCTTCTGCTGGTAGGGTTCGTGACCGCTCTCAAAGTATGATGATAAAAGAGTACAGTATTTGCGACATTCCCTCCAATTTTTTGTCCAGCATTGACAATGGCCTTCTTGCAGTTGGATCAACCAAAGCGGATGCTGTGTTGTTCAAATGTTTTGTTATTATCTTGTAAATGTATTTGACGCAGAGAGTATATTGCATTTGTTTGATTTTAATATGATTTGCCAGCATGCCAAGATATCTGGAATGAGAAGATAAATCTATCATTTCGTGGTTTGTTTTTTGTTTTTCCGATTTGTCAGTGAAATTGATACTATTGAGTAATTTAAATATTTGATGCCTTATTGATTCACAGTGTTTTGTACACTATATGATATGCCTCAGTTTTGTTTTTGAAACTGGTGTAAATAGAAAATAATTTTTTTAATTCTATACGTATGTCTTCATTTTTTTGCACTCTGTGATGTAAATGGGTAAATATTTTTGTAAAATATACATGGAAAAATTGGGAGTGAGACGAAAAAAAAAGAAGGTAAGACAATGGTAGATAAGATGTATTACTGATGGGGTATGTATTTCTGAGTATGGAGTGTGATTATGTGTACCGTGCTTTTGCTGAAATGTCAATTACATAAGTGTTTTGTTATGTGCTCAATCTCAGCGTATCTGCAAGAAGATATTTCCACTTTAATCCACAATCAGGTTACGCTTTCTCTGTGCAGACGTTAGTGTGGGAGGCGTCTACACCAGAGATCTGAGAATTTCCCATTTGTCTGTGACTGGAAATCTATTGAATGGAAATCGTATCGCACAGTGCCCCGTCCTTTAGATTTACATTTTGTTGTTGTTGCTTTGCTTGTAACCATTTCATGCACAAACCTCAACTCTCGTGAGCATTTTATCAGGTGCTTAGAATTTCATCATAATGCCTGTAGTATAACAAAAGCCGTATCAGGTAAATTGTGTATGTGAATTTGAAGGCAGATGTGAACTGTAAATCTTCAAAGAGACTAGATTTCAGAGTGAAGGCGGGGGTACGTTGCAGATTGTGAAATACTTCATATCATCTCCAAAATTCCACTATAAAAATTACTCCATTTTAGTGTGGAAGCACTGCTAAGTTTTATGGATGTAATATCCAATAGTTGTAAGGTTTTTTTCCTTTTTGAAGGGGTTACAAAATAAAAATGACAAAAGAATATGAAATAATCCAGCGAAAGTAGTCGTGAAGCAGGAAAGTCAAATGCATGGCAATAGAATTAAGTGAATAGTCAGAGATATTTTACCTTTTTGCTTTAATACCCTTTCCAAATTGGTGTTGGCATGCACAAGCATGTGCCCTGTAGACACATTGATACTGCAAACCTGCAGCTATTTAAAAAGACTGATAAATAATCAAGTCATATGACTTCGCATATCTATATTCAAATGACCGGTACATGGAATGATGCTATACTTTTACAGTTAAATATGAGTGTATGTACCTGCTCTAAGCATACGTGGTAGTACATGTACATTGGACTTTATTGTCGCATTATTGCAGTCATACTTGTCAAATTAGTAACATGTGCCTTCAACTCCACCTCTTTATTACTACGCATGTGTGCCTAATGTGTCCTGATCGGAGACAGACTTTGAATTTGTTGTTGAAATATGAAAGCTTCGCTGTTGCCTGTGTTTAAAAAACAAACAAACAAACAAATGATGAAAGCTACAATACAGCTTGATCACAAGGTGCTGAACGGAAGAAAAAAAAATGGCGTTGAAAAAAGTGTGTCAAGCATGTCCAACAAGAACATATTATACAATGTCACAAACACTTCAAATTGATATAGGGTTTTGCAGTGGAGCCATTGTTACATACGATGATGCATGTTTGAGGCAAATCAAGCCAGTAGTTGGTGAGCAAGTTGGCTAGTCAAATGAAATCTTGACCTTTAACCTTTCAAGAACCACCAGCCTGATATCACATCAACTTTGTATATTATATATGTTGACCATGATATTGGAAGGAGTATGAGCTGTACCTGGAACTTGTAGCATTTGAAGGAACACAATGTACTAATGTCTTAACTTTGTTAATTTTTTTTTTTTCTTTGCATATGTATATTGTACAATGTTAATCTGAAGCATCAGGATTTGATATGAAAACGTTGCATGCGAATTTATCTCGCAAAATTGTGATGCAGGGGTCCATCGTGAACACTTTTTCTGGTATGGTTGGCGAGAGTTAAGCCGTTACAGCCTTGTTCCAATAGTAGTCAGAGATAGATGTTCCTTACGCACAAATCTGATCAGAACGGAAGTTTGTTGTAAAAAAGGGCATTTCACTTTCCCATGGCTAAGTAAAACCTGCAGGACTCAAAACCATGATCCATTGGTTGAGCAGTGCCAACTGCAAACATTTTCTTGAATATCTCATGTTCTTGGGTTTTGTTTTGTTTTTTTCTTCTTCTTCATGAATGATTAAGCTTTAGGGCTGGGATACTTTTTTTTTAAATTTGGGTCTTTTGGATCGTATCAAGCTGGAAGGCTATGATATTTTGTGTACAATAAGCATAGAGAAATTTCCGCACAGGAAAGCACATTTCGGTCTGATGCTTCTGTGGTTCTTGCAAAATGAAGGCTACTACAGGGGAACCTCCTTATAAAGAGGTCAGGAACAAAACACCTCTAACAACAAGCCAATTTTACAGGTCCCAACTTTTTTTATTTCCTTGTTTTCTTACCCTGACATAGTGAGGAATCTGATATAACAAGGTCATTGTCAGTGTCGGGCAACATAAGACAATTTTCATAGTTCTTGGGCCGTCCTTGTAACGAGGTTCCCCTGTAAATATCAACCTGGAGTCATTCATTCACCTTATTTTGTCATTGAAAAATATTATATTTTGTGTGTTGTGTTTAGTTGCCTATTATATCATAACCACTTTCTTTTTATCATCGTTTATCATTATACTATGTTTGCAGAAGGGATGAATGGAGAGTGTGGAATGTTTTTTTCATTAAAATATCGAGGAACATTGTTTTTCTCATCTTGCCGAGAAACATGAAGTTGTGTGTACATGCTTGTGGTTTGTTCTGGAGATTTTGATTGGAGTGTTGTGATTAATCAACTGAAGGCTCTTGATGTGACGATGGTGTGTTATTACATGCACATATAGATATACGCTCTATATGTATATAGATACATGTATAATGCTCCATTCATTGAATATTGAAAGCTATTCAAATCCACTGTAGACAAAATAAAGTTAGTTCAGTTTTCCATGGTATAATATGTATAAGAGCGTATTATGCTCTTCTTTCTAATGAATAGTTTAAAAAAAAAGCAACAAATCATGCCTCTGGCATTCTTTTTGGCAGAAGCATGAAAACAACAACAACAACAACAAAAACTGCCTTGATAATTATGAGGAATTAAGAAAAAAAAAATACTCTTGAGGATATTGTCATACAGGAAAACAAAAACACTAATAACTGCCATGTATCTTAACAAATATTTATTCATGATGCATAACAAAATATGATTACTTACAGCACAAGTATGCATGAAAATTTACATGAACTTTCAAAACTCGGGACACTGTTGCACATGTTTATAGCATGCCCATGATGTTCCATAATGTAGAACTAGATGTCCGGCTCAGAAAATGAATCATCAAATGTTTCATTTTTTTCCCCCTACATTTTTATCCCCCCCCCCCCCCCCCCCCCCCAAAAAAAAAAGAGAGAAAGAACAGAATGTTTTCCATACATAGACAAAGGAAGTCAACTTCCCCCCCTCCCCCCATGAGCTTTTAACATGCTTATCCACAATTCCATGTTTCAACCCCCCTACCATGGCGGTAGAGTTGCCATCTTGACCTGTTGAAGGAACTGAACGGAACGTCACTGACGATGAAAGACCAGAAATCAAACATGAATCCCCAGTGAAAGCCCCCCCTTCCCGAAGAATTCTTCCATTTGCCTTGGGTGGGCAGTGTTTCTGAAAACCACCAAAATTTTGCCAGATTTTTCTTCCAAAATCTTGCACTTGTATTTAGTTGGACTTTGTATTTACACATTATGCAAAGTAAAGGTAGATATGATGTCTTATCTGAAGGTTTTGTCTCTCTTATTGGTTGGGTTTTGATTAAACAACTGGAACAATGGAAAAAATAATGAGGTTTTTTTGGCACACGATTAACTGTGAACATCATCCCCACCCCCCCATCCCCCCCCCCCCCAAAAAAAAGAAACAAACAAATGAACAAACCCCGAACAAAACTGCCCAGAAAATGTTCGGATTCACCGGTGTTGGCATTCACAGAGCAGATTTATAAAAGTGGGGTTAAGAGTTCATGGATGTTTGGTGAATCCATACTGGGAAAGATACGCATGCACAACACAGCACTGCAACGTGTAGCCTCGTCTGTGTACTGGTTGGTGTATATGTATCACACTTGGGATCACGCAGTACTTTTCCCATCTCCTCCTAATCCATGGGAAGTTAGTAAACACAAATGGCGTCAGTTCCTGTGTTTCTGCTGTGTTTGGCGAGAGTCCGTTGAGAGTCGGTCTCCGAGGGCGCTGTCGTCATCGTCCTCCTCTCGAGGAAGGCCTGCTGCGAGCGAGACTCTCAGCTCTGTGCGGGCAAGGGGAACAGGCTGGTGTAGAGGAGCCCGAATTTGTGGATGTTGCGGTGGACAAGGCTCCTCACGATCTCGGCATACGTAGCCACCAGCTCTACACGTGTGTGTGTGAGACAGAGAGAGCACATGGATAGACATTGGTAGGTAATTCAGGAATTGAAGCAAACTAACATTATTACTGTGCTTTTGTAAAGCTCAATGAAAAAGCAATGCTACACTTTACTATATCCCAATTTTTGCCAACCCTCCCTGCCTCCCCCAAGCTGAGATAATGCATCACATTGTTACGAGCCGTAACATTATCAGTATTAAGAAGCAAAAATATTCCTCCTATACGAGGGTTAAATGTTTGCATCCATCGCATTTGACAATTTTGAGTAGCAAATAATCTCAGCGACACCTTTTTACTTTTCCCCTTTCTCTTCCAGCAAGATTTAGCCTGCAATATCGTGATGATTTGCACCATGCTGGAAAATTTCAGTGCATTCTTATTTGTGAAAATAGAGCATGTGAATGACTGCCCTCCGTATAAATGCGGGACACAATTTGAAATGAAGAACTGAAAAATGCAGTGACTTGCGCAGTTGCTAAATACTGCAATTTTCAAACAAGATAGCTCTCTTAATCTTCTCATACTGTTTGCACACGTTGACAAGCTTATATCTTATACAGAGAAAACCTACAATCACTGCATGACCACATCTCATTGAAACTTTTCCTCTTGTTTGCTTGCATGTTTGAGACTCTTGCATGAACTGCCAATCTACATTCGCATCTCATGAGAGTACAACCCAGTTCTGCGAAGACGGTAATGGGACCCTCTGGATTTCTGATTTTTTTTCCCCCCCTTTTTTTGATAATTGAAAATTGCATATCACATACAAAACAATCCAAACAATCTAACAATGATAGACATCTGTAAGATTAATCTGTTACGAAACCTGAAAATCTCATTCCACTTCTCAGTACAACTAAAGCAGATAGAAATGTAGTATGGCTTCCATTCCAAGACCATCCACTATTATGTCCATCTGGTTGTCACATTTTGGACTAAAAATAGCATGCATCAAAATCTGGCGAAGTTTCACATATTGGGTTTCACAGATTACCATTAGCGGCTTCTGAAATTACACATTGTCCTTCCGATGAAAATCCAGCGAAGGCCGAAAAAAAAAGGTCTATAGGCCAGTTTAAGAGGCTTACAATTGATGGTCGCGATATGATATGAACTCATTATGGACATTCCTCATCTTTCAGTTCATTTTGAAATGGTCATGAAAATAAAGGAACGTACGGCCACAATTCATGACAAAGATGTTGGTCAAGAAATAATGCCATCGTATGTACTTTGCAGAAATTTGACATTAGAAATAAAAGTAACAAGAATGAAGTGACCTTTGGCGTGCAAGTCAACAGCGAAACCTCCTCTCATCACGCAATCATTGATATCTCCCACAAGAATAAGACCCATCATTTGCATTACATCCCGTCCTTGTTTCTGCTGCGCAAAGAATGCCTCACCTTGCGGAAACGTCCTGGATGGCTGCCCATGCTCGTCGACTTCTATAAACACCTCGGCTATAGGCGGGTTATCCTAATTGGGAGAAAACAGAAACGAGGTGTCACAAATTTGTGAATCCCTCTCGGAGATGCAGATCATATTAAGACTACCAGCTGTGTTTAACTGTTTTTTATGGGATTCCAACTTTCACAGTTACTTGCAACATTTGTGTAAAAGTAATAGCTTGGGCTTGATAAAAATCTATCAATATCATACAAAGCAAAAGAATGACTATTGTCTGTGCATAGTGTAGAGCTTACACACACACAAAGAGACCAAAAAAAAAAAAAGAGATGTCGGTGGAAAAAGATGAAAAAACACACAAGGCAAACAAACACGCAGAAAAACAAATATACAGGCAACAAACACACATTTCATGGCATTCATACATGTGCACACACGCTAAGACAATGGGGAGAAATGTAGACAGACGCGAATACACATGAACATTACAAAACATGACAAACGCACAAAAAAAAAAACATATGTTGATGGAATATGTCACAGAATGGTTTTCACACAATCTACACATAACACACACACAAAGACAGACACATGGAGAAAAAAAAAACAACCTCAAAATAATGTATTCACTCAGACATGCAGAACGATCAACTGACAAAACAGTCAAAGCATCAACAGATTGACAGACAGACAGACTAAATGAGATTTTGACGTACTGACAAGATAAGACAACTCCAAACGACCAAGAACAGGACATATACCATGTAACAGATGATGGAGGAGCAAATACCATCATAAAAATCAACAGGTTGACAGGCAGAGATACAAAATGACAAACCAAACATTCACACAGAAAGACAGATACATACATACTGTAAAGCCAGAAGCATTTGTATCATGAATCTTTCGCGAAATGGAGCCAACAGACTTTTTTGCAGCATAAAACTTTTTGGAAGTTGCCACTGGCATTCAATGCATTGTGCAGGAAAAAAAAGACGACAAAATGTTCGAGTGTATTCTACTTTTGAGAATCACGGTTCCTCACAACATTCACAACAGTTTCATGCATGTGAAGATTTCTGGTCTTACAGTACGTGAACTCACCCTGAGAAAGGCCCAGATGTTATCGAGGAGGACGTAGACCTCCCTCGGTGTGAGTGAGACGAAGATGAGATGACACTGATTCAGGGGCGGGGGGATAAAGCCAGCCTGAGATAGGAAGATGAAAGGAGGTTCTCTTCAATCCTTGCAGGAAACACACCCGAAATGACATTGACATATTGGTCGCCATGTTATTAGGTATGGTAGAGTATTGGTTGAGCTGAGAATTTAGCTCTTCAACTCTTTGTGAGATACTTGGAAACCCTTTATAAAATTGCAACTGATTGACAAATTGCCCTACATTGACAGAAATAAGCACCGAATTGATCAGTGTTTCAGTAGTAGCCATGATAAAAAATCATGGACGTACGTACTCGATCAGGATTCGAACATACCACCTCCTGATATCCGGATAGGCGTCATCTCCACTAGACCATCGAGCTTCCACCCAACAGCAAGTGTTGGTTCTAATCCTTGTAGCATGCAGCGGGTACTGCGTAATTATTCAAATTCACAAAATTCTTCCATCACGGTGTTTTTACTGCAACTGATTGACAAACGACGTAATAATAATTACGCAGTACCCGCTGCATGCTATAGAATAGGATTAGTAAACCTTTCACTAGGAGTGACACCAGGATTCGAAATGACCTTTTCTACAAAAAAAAAATTATGACCAGTTCATCAAAAATGTTTAACCTTCCACGAGAGGTCACGCCAGGAATGAAACTATGTCCTGAACTCTTAAAGTACAATTACTGCCTCATTCACACATGTGCAAACTTTCACAAAATTTGTCAATGTTGATATAAAATTATCTACTGTCACACAAGGTCATAGAAGATTCTTTAATACGAACTATGCAAGACAGAAAAAAGAAAAGCCCCAAATGAATATAAGATAGCTCTTTCCAAAAATTACAATATCAATCAACCCAGTTCAGAAGGGAAAACTAATCAACTGTCCCCAATATACGGTCTTACCAGGTTCATACAGTGGACGATTCGGCAGGTGATGTGGAGGTGGGTCTTGGAGTCCCTGGCCAAGCCGTGCCTGGAGGACTCCCAGTAGGAGATGAGCGTTGCCATGACGCTGGACATGATGCCCATGCAGTAGCACAGGGCCGGCTTGGCTGGAGAATGGTCAGTGCATGATAGCAGGGAGATAAAGAAAAGAAAAAAACCCTTGACTGACTGGATGTACCATACTCAATTTATCCCAAAGAGAGTAGTATCACAATAAATCATTTTGAAAACGGTCCACCACCTTCTGCAATATCTGTTCTTAGATATCTTGATGGTGGAAGCATACATTTGAAACCTTTTTATTTGCTGGAGGGTTGTTGGGTGCTCTTTTTTTTTTAGCCATGTGAGCACAGCATTACGCAGCTCAGGCAACAATTTTCTTTTAAATTGCAAAATTGAAGCCACTGTAAGATTGAATGGTGTCTTTAACCTGTTAAGTCCTAAGTATACTGTATACGCCATATATTTCGCGAGTCTAAATTTTCGCGAATCGGAACTTCCCGATGATTTTGCAAGTGGTTAAATTCGCGATCGTGTAGTCCTGTACCCAATGGAGAAATGTATACGCGTACGTCACATTCATAGCTTGATCAGAGTCAATATTTTTGTGTGTCTTTAATATCGTGAATAGCACCTGACGCCGCGAAAATAAAAACCTCGTGAAATGTCTATGGGAAATGCATGTTATAGCAAAATCAGCTCATCCCCAGCTGCTTAAGAAAAGACAGCAAACAATACTCACCCTTGGCGACAATCTCCAGGATGTCCCACAGGAATGGATACTGATCCATCTTCTTCTTGATGCTCAGGTTTCTGCGATCGGATTCAATGAATATTTTACCGATTACATCTGGGATGTGTCACGTGCATGGAAATTATTCATTTCACACAAATGTTATGTAAACGCACACAACGTTAATCAGCCGCTTCTCTTTCTCTCTCCACTGTCTATTCATCTATCTATTGACTGATATCCCTATATGCCTATCTATCTCTCTCTCATTGACTGTTACATCAATCTTTCTTTCCATCTACCTTCCTATCTAGATTGAATTTTTGTACTTTTATTTTACATATTCAATTCTACTAGCCTATCTTCCATTTAATCTTTGCATCAATCTATCCATTTTCTATCTTTCTGTCTACCTATCTAGCTATGTAATAATTTTTGTATCTATCAATGAATGAATGATTGAATGAACTAATGGATGGATGGATGGATGGATGGATCAATGGATGGATGGACCGACCGACTGACCGACTGACCGACCAACCAACCAACCAATCAATCTATTTGAATACTAATTCGTCGATCTATCTTTCTATCCTTCTATCTATCTTTCTCTATCTCTATCTCTTTCTCTCACACATACATAACTTGATGCCAAGAGGAAATGGCCATAACCCATTGTTTACTCTGTCCAAGCTAATAATCTGCAGGTTGACAGGAAGTCTATTCAGCAAACAAGCAACAAAAGTGGTGCTAATAATACAGGACAGGTGCATCGATATATAAGACATATCTTTTATCAGCAAAGAACACCACGCCCAGCTACAAAGGGGCGCCCTTGTACCGTTCGATCGTGTGCTTGACCATCTCCTCGTCCGGCCAGCCCTCGTCCTCGTGGCTCACATCAGGGCAGACGATGTCAACGAGGATGGTGGCCAGGAGCTTGGCCGTTGCCTTGGCGATGGGCCCCGGCGGTGGTGCAGCCGCCATCGAGGTGGCGGCGGCCGGGCTCCTCGCGTCGCCAGCGTCGGGGACGACGTGAGCGCAGGAAGTGATGGCCGCTACCAGCTGCCGCGAATTTGTGAGCCTCGTCTCCTCCTGAATGGGTTTACATCACAATCAGAATATATTACCGGTCTAAATTTGAGGAATATGATCTCCCTACCATAGATACCGTTCTCTTTAAAGCCTTGACCCTTCTCAGCATATGCAGCACAGTGTGGTGTCTTGGCACCACAAATAGTGTTACAAATAATTGTCTCCAAGGCAACGCTTACTCTACCAGCTAACAACTTTGGAGTTAATGCACTCTGGATAAAAAGCAATGGGTCAGTCGATTATTGACTATCATTTACAATTGACTATCATTTACAATTGTTACAACTGTACCTGATTTGGTATATTTTGCTTGCAATTTCACTGATTCTAACACTGAAGAAAACAGCAAAGCTCTAAATGGCCATAACACTATGAAACAGCACAGCTCTAAATGGCCATGGATGGTAATATCTATAAGGGAGAAGTCATTTGCACACACACAAAGAAACAACATCTTCACATCACCACTGGCACATGACATTACACTGCATGAGGATGCACAGCTCAAAAATGTGTCTGATATGAGCTATGCTATTGAGCTACTACTTTCCTTTAACCCCATACTCGATGGTAATATCTCATAGTACAAAATCCTGATATGGCATTCACACAAAATCCAGAGATTATTGTGCATGATAACAAAAATAATCAGACTTTCCCTTTTCAAAATTTTCCTACCTACCATATCCGATGTGCTCTCGGTGGGTTCCGGTTTCATCCGAGCCCCCTGGCCGATGATCCCAGAATGGAAGACGGTCGACGCCCCCCGCGGCACTGTGAGGGAACCAAAGAAATCCTGGTTGTGCTTCAGCAGGTACAGGGAGGAGTTGGTCGACGGACCCCCGCTAGAAGTCTGTGGGTGGGACTGAGACCATGCCTGAGAGTGCTTGCTGGCGTTGGCGAAGAGGTGTGCGTGGTGCTGTCGTCGGGTGGCAACAGAAGCATGAGAAACTACCATTAGAACCTGCTGGGTGTGACTATTGAGGCTTCAAGGTCTTGAATCGGTTGCTGCCTGCCTTTGTGTTTGTACAATTCACATTTATGACACGCATGCTTTTCTGTGATGTAGATATCTTCTTCTTCTTTCCTACTTCTCCTACCAAAATAGTGCCTCATCTCTTTCTTTAAAAAGAGAACAATAACACTGAGCAAAACAACAGACAGACAAACAGACAAAAAAAAAAAGACAGACAGTGAGTATGAAAGAAAGAAACAAGCAAAGCTGGTACATTGCTGTACCAGCAGTGTCCTATAAGTCTTGCGGCACAATAAGGGTTAATCCAGTCAAACGGTATGAAACACACCATGTGTCTTTATCAAAGGGATGGTATAGTATTGGCTAAGGTGAGAATTCAGCTGCAGGGTTTAATTTATGACATATGGATTTCAGAAACCACTCTATGAAATGTTAAAGGCCATACAATTCTAAGGGGAATTGAAAGATTTTTTGATGAAAATCGGTTTTGAAATGACTGATATCCAAAAAACAAGGTAAAACAAAGAGATCCTAATAAAAGTTGTGGCCTGTCACATTTTATTAAGATCACTTAATTTGATATTTCAGCCATTGCGATATCTCAGTCATCAAATAAACTGTGAATTCCTCTAAAAATTACACATTCTTTTATATTTCACAAGAGGTTTCACATGATCTCACAAACACACAAACACACAAAGGTGGAAACCTGCAGGCACATCTATGTAAACAAAAACTGTACCATCCCTGTAACAGGTAGAAAATCTGCACTTGGTGGATGGTACGACACTGGGAGTAGAATGGCAGATCCACAAAGGAGCATACACCATACATACACTATACACACCTTCTGCACAGCACTCTGGAGCAGCACCCTGAGGATGATGGTCTGGGCAGTTGGGTTGGCGCTCAGGAAGGTCAAGTACTCTGCGCAGGATCGCATCATTTGGAGCCGCTCCAGGGTGTCTGGGGAGTGATGTGATGAACACAAAAAACATACTTAAAGGACAAGTTCACCTTCATATACATGTGGATTAAAGGACAAGTCCACCTTCATATACATAAGGATTGAGAGAATGCAGCAATATTAGTAGAACACATCAGTGAAAGTTTGAGGAAAATTGACCAATCCGTTCAAAAGTTACGAATATTTTAAGTATCTGCATAGTCACTGCTGGATGAGAAGACTACTACAGTGTATGATGTCATATGCGTACAACCATATAAAGAAAATAAAAAGAGAATTTCACAAAACTTGACTTTTTTAATAAAGTGCACATTTCCTCGACTTGTTACTGACATATGTTAAGGGTAATGTTATTCCCCCTGCCTTCTGAAAGAGAGAAGTCAAGTGTTCTTTTGTTTTGCGAGAAAAGTGAAAATATGTTGAATTTTCTTTATTCTTTCTTTATATTGTTGTACTCATGTGACATCACAAGCTATAGTAGTCTTCTCATCCAGCCTTGAGTGAGCAGAAACTTCAAAAATTCATAACTTTTGAACGGATTGTCCGATTTTCCTCAAACTCTTAATGATGTGCTCTACTAATATTGCTGCATTCACTCAACCCACATGTCTGTGAAGGTGAACTTGTCCTTTAATAATCATTACAAACTTCTCTGGTCTCTCATTGCAAAGTCATGATGGCAAGATGCTGTCCACACTGATGATCATAACAATATGGCAATGATAAATGGTTACAATGATGTCACTGACTATGAGAAATATCCAAGGGGTATGAAAAGTCAGAGCAGAAATCAGAGAAACGTCAGGGAAGAAGTTTAAGGAAGAGCAGTCAGACGAGGAGGAGTCGTCTGAGGAGGAGGAGGAGGAAGAAGATGTGGAGGAAAAGGAGGAGGAAGAGGAAGAGGAAGAACAGGAGGAGGAGGAAGAGTTGGAGTCGGATGAGGAGGAGCAGTCAGAGGAGTCATGGGAGGAGGAAGCGTCGTTGGAGGAGTCAAGGGGTTGTCGGTTGGAGGACTAGGAGTTACAGCCAGAGTTGCCGTCGTTAGAGTTGTCGGAGGCCATAGTTATGGCACAAAGAAAGGAAAAATAACAACAACGTATGCATTTATTTGAAAAAAAAAGGAGGTTCACATTTCACAAACCTGCTTATGACATTGCTTACCATTGTCAAACAATTTCTGACACTATTCAAATTCATTAAATTCTTCCGTCGATTATTTACGTCGATGTAGGGCAATTTGTCAATCAGTTGCAATTTCTGACACTTCTTTAAGTTCACAGTGTCATCACTGCATTTAACTGTGGTTCCACAGATTGATGTTTATCAGGATTTTCTTTCTTCTTTTTTTGCCCCCTCCCCCCTTCTCTCTACCTCATACTTCCAGCACTTTTCCTGCAAAGGAGCAGCATGAAACCCTTTCTATCATTCTTCTCACCTTCCCTCTGCATAGCCGTGAAGAAGAACTCCACCGACGACTGGCACAGACACAGCAAGGTGGCGCTGTCAATCACCGGCGGCAGACCAATCAGCTTCAGCAGCTCCACCGTACGGGCGGCCACGCCCACGTCGCCGTGGTGAAGCTGACTGGCAATCATCCGCAGGTGGGCCGTGAGGTGGGTGCAGAGGACGGCTGGGGTGTCGGTCTTGCTGCTGGACTTGAACGCCAGGAGTTTTGTCAGATTTGTCAGGAGCTGTAAGGTCTTTAAGTGTGATAAAATATGAGAAAAAAGAAAACATCATACAAGACCTATCAAACTTGGTAGATTGACTTTAAAGAACTAAAAATATGAATTTCTGAACAGCTTGCCATCTAATATAACATTTGATCAATTACTACATGATCGTATATCTGTATGATTCTAAGAGTGAATGACGGAAATCATGAAGGATATCAGCCCTATTGACCAGATGTTAATGTGAACTTAAGTTCTGGCTAAGCTGTGACAGTTTCAATGAGAATTTTTGTTTTTGCACTGTTTTGTTTCCATTCTTTGTCTATTACTTTTGGGTTTAGCTAAAGGTATCAAACACAAACTATTGAACTCTGAGAGCGCAGACCTCCGCCAAGCAGCTACGTACTTTCCACCGTGATCTTGTTCTTCCATAGAGATCAGTGATTTCCACCCACTGAAAAATCGCCTGATTTCCCAATATAGAAGCCTTTGTTACACTCATAAACCCTCCGATGCGCGGCGCGTCTCGCCCTAGCAGAAACTAGAGAACGCACTTTAGTGCGCGCATGCAAACCTCAAATATGCGCAGCCTGAACTCCCAAGTTCATTGACCCTTCCAGCCAAAATATCAGAAATCCTTCATAAATTCCCCCAAAATTCTCGGATCAGTACCAAAAGTTAATTGTTTGTTACTTGTGTCATTCTCAACCTTTCCTGCAAGTTTCATCCCAATCCGTTTACTACTTTTTGAGTTATTTTGCACACGGACAAACTAACTAACTAACTAAAAAACAAACAAATGGTAACAAAAACATAACCTCCCCCCTTGGCGGAGGTAATAACCTGCAACATTTACACATCAACTGCAGTCACAAGATTTTTTTAAACAACAACAACAATCCCAGCACAAGGTCTGACATACCTGAGTTGGGTTTGTTCGCTGAAGCTGGCTGACTGATTTATGTATGGTCGCCGGGAGGATTGTGGGATAGCTAGTTTCCATTTCAGACAGGATTCTCATGTACAGGCCGATCTGTGTTCAGGTTGGGGGGGAAAAAAAACAAACAATGAAAAAGAAACACATCAGGGTAAGAGATGCAGAGTGTCAAACTTTCTCTGATACAATGATGATGAAGAATATAAGGTGAATGCACTGACACAGCCAGACACACTTTGATTGATATACTGTAAAAGTGGTTTCTTTCGCGTACAGAAACTTTCGTGGTTTCCATCGGTGCGGACTTTTTCGTGTGTGTTTAAATTCGCCGTCGGTAATGATAACGTTGTACAAGCGACGAGTTCAAAACATTTTCGCGTGATGTTAAACTTGCGGTTCAACCTCAAAGCGTGAAAAGCGCGAAAAGCGCGAAAATAAAACCACCGCGAAAGAAACCACTTTTACAGTAGCAGAGTATGTAGAGTAAGTCTATTCTTGAGACTCTGAGTTCTGACAATTTTGAATATTTACCTCCCAATCTCCTCTTCATTGAAGTGCCATCTTTCTTCACAAGGATTCCTTGAGCAATGCTTAATTACCCTTTGTATGCCATGGTCTTTGGACAGTGTGTATAATGCTATGATGTTTCTATGCTAATCGGCAATCAAAGCAAACAAAAGATTACGGCTTGGATTATAATAGGAATATTATTGGAACAAAATGTGAGTCTGAACATATAATGCCACATTTTGCATCCTTGTTTTTCAAGGAGAGATTGTTTTCTAATTTGTGACACAGTAAACTCATCGCTCCTGGTTTGTAGGTGTGTGATGTTGCCAGCATCAAGCAGTGGTATGGATCAATCAAGTTGACAGAAACTTTGAGATGAAATGAATAAAAAAATATGAAATAAAAAAATATAAAACAACTAAACAACCTCTGCATGTCTGTGTGTGAAGTATTGAGGTAAAACTGATTTATATTATGAATAAATCATTACAGTGAATAAATGTTGACCAGTATATAAGGGATGAGAAGGATGAATAGAGCTCCTGCAACATCTAAAAACAAGCAAACAAAAACAAAAACAAAAACAAATCCATGACGTTTAAATGGTTAAGACTTTAAAATTTTGACACCATTACAGCAACATTATATAAACATGTAATTGCAGTATTTATTAATAAATGTTTTTATATCAGATTTGAAATTGGAAAAAGAGGTTGCTGTGAGTTTGACAAACTTGCACAATTTCAATACCATCATTCTGCATGACTTTTGCAAGACTTTTTGTTCATGTTGAATGCTTTCATAAGTTATCCAGGCCTGTGAAGAAGTTTGTAAATGGCCACGATTTTCTAGGTTTTCAACAAGTGCTGTTAATCCCAGTTAATCCCAGTTTACAGGTCTCACCTTGGATGGATCTGACTCGTTGATGAGGATGAAGCTGAGAATGTCGGAGGCGCAGGACTCGCCGGACTGGACAGCGATGAGGGAGAGGATTCTCTGAAGCCAGCTGACCCTGGTCAATGGACACACACAGGAGGGGGAAAATTATTTGTGAAGCAGTAGCAGCAGGGACTCCATCAGTCAAGAATGAACGTGAGTGTGGCGTCCCAGTCGTTGTCTGCTCGTTTGTAACAACTTAGCTTGTGGCTAAACGGACCTATGGCCGATTGACCATCTCCCATCACATAGGTCACACCTTTGTATGATCTGTGGTCCTTTGGAATGGATGCCCTCTTTCTGCAGAGAGATGTCTTTGTGGTTTGTAAATGATTCTCATCAAACACACAAGATTTCTGCCACTGACAGTCATTATCAAACGAGTGTACTGATAGGATACGGAGGGCTTATTCGTTGTTCTGCCACATTGGACACATTGGATCAGCATACATAGTTTGATCCTTGCGGGCCATGATGTGGGAAAAAAGCAGTGAATAATTCTCATGCCCTAAAATATCAAACTTCTAAACACTTTCCACAGCAAAGAACAGTCATGTGACTGAAGCAGTGGCACACAACACAGCAGATCTGCAAAAAATGTGGGCAAAGGTCGATAATTATAATGAACGTTAGAACCATTTAAATGTCTAGTGGGTTCTGCAGCTCACATGCCATGACCACCCAATCAAAACTGTCATACAATGATCACATGATTCTAATGACCCTAGAGTTGACCTCATCATTAAGTCTACAACACGGAAAACAGCACTCCCTTGATTATCAATCTACTGAGGTGTCTGAACTAGTCCAAACTGCTTTTCTATCCTGTGAGTGTGACTAGTACTGTAGGAAACATTACAAGTAATACTATATGCACTTTACAGGCATGGGGTAAAGAGATTTGGTGGTGATGTCTTGGTAAAACCATCACTGAGAACGATCATTCAAAAATAACTGGCTGCTCAGTCAATCTAATGAATATATATAATACATGAAATCAGGATCATTTTGTTTGTAGTTAGTAAAAATCTACAAGCATGGATTCTTCTAGTATGATTTCTTCTTTTTTTTTTTGCACCAACCTTCTTCCCTGGGAGCTGATGATATCCTCACACAGCAGCGAGGTGTGCTTCCGGAGTTCGCTGAGGAAGGGGATGTTACCAGTCTCCTGGCTGACCTGGGGCGTGGCCAGTAGAGATAGGTTGCCGGACTGGCTGTAGGCTGACCGCTGTAGGTCCAGCAGGAGCAGATCCTGAGAGAAGAAAAAGAAGAAATAATGACCAGAATGGCAACAAACACAGGATTGCTATTCTAATTTGTGATCATTACACCAAGTTCAGAGAAGAGCACATCCTCTGCCACGCTCTCTTTGCTGACCCGATTACCACTGATGTCCTACCATTAATTGTGTGTGTGCTCATCCTCTCAAGGTCTATACAAATTTCATGCAACTGAAGTTTTTAGGAAGATTTGAGAATTTAGCCATGTGCTAATAAACAAAGCTCGAGAAATTTCTGCCATGTGCCTGCAGAAATAAACTAGGTTTCATCAAATCACACATGCAGATTTTCTTTGACAAGTTGGGTCACAAAAAAGAAGACACTGACTTTATAAATACCCTTCCCCCTTTAAAAAAAAGAGAACTTTCCCCATTTGACTTTTCATATAAAGCAATGTCTGTGTAAACTATATTTATATGTTTTTTCGTCAGTCTGGACATCTGTCTGTTTGTATGTTTATCTTTCACCACAAGAACTCACAAGATTGAATGACAAGACACACTGACAGAGGGGTCGCCTTACCAGGATCAGAGCACAGGTGTCTCGAACCAGCTGATTGACCTTTGCCCCCTCCCTGGCCTCTTCCACCACTGACCCCGCAGGCCGGCCGTCGCAGGCGGTGTCGAGGAGGAAGAGGAGGAGGTTGAAGGCCCCGCTCCCGGACCGGCAGATGAGGTGGATGATGAGGCGTAGCAGGGTCTCCCGGTCTCGCTTAAGGACCGCCGAGTCCCGGAACTGCTCTGAGATCTTGTTCAGGACCTCCGGAGTCACTGCGAGCAAGAGAGAGGAGGGTAGAGATGGAGCAGGTGTTGTTGGGGTCACAGTTTGGAATGTTCTCATCCCTTCAATACTGTATACACTGAATATTTTGCAAGTTTTTATCTTTCGTGAATTTCGCAAGTCAGGTGCTATTCGCGAATTTAAGGACGTGAAAATATTGACTGTGATATTGACATGAATGTAACATGCAAAGTATATTTCTACATTCAGTACTGAACTCCTCGATCATGAATTTAACCACTCGAGGAAGTGTCGGGGAGTCCTGATTCGCGAAAATTAAGACTCGTTAAATATACGACATGCACAGTAACTTTAAAAAAAAAAATAAACAAAGAAGAATATTTCATAGTGGCTTCTTTAGGGCATCCTGAGTTGACTTTGATGCATCTTACCTGGAATTACAGTGAAAAATATGTATCTGTATATGATGATGATCCACAGCATTTGTATGGCGCCATATATCTGTTATAGAAACATTCAAAGGCACAGACTCCTCCCAGACAGTTAGCAATTGAATGCCCGGTCAAAAATGTGAGTTTTGAGGAGGCTTTGAAGTGATCAAGTTTGTCAATTTCAAAGAGGAAAGATGGGAGGGAGTTCCACAGGCGAGGAGCAATAGAGGAAAATGCCCGGTCTCCGTGACCCCTTGAGATGTGTGATGGGCACCTGGAGAGTAAGGTCAGATGAACGAAGGCCAGGGCGAGGCTGCCGTATACATCATCTATCTGGCTAGCCTAATTTTTCACGAATTGGGACTTCCCAACGATTTTGTGAGTGGTTAAATTTGCAATCATGGAGTACAGCAATGGATGGAGATATGTACACATACACGTCGCATTCACATCAGGATCAGAATTGATATTTTGGCTTATTTTAAAATTTGCAAATAGGGCCGACTTGCAAAATTCGCAAAAATAAAAACCCTGCATAATATATGGCATATACAGTAATATATGAATACATATATTGCCAACATTTCTTGCATAATCATAAAACTCATAGGAAATACTGCGTGTGAGACATCACAACTCTTGACAAAGACAGATTCATTTGGCGTGTACATGAGCTCCAACTGATGTTCATTTTGCAGTTGGAAATGTCTGATTTCTCTCACAGATTCGTAAATCTGTTGTATCTGTTTTACTGCATGAAATCATGGCGTATGTAGTATATGTTTCTCAGATAAAAAGTTGTTTTTGAGTATACAATCTCTTCTCAAAAAATAAAAGTTACTGTTTTTCTGATGGACAAATAACATTCACTACAGTTGAAGGTCACTTCCCTCCTCACAGACTAGCTGGGCAGATTTGCATCGATAGAATTAATCATAAATTTAGTATTCCTCCTCAATTTCAGGCCTTTCAAATCTGTCATGAGCTAGCCGACAGACGCTCCTAATAATCTCATAAAGAATATAGTGATGTCATCTTACATGCTTGGACAAAGTCTGTGGTGATGATCTTTAGGAGGGTGGATGACATGGTGGCCAGCTGGAGCAAGAAGGGCACAGTGAACACATCATGGTCCTTCTTGCTATCAAGGCTCTCCTGCACAACCAAAGGCATAGACAAATACAAATCATGTATGATATTAACATTATTCAACCCTTTTATCTGTTATGATCATTTTTCATGAGTGTTGACACAAATGATCTGATCATATCTTCATGGGTCTCAAAAATAAAATGACTTCATGTGCAACAGTCTATGATTTTAACATGAAAAAATGCACATAATTATGGTTCGTGAATACATATCATTTCTTATAATACATGTACTGCTGTCACTAAGTTAACAAATGCATTATGCCACACCACTTGTGAGGATTAAACATTTTCTTCTTATCAACTGAACTTCTTTAAAGTGGTACCAGTAAGACATTAAAAGTCATAGACTGTGGTTTTGATGCAAAACAAAATGGTACCTCACTACCTGACTTTACAGCTCATTTTGAAACAAAATGCAGGGCAGGAATAGATTCTTTTAGGGTCTACAGGTGGAATATGAATAGATTCTTTTAGGATCTAAGGGTGGAATATGAATAGATTCTTTTAGGATCTACGGGTGGAATATGATCCAACAAAATGGCACATTGCAATATCAACAGTGTTTTAAATGATGAACAGTGGTAAAATCACGAGATCTTTCTCTCCGTGTCTCCATCATAGTTCAGTTTGGTGAACAACTGTGAAAAGATATCATCCAGGGTTCCCACAGAAATTTGAAAACAGAATTCCATGACTTTTCCATGACTTTTCCATGACTAAATTGCTGCTTTCCATGACTTCCTTTCTGGCACGGTTTCCAAAATCAGACACGTTATGATGGCCTCCACCTCCCCTCACAGCCATCCGTTCCATCCACTATCTTACTCATGACATGTACATCTATTATCATTAGTATATGTCCTGGGAGTTATGTAGAATTTGGGATGTCACAAAACTGGGAGAAATGGAAATCATGAACGCCAGTTATAAGCAGAGTATGATCACAGAGTATGAGAGTTGCGAGACACGACAAACTGGAAAGCTGCCATAGCCAAGAGGTAAATGCAATTCCATGACTTTTCACAAATTTTCCAAATTCCCTGACTTTCCACGACCACAAATTTTTCCAGGATTTTCCAGGATTTTCCATGACTGTGGGAACCCTGATCATCATAACTAGGAAAGAATTGTATCTGTGAACACTGAGACAACATCCAGGCCCCAGCACAAGGATGCAGTTAAAATTCATATTCTATCAACACTAAACAATTTGTGTATACGAAATTACCTCCCTAACCATTCAAATTACCACTGTCATAGTTACCACTCTCATGAATGCCATCAAATAGAATAAATGACAAACAGATTCATGTGGGAAATGTTTTCTATGGGGAAAATCATCATTTTAATATAATAAGCTAATAAAATGATAATAAGGGGGTGGTGGTCCAAATTTTCTTGAAGGAAGAAAAAAAAAAGGATGGACACTATACCTGGAAGAGATCCAGCAGAGCTCTACGGATGTCCTGAGAGTGCTGGGCAGTCAGGTGACCCAGGATGCCCACCACCGACGCCACCTTGGGCACTTTGGTCTCCGTGGCGACCAGCTGGCCCTCCAGCGACTGGCTGGCGCAGAAGTCCTTCAGGCCGCAGGAGAGGACGCGGGTGATGATGGTGGTGGGGAAACAGGAGCTGGGATGGATTGGTTGAAAAGAGAGATGATGATTGATTTTCTTTTAACCCGTTGAGGACAAGCCGATTTGGCTATAACACGCATTTCCCATATCCACCTGCTCGAGTATACTCAGGACTAGTCTTCAATGAGTTAAGAATAAATCATTAACAACATTGAGAGCTCCTTACCTTACTCAACAAAGTAGAATGTAAACCAAAAGTACACAGCCTTTGTGAGTTACTCACATTTTAATGGCTATGCAAAATTTGTAATTGTGCAAAGTTACTGTATAGGTGGTTATTTTTGCGAGGGTTTAATTTTCGCGAATTTTGCGAATCACAGTTGGATCGCGAAATTAACAACACGCGAAAATGTCGCCATACACTAGAGTAACAATACATGCAATAGAGCGTTGGTGTCAATTCGCGAAATGAACATCTCGCGAAAATGTCTGTCACCTTCTAATTCGCCAAAATATCTGTACGTGAAAATAACAGCTCATACAGTATATCACATTTTGGTGCAAGGTACATATTGATCTTTTATCATAATGAAATAAACCCATGCTGTATGTCCTATGAGTAAACACTATCACTACAAAAAAGAAAAGAAAAAATGAAGCAATATTCAGAAGGAATGTAGCAGTATTTTACACTGTCACAAATACAAATCAAAGAATTTTGCACAATTTCTAAAACACAGTTGTGTCATGCTTGGCTGCAATAGTCACAAACACAAATCAAAGAAGTGTAGATATTTTGAAGCATAGTTGTGCCCTGTAAGACACCCCAATTAGTAAAGTTACATATGTGACAGCGAGGGATGGGGGTGGCGAAGGGGGTGGGGAGGGTTGGGGGTCACTCACCCAATATGAGCCACAACCCAGTCGAAGTGAGGAGAGTGCTGAACCGAGGTGTTGAGGAGGGCATCCACACAGTGGTCTGGGCAGGAGGAGCTCATGGCCCCAATGCAGCTGGTGGCGAGGTCCATGATGGTCCTCGTGGCTATACATTAAAAAGGAAAAGTTATCATTTGTTGTGGTTGCTTTTTTTTTACAAATAGAATACTGTATTTGGCACATATTTTACAGGGTTTGCATTTTTACTAGTTGGGTGCTATTTGCGAATTTAACAACACATGAACTAATTAGCTCTGATCCTGGCGTGAATGCATGTGCATGCATACATGTACTGGTACACAGTGCATGAACAAGGTGTGTGATAATTTAAGCACTCCAAGACTACAAATTCAACCACTTGCCATTATTGTCCGGAAGTCCCGATTCACAAAAACTTAAACTTGCTAAATATATGGCATGTATATATTGTAATTCAATAGCAGTTAAGGTGCTTATTGAGGCTGAATGGACTGGGGATTTCCCCCATCAAAAAAAAAAAATTACTGAATACCAACTACTATTACTATACAATGGAAACTTGGCAGGGGTGTGGTAAAGTACCTTTGCAAGTCATCCACAGCTGTAGGAGTTCATTCAGGCTGGACGGGTGGGGGACTCCCCTCCTGTTGGCATAGTTACTGCTGATTTGTCCCAGGAGAGCAATGGACCACTGCAGAGTGACACAAAAATTAGAAATCGTTGAGAACATCTTTGTGATTTACTGTATTTCAAACAGGAAATACAATCTTTTATCATGATACATCTTTCTTTGTGATGTAAATATAGTTTCCAAGATTAACAGACATGACAGAGCTTCATATGTCTCTCTATCTCTTTTCACACACAAAAAAGGAGGGGGAAAAAGGGTTGCACAATTAAATATACAGTTGAACCTCTCGTATCCGGACAAGTCGGGACCGGGGCTCATCCGGATAAGGGATTTGGCCGGATACGGGAGACTCAATGCTTTATACATGTACATATACACAATAATACTGATGTAGCCCATTGTAGTACCACATGTAGTAATGTGTATACCGCAACCTTTTCATTGTTACAATCAGTAACAGACCCCAAAATAGAGGTTCGTGTTTGCAAGAATGAAATCATTTTCTTTTATAAATTCTTGGGATGATTTACCTAAATAATTATTAAGAAATGTATCAAGTAGAACTTGAAAATAAACGGTACGAGTCGACGAAACTACGCTTCAAAATTCGATCATCATGTTGGAAGTAATATGTAATTCATTTGTGTTTGTGTAGGAGTTCTCAAGGAGTTGGGAATCCCCCTTTCCTCCCGTAATTATTTTTAAAAAAATCACGGCGAGATTGCGTCCGTATAATAGAGAGATCCGGATAAAGGGAGGCCAGATAAGAGAGGTTCAACTGTACATGCACTCAAAGACTTTTGTTAAATTTGATCATACAAACAACATAAACATTTACAGGTATTGAGCTAGATTTAATGAGAACTGCCATCACTTAAGATGTAGAGAGCTCCTCTTCTGTGAAAAAAAAAAAGAAGACAAAATATGTGCAATGGACATATCCTGCAATACTGTAAGTAATGCCCCATCAATGATACAGTTAGAAAATCTCCCAGTAACACTGAAGGCATATGACATTCCTTTTGGGAACAAGATCAACACTGTCAAACAGTCACTTCCTATCCCTGATAGTAATGACTAGAAATGAAGGGAAACCAATCTGTTTTAAGTTTTTACAGAAAACTTATCCTTCGCTCTGCTTGTCTTCTTGGTTAGCACGCCATTGAATGCAGGTATGGCAGAAACATTGATTGTTACTTAATTCTCTGGATGGCAAGATTTGCACGACTCACAGTGGAGAGGATGGGAGCCCATGCAGTGGGGCTGTTTTCAATCAGTTTCTTCAGAACACCATAGATGTCCTCAATCAACTCATCCAGCTGCAGTCCCATGCTTGCTGAAATAGAGAAATGAATGCAAAATATGGACAAAGGCATCAAATTATGCATTTTCTTATGTACACTCTTACAATCCATGAATTAAAAAGTTTGAACACATTGGGAAAATAAAAAAGAATGTATAGAATAGGTTTGTTTTTCTCTACACTCAGTTAATCCCAAGTAAAAAGAAAGTCTGTCGAAACAGTGTGTTTACTGGGAAAGTGAGTTTTCTCTCCCCTTTCCTATCACAAGCATAAGAGGAAGAAAAATGCTGCCCAAACATCTCTTAATTCATAGAAATCAAATCTAAATCTTGTAAAGTAAAAACTGTGACACCCATCTTTCTCTTGATTTTGAGCCTTGGGAAACAACTTAGAACCTAGTAGAAGGTAGCCTATAATCTAAGCTGAGGGTGCAGCTACAAGTATGGTCTTTACTGTCACGCTAAACGTCTGATGCGGTGAGACTATTGTCTTCGCAAAACAATACGTCTGATCTGATACGGTGAGACTATGAACAGTGGATGCACGCGAAGCATCCACCGCCTATATCTACTCGTCTTGCTTTAGTCGAGCGGTGGATGCTTCCACAGTTCGTAGTCTCGTCCCATCAGATGCATCGCTTAGTAAAGACAATAATCTCACCGCATCAGACGTTTAGCGTAACACCAAAGACAATAGCTGCATCCTCTGCCTAGATTATAGACTAAGTAGAAGGCTGTCTGAGTACACTGTTATTTCTGCCTACATGCATTCTCTCCTTCCAGCTCGTAGAGGTAGAGGTTGACACTCTCATCAAAGATGTGGCAGAGGAAGTCAAGTACCGCCGTCCGCGCAGCCGGCAAGGTTTGCAGGAGGTGGAGGGCACATCGCGCGTGCTCTTCGCTGCTAAGCTTTCGGCCATGGCGAGCGTCGACCCCTTTCACGAATGTGCGAACGTTAAAGAGGATTTCCTGTCAACACAAACAGATAAGTTGAAAACAGATGTGAGCAAAGTACTGTGACAGCCTATACCTTTATAAGGGGGGGGGGGGGGGTACAAAGGATACCAGAAACTCAAACATTAAACCTCTTCGTCCCTAGACCCCATCATATCAGTGATACATTCACATGACATGGATGGACAAGCATTAGAATTGTATTTGTATTTTTTACCATCATTCACATGCATAACTATCGAATCGAAGGTTTTCAGAATGCTGTTCACCCTCCCAAGTCCTGTTTTTTGTGAATATGCATAAATGAATTTTGAGTACCAAGGGCAAGGGGCAAGGTTATTAACCACCCAGAGCAGAGCTATCTATATATTTACCACAGAGCGTCAAGCCTACTCCAATACACAATTGATTGGTATATGAGCACCAAAGGTCAAATGTAAGACACTTTTTCTCATAGAATTCATTATATTCATTATTCATTGTCCAAAAGTTTCTGATAACACACAATTTTAAACGTAGCCTAGGAGCCGGGTGTGTGTAGGTAGTGGCGTTGATGTATTTTTGTTATCAACTGCGCGACAAACAAGGATGTCAAGTTCAAAAAATTCTTATGAGTGAGATTTTCATGACTCGGCATCTCGGCGAGCGAATGTGCGCACAAGCGAGGGTGTGGGAGGGGTCCCCCCCCCCCCTGGCCTCCCACGGTAGGGAGCTTTTTCAAATTTTAGCTCTTAAATGGTGTGATCAGGTGCATACTTAAGTGACTATTTTTTTACTTATTTTGAAAGACAAAAGGAAAATATACCTTCAATTGTAACTATCACTTTAATCCTTTGAGCTATGCTCCTTATTATCATGGGCCCCAAACTGCAGACTTTGCCCGATGCGTGAGAAAAATGGGTGCCATGCGTGAGATCATGAGACGACCCCTAAATGCTGGAGTCTCACTCAGAATGCGTGAGACTTGGTAGCTCTGGACAAAGTGGTGTGACCGTTGATGATTATTGGTAGATGCAAGCAAGTCGCGAGTTGTACTCGTACACATAAAGAATATAAACTTACAATATTCTACAACACATTGCAATACCTGAACTTCGGCAGTTTCCATCTTTCTTTCTTTTCTGTCTTTCCAGGAATGGTAGCAAACCACCAGACCACTGGTTCTGTGTTTCGAATCAGACAATAACACTTGTTTAGACTCCAAATGAAAGTGTTCGCTAGATGTTTCGCCACTTTCAGCTGACAGATGCGAGAGAGCAGCTTGCAGTTTGCACACTGTCTGTCTTTTGGGTAGTGCGAGGTGCCTACGTTCTACGCCGCACCCTCCTCGTGGGTAATCGCCAGCGAGACGGTGTGAGCAGCGGACGCATGGCCCCGCAGGCGTGTTTTTTTTAGACGGCGCAGATTGGGGAAACTAAAAATCTATCGGGGACCCTATCCCTAAACCTAACCCTAATCCTAATCCTAACCCTAACCATCAAACCCTAACCCTAACCCTAACCCTAACCCTAACCCTAACCCCAACCCTAACCCTAACCCTAACCATAACCAAAAACCCTAACCCAACGTTTTTCTCATAGGTTTAACACGCGCCATGCCCCAATCTGTGCCGTCTTTAAAAAAAACGCGCCCCGCAGTCTCAGTAGTGAACAATACACGTACAATACACAGCAGACACGATGATCACCGTTCTCCACCTCAGAACTCCAACCTGTCAGAGATGCAATTTATTTTTTATTTTCTAGATTTAAAAAAAAACCAAAAATTTCAAATAACATTATTACTGTATAAAAGTACATACGACTCTCTCAAATTTTAAATATTTTTCATTAGGCTTTGAATGTGTTTAAATCACTGGACTGTAGTGAACAGTACGAGTATACATTTTATCACGTTAAATTGGCAACATCTCGGCAGACGAAAGAAAATTTTCTCACTACTTTGCTCATTAGCCTGTAAGCTCTTCGATGCAGACTGCACAACGGGGGGAATGCTTTGCCAGTTTATTAATGTACAAAATGTATCTAATCTTGAATATTTTATTGTTTTGTCGCCTAACAATGTGATAACAAGCTGCTCAAAGCATGGGTACTTATCCTAATCACGGTACAATTGTACTAAATCCAGGGACCGCGTAATGGTGGTGGTGGGGGTATGGGGGGGGGGGGGGGGGCTTGTCTTCAAAACATGAGATAAAGTTTCAATTCAGATATACCTCGTCCTCCTTTATACGTATAGGACCTATAGACCTTATTATCTCATGTGTCCTCTAACTTTTGTAAAGGAGAACTTTTCATGTCAGAGTGTCTTCATTTTACTCTTTAGGCCTAGGGCCTATATATATCTATATCACAATCAACACAAAAATGAGTAACGTATAGCAGTGATCGAGTTTTCATTTCTCCTCTTATCTTCAAGAAACTATTGCATCGGTATACCGACCGACTGCGGTAAAATATACAAAACAAATTACACGTACTAAGTAAATTGTCGTGTCACAATGTACATTCATAAAACACACTGCAGCCGCTGATCTGGTGGGGGGGGGGGGGGGGGGAGAGGCCGGGGGTTGTCTCACCAGTGACTTCAGCTCACCACCGTACATGGTGGTGCTGCACTTCTTCTGATTGGCAACGTCAACTCTGCATGTTTTGTGTCGGCTACCTTCAAACTTTACCAGCCTGCGCTGCCTCTCCGCTGTTCATCGATTTCGGGTCTTGGTAACAGAACGCCGACTTCCTAGGGTCGCATGTTTGTGTTGTGTACACCTTTGTGTTACAGTTACCGATGTGCTGCCAATCAATACCACCCCGCTCTTCGTCCGGACCTCGGACTTCTCTAGGCGGTAGTACTAGTAGGCCAGCGCCACAGGCGAGTCTATCCAGTTTGTCTTTGTAGCGAAGGAAGGACGAGCGGTGTCATTTGAAAGGGGACAGAAAAGACCACATTGAACGGGAAGGATTATCCCCTCTTTTAGCTTGGCAAACACAGACATCTTTCAGCAGAGTTACGGTACGTTTCAACCATCTAATTTATCCAATTCATTTCCCTTTTGGTTCTAAAGTTGTACACCTGTACTCGTAGCGTAGTTTAACTATTAATTAAAAGTGTAACAGTTATTTGCTGAACATATACACGAATACTGGTAAACCACAATTTATAGGCAATCTACTTTCCCATTGTAACGTGCCATTGAATTTCGACTCCATTTTGTCATTTTGTGAACCAAGCTGCCTCTCCAACTAGATCTATCTCCTGTTTCGATATTAATGTTCAAATCATTACTTAGTCTAGAGTCGCGAAGGCAGAATAAAAACTCTGTATAAGCTATTTCATAAAGATAATGGATATTATATATATATATATATATATATATATATGCCACTCATAATTATAAGGTTACCAGAAACCATAAATCATTAAATGATTGATCCTTCCTAAATGAATGATAAATTCTATTTCACTTAGAGAATGTTAAAAACTGCACTTTGTTGAAATTAATACAAATATCCATAAGTATATTTGTGTCTCATTTTTTTTCTCTTTTTGCTATGGAATAGAAAGATACTTATCTTTCTATTCCATAGCAAAAAGAGAAAGAGATGAAACATATACTTATGGATATTTGTTTGTATTGCATGAGGAGCATTCTGTGGAAGAGTTTATTTTTTTTTTTAAACCATGCATGTTGATATATGTATTTTACCTGCTTGCCAGTTGTACATTAGATATGTTCAACAGATTATGTTTATCAAAAGTTTGCCTTGACATTTTTCTACTCAGAATTTGTGCATAGTAATCTTCATACACCAGCCGGAGACTTGTCAATATACCCGGGTATTGATCAGCCCCTACCCTTCATAAACATCTTCTTCTACCTGAAGCAAAGGAATGAAAAGATGAAAGAAATTAAAGACTGTAATACCATTTCTGAAATAAGTTCTGAGAGGATTGTTATGATGTCTGTGTGGCATATGCAGGGCCAGCGGAGCGTTTTCAAAAGTGTGGGGGCCACTTCCGGGTTTCATGAGCTAACAAGCAAAAAAAAAAAAAAAAAAGGTCCTCAGCTCATCTCTCCCTTTCCATTTCCATTTTTTTTTTTCAGCTGACAAAAAAAAAAAGGTCTTCGGTGGAAAAACATAACCTTACCGCGCTCACACTTCAAGATTTCCATCTATTTCTATTTAGTGCCACTTACGTACTTCCGGGTTAAAAAAGTGATGACACCTTATGTATTCCTTTGTATGATGCACAAAAAATGCCCCCACGGTTCCGCCGGCCATGATATGATTTGGGTGCAATATGTTTTTCACAAAATGACACTTATCCAAAGTGTGTGTGGTTTATATTGTTTCCCTGTATTTTATCTCACACAGGAAATACAGAGAGAGAAAGAGAGAGATAGGAATAAAAAAAGTGTGGTGCTCTGAAACAGGATTAAAGACTCAACAAGATGTCGAAAATCATTGCAGTCTTTGGATCCACGGACCCCCAGGGTAACTCCCTCATTCATGCGCTTCTGAAGGACCCCAAATACACGGTCAGGGCGGTCGTCACAGCCAACAAGTCTCCCAGCGATGCAGAGCAGAAACTGCGAGATCTTGGAGTGGAGATCTTCAAAACTGACCTCAATGACCGGCAGAGCATTGCGAAGGTGCTGGAAGGGGCTTACGGCTGCTTCCTCTGGACTGAGACGGACTTCAGTGCCCCGAATCCCGAAGAGTTGGAGTACCAGCAGGGGGAGAATGTAGTGGACGTTGCCATGGTCAAGAAGGTGCAACACCTTGTGGTCAGCACGCTGCCGCACGTCAGGCAAGCCATCGGTATCGCGGCAGCCAACTGCGATGCCAAGGCGCGCATCAATGACCACATCAACGAGCGAGAGCTGCCGAGGACGAGTGTTATTTTTCCGTTCTCGTACCAGAATCTCACCACGGCCTTCAAACCAAAGAAGCTGCAGCAGCACATATATGGCATAGGTTAGTATGAACCATTTAAGGGGAATTTTTCCCCAAACTATGAATGAATTCATCGAATGTAAAAATATCAGAAGAATAATTCAGTGAATTTTGAGGAAAGTTGGACCATCTGGGAAGTTGTTTGTTTGTTTTTTTGCCTCAAAGGTCAAAGATCAAGTGAAAGTGCTGATGAACTTTACTTCTTCTCCATATCTTGGAAGTGGCTCAAGTTATCTTAAAACTTAGTACATATTTATGCATGTTCTGCCTGACAGTGATTCTCTTATGAATTTTAGGGTCAAACGTCAAGGGTCAAAGGCCAGATGAAAATGGTAACAATTCACTATTCAATACAGAAATTGCACTTTTTCTCCGTACCTCGAAAATTACTCAATGCATAAATATTTGAAAGGGTCAAAGTCAAGTACAAGTCCTAAAATACCCGAATACATGCTGTCCCATTCATCCAATTAAACCTAGGTCAAGGAAGGTGAACATTCAACACATTTGTGACCATTGTGTCATTTTTATATTTTGCCAATTTTGTGAAAATGTAATCACACATTGTCCACGTGTACCATAGACCTATTACGAGAATCATGCATTATGGCGGAGGCATACCAGTCGCCATAGCGACATTTCTAGTCGGTATTACTTTGAATAATAGCAGCACTTTTAAGTCACCATCATCAGAACATATTCATCTGCATGATAGAATAATTACATTATCTTCTCTTTGTGCTTCCCTTTCCAGATTCTCATATCAAATTTAGTTAATAGCAATGTATGAATGAACTTACTGTACATATACTTTGTGTTAAATTATGAATGTCTAATGAGGTCCTCCTTGACTTGTGAAATGTGCATCCACACTCTCACAAGATCTCTCGGAGGAAAAGATTTCATCAGCCATCCAAGCTGTGCCTTCATGCTGCTTACACAAGATACCCTGAATCTGAGCCCTAAGTAATGAATATATTCTGTGTATATATAGCATGTTGTATTGTTGGGTTGGGTTTACACCCAAAAGACTTTTGTATGGATTGGTGTTTCATGTTAAGTGGAGCCATTTATCATCACAACTCAAGCATCCCATCATACAGTACATTCAACAGTCTCATGGTGCCATCTGAAGGGGTTACTGTGTTGTTGCCATATCATTGTGTTTCCCTTTTCTGGTCTGTTTGGTTTATGATATTCTTTTGTTATTTGAAGTTGTTTAATGCAGTGGTAATGTTGAGATGTTTGTATTACTGTGGTTGCATTTTTTTGTATAGTTTTTCTATTGATGCTTCTGAAATATTCTCAACCTAGATTTATTCACTCTTTATGTTACAACAAATAGATTGTATTAGAACTTGCTAACAGTCATTCAGTTCTGTTTACAACCTGTTTTAAAATGAATGAAACGGGGAGGAGTAAATAACTCATCAAGGGTGCTTATTTATGGCTTTACTGTTTTTATTTTTCATGAGATTTCTTGCTGCATTGTGTTTCTAATTTGATGTGCAGGTCACCTTTTTTTCTCTCTTTTTTTGTGCTGCTTTAGTACTAGTATGTTACTAACTGTTCTTCTCATCTCAATTTCTGGTGGATTCTAACATGTAATTTTCAGAGCTTGATCATTTCTTGTTGTCTTGTACTCATAATGCATGCTATTGAAAGCTTACTCAAATGGAAAGAGAATTAGCCCAAATACAGTGTAGCAAGAGGAGCAACTTATTGAAATTAGAGCTACATCATGCAAATATTAAGAGTAAATGGCGTGGCCATGACCGTATCATCAGAGGTGGTATCATAGATGTAGGCGACCTACTTCAAATTCTTTACTGGTATTACCCTTCTCAAAGTATATGAATATTATGGCCTTACATCAACATATTCCAAGAGAGGGCAAGTCAATTGTTTTGTTACCTTTTGAATTAGAGAGATTGGTATTGTGTGTGGCTAGTGATGTGTCAGCCACCATTCATGCTCATGTGCTGATGTTCAAAATGTTGAAAGTTGCACTATTTCACTCTAAACAGTTTGACTTTTTTAAAGTAGATTTCACTTCTAAATGTCCTTTCTCTTTTTCCTAGCTCTGCCCATGTATAGTACCTGCATACTCATTATCCTTTACTCATCTTAAAAGGTGGCATGTCTCATTTCATGGTTTTAACTCTGAATGTAAAGCTATTCTATTTGTCATTCTACAATCCGACTCTGCATGTCCATTGCTTTGCTAACTTGCTTACTTGGTACTACCTCCAAAGAAGGTGCTTATCCTGAAGGAGGTGTGGAAATGAAAAGCATGCATTGTCTGTATGACACTCCAAATCAAATGAGTTTACCTCCAGCCCAGACTGCTTCTCTTCTTTTTTCAGCAACAAGTAGCAGTCACAATAGTGGCTTCAAGGGAAATAGTTCATTTGCTGTTTGCATCTTACGGATGCCAGTGACAGCTTTCATACAAAAAAAAAAAAAAGAAATAGAGAAGAAAAAAGTCTCATGCATGCTTGAGCTCAGACTCTCTCTTTTGTCTGCCAGAACCTTCTGTTTGCTGTATGCGCCTTCTGGTCGGTGATGGAGGATATTTAGTGGAGGGCTTATGCAAACAGTTTTAGGCTCCTATGTGTGATGTTGGTGAATAAAATACAATGTCGCCCTTTTATCATGAGGGTGTAGTTTACATTAAAAGATTGAAAAGGATGTACTGTACACAGATAGATAGATAAAAGATAGAGATGGATAGATATAAGACATAGATGGAGAGGTGATAGAAAGATAGGTGGGAGATAGATAGATCTCTGGATTGATGGGTGATAGTATAATATATAAAAGTGATAGATAGATTTATTAATAGGTGATATAAAAAAGATAGGTAATAGATAAATAGATTGATTGATCAATAGGTGATAGATATAATTATAGGTAATAGATAGATGATAGAAAGATAAGAGAGAGATGGAGAGATGATAGATAGACAAATAGCACAGATACTGTATAAGCCGTTATTTTCATGTACAGATATTTTTGCGAATGTGGAGGTCACAGACATTTTTGTGAGATGTTGCATTCGTGATTTGACACTGAGGCTTATTGTAAGTGCACTATTAGCCAAGCGTACGTGGTCCAGCAGTGATTAGTGAAATTCATGAAAATTAAACCCTTGCAAAAATGATAACTTAATTTTTTTGATACAGTATATAAGTGATTAGATCTATAGACAGATCACTAAATGAACAAACAGACAGATGGATGTATTATGTGGGTGCTGCTCGTTATTCCGAAGGTTCGCTATTCCGAAGGTTCGTTATTCCGAAGGGTCGTTAATCCGAAACACACAAATTCCCTAACCTGTAGGTTCGTTAATCCGAAAATGAAAAAGGGTGCATTAATCCGAACATTTGTGGAGTTATTCCGAAGGTTCGTTATTCCGAAGATTTGTTAATCCGAAAATGAAATTCAGAACAATGAACCTTCGGAATAACGAATCTTCGGACTAAAGAGCCTTCGGAATAACGAGCCTTCGGAATAACGACATGTAACGGTATTATGCAAGGGGAAGAGTGTCATTCTCCCTACCACCACCCTGCCTCGATCCTAGAATCAATGAATAATAACATTAAAATCGTCACAGGTGACTATCTGTCTTTGACTGTCTAACGTGATCAAGATCCGCCTGCCAGCTGTACCCAAACTTCGATGTAATTGTTACAGTTGTTCTGCAGGGTTGGTTACTCAAATAATGTATTGATTTGTGCACACTTCACTGATCATTCATTGCATGCCCTTGATCATCATTTCTTTCCCCTCCTTTTCACGCCATTGTTGGAACCGATTGTACTAATGGTTATAAATTCACCACACAAATGCAGTGGGAAGGGTTTGGATTGCTGTAATTGTTCTGTGCATGGCGTTCAAGTCATCTGATGCCTGGGTTTTGTGGCAAATTTGGTTTGTAGATTCAGTGGTTTTTGAATCACAGTTGATCAACACACATGCATGTAAAGCTTTTATATTTTGAGATATGTGACTGTTTCTACATGAGTCATTAATTTTTTCTACTTGTCATACATGTATGTATTGCTTTACGGAGAGAGAATTTTCTTTTTTCGCTTCAGACACTTGAAGTCATTGGAAATCACAGAAACAACTGAGTTACAACCTCTTGTACAAGTGACTTTCTTATTTCATCTTACAGTGAAATACACACCCTGAAGATTACAATCTTCAAATTGGCCACTTCAGGCTTCAAAATATTGCTGTGCTTCTGGGAATTAAGTACAGTAATTTGACCTCTCTCTGAACTAGCATGTCAGAATAATAATGAAACTGGTACACCAATGGTATTGACAGAATTAACTGTTGAGTGTAGTAAAACATATTTTTCATACATGTTGTTCATCTCCATTCACCATGACAGACATTCCGATGCTGAACACGCCCATCAACATGTTCGACATCACCCAGGCAGGTACAGCCCTGGCTTACATCTTCAACAACCCCGCCCTGACGATGAACAAGACATTCGCCATGGTGGGTGACAAGCTCCGCGTGGACGAGATTGCGCAGATCTTCACAAAGCATCTCAAGCCAAATGAGTTCAAAGACAAAAAGGTAATTTAAACTAATAATAATAATAATAATAATAATAATAATAATAATAATAATAATAATAATAATAATAATAATAATAATAATAATAATAATAATAAGGTCTTATTTACCCACGGTAGCCTTTTCAGTGTTACCACTGCTCTACCAGAGGGCCCTGCCATTATTATTACCCTAGCGTTGCCAGGTACCAATTTATACACCTGGGTCGAGAGGGACATGGTGGGTAAAAGCATCTTGTCCAGGGACGTAAGCACTGGGCGGGATTCGAACTCGGGTCCTCCGATCGGGAGTGGTGAGTCTTATCCACTATGCCACAGTACCCCCACCTTTGGTGTTGTAAGTGAAATAAAGAAGAAACAAATTACTTTGATATGATAATTGATTATTTTTTTTCAACATACTTTTACTTTGTTCATTTTTTAAGGGACATTGAAGTTTGATCCCTGTTTAAACATCATGGCATTTCTTTCCCCTGTCCCTCTAATAAGAACTCTATCAAAAGGACACATTTTAGCTGCAGGAGGTGTAAAAGGAAAATGCATTATGAAAACACCTTTACTCCGTCCCACTGGGTATGACTTCACACCGGTTCACACAATATCAACTTGGAAGATTTGCATGCATCATGACTACTCAAGTAAAGAGCTAGCATCTTGTGCCCACTATATAGCAGAGATAGACAGGGACATCTTCTCTCAAGAAAAAGAAAAGTCAACATTTTTATTTCTTCCAAACTACAACAAAAATTATCATTTAAAAGTTGCAAATATGAAGGATTAACTGAATTTCAGTAACAGGTTGTTTCGGAAGGTTTGGATTTTGTATGTATTGTTGTACTTTTTGTACGTTTACGTTGGATAGATGCAAGTTGAGGAGTTCCGACGCTTCAAGATCCCCGGCGTTGAGGACCTGGCCAACATGTTTGAGTTTATGGCGAGGCACGACCTTCGCTACAACATGGAGACGACCAAGAAGATGGTGCCCAGTGTCAAGACGTTTGAGGACTGGGTCGTGGAGAACAAGACGTCGCTCTACGCCATGCTGAATTAGGCCGGGCAGCCTTATGCTATCATAACTTCGCATTGTCAATCACTGCCAACTTGAAGTCATTCCTTTCTTGCGTGAAAACTGAGGGCACTTCTTGTTGATCTCCTTATGAAAATAAATGTACATCAGTCTACGAGTCGGTTGTTTGTAGAAATATCAGAAAGACAAATACATGTACCTGCTGCTCCAATTTTTTGATTGAGCTGTGAAAACTAGTGCCTCAGTGCCTTCAGTGCAAGAGTACACTGCATACACCATGCATTTCGCAAGATTGATATGTCGTGAGTTTGGACTTGTGAGACATTTGGGTAAATGGTCAAATCTTTAATCGAGAACCACAACAATAGCTTCAAGAAACAAGTTATTGATTTTCTGCCTTTGAGACAATAACATAGTGCCTTTCTGTCTTGAAAAGCCTTTTTTGTCTGTATTGTTAATTTTCCAAGTAAAAAAAAAAACCACTGTGAAATATGGCGTATACAGAATATCACACAAATCAGTGTTGTTCAGTAAGTTCAACATAAACACACTGTCACCTTGAAATATGCACAAATTTGTATTTTTTGTATGCTGTACAATCAAATCATGTACAATATATGGGAGGATGAGAAATATTTATTAGTAAGAGATAGATGATATTATGTGGCTGAATTTTGTGTATGAACTCACAAAAATCGCACAAGATTTTTCCAAACTTTTTTTGCTGCCTTGAATATTTTGAAAGCAATATGTATATTAGAGAGTGCTGTTGATGGAGATTGATACGAAACTGCTGTTTTAAAGATTCTTATATTCTTTGATAGAAGGGTGTTTTTTAGGTACTGAAATCAATTACTGCACTGCAAGGCATGTTTCATACTTGGGTTTTGCTATCGACTCTATTTATTATTTCTGAATTTAGTGAAGTCATAGTAGCAGATCAATGAAGGATTAAAATAGAACTTGAAACATAGGTGTATTTCAAAATGTTGTTAGTTTCAGTGTCAGTAAGTTACTTGACAGTTATCTTGTGGGGACCTTGATAGAGCAGTCTTTTCCATGGGACCAGAAATCCTATCACATTTTGTGCACAAAGGCCCCAAATGTAATGAATCTTGGATTTTTAATGATAACATTTACTTTGTTTTCAATAGTGTGTAATAGCAACATGTCCTTCAGATTTAGATTGGAGAAGATAAAGAAGATTTTTAATTGTTCATCTAAAGAAAATATGAAGTTAAAACATTTTATGCGCAAAAAGAATGGAGAGCATATATCAAATAACACTGTAATGACACAACCAAAGTAGATATTTCTAGGTGTCTATTTGGCACCATAATTGATTAGTTACTGGGCAAATGCCAATGGCATATTATTTCCATTACATTTATTAGGTTTGGCTCAAGATTTCACTGCTCTGTTGCTGTTGTTTCACCTCATTTGAATTTGAAAGATCTTTTTCTTCTGCATGGGGTTAATTCATTCTCTACTGTGTCCGAAGAGTCGTAATTTTGACATCATGAGCGATGCTCTCAAGGTACTAGTGTTCTGCTGTATCCTTTAAGAAAGTTTGAATATTTTCTCATTCTTACCTTAAAATTAAAATTCTCAACAACGCTGAACTTTTGTTTTTCTGTTTTGACAATGGGCTTTTGTGAATTTGTGGTGGATTTGGGTTGGAAACTTGCCGTGGATTTGATTAGTTTAGGAACACAACCGAGAAGCAAAGTAGAGTACATCTTAGCTGCTTTGGGGCTTAATGCAATGTGTGTGAATTATGTGCAGGAATCAGCATTATGTATTGAAAATGTTCCCTTGTTCATGATAAGATTGCGATGCCAAAGGAATGCAATGGGCATGATAGAATAGATGATGTAACTTTACGATGTGTCTTGTCAGGAACCAAAGTAAATTCAAATTTGTGCGAAGTATATTCAAGTACTGTCAGGAATGCTCTTCTTTCTTGTTACTACTGGTACTTGTAGCATATCTGAAGTATGATGAAAAAAAAACCCAACAACAACTGTGCTTGACTAATCGACGATATTGTGTGGTTAGAAAAGAGCCAGATGTAGACAAGCATTTGGAAGCTAAACTTGCCTCTCTTTATTTTTGTCGAGTGATATATTGATGAATTTCTGCTGTAATGTGAAATAAGGTAATACATGTACAACTGTATTGTCAGTCATTCCTTGGACTTCATGTAAGTCGAATGGCTTGCATAGTGTTCAAAGTGCCTCCATTTTCTTTATATAAATTGAATATTTTTGTATGGTGTAGTGATAGATTATTTGTACATGTATGTGTTTGTCCCCCATCATGTTTGACAAACATGTCATTGTTTGGAATAAATGACTTGAAATATTGATTGATATTCATCAAAGATAGAGTACAGTGTTTGCATTCTCTTTGATCATTGTATGTTTCATTTAAGACACAAAATACACACACAAACACACACACAGACATTTGCAATAACCCCTAAAAAAATTACTGAAAACAAACCCCACGTGCCCTCTCAGTCGTATGCCAACTGCAGTTGCTGAAGTATTATCATACTAGGTACTTTCACGAAATACACAGCATCATGATCTGACCTCAAGCTAACCCTTTATGCCCTAAATTAAAATTACCCATGGCAGCATCGATGTACTGTAAAATATGATATTTTCACGGCATGAAATTTTCGCGAATGGGAGCCAACGGCCTTATTCGCAGCATGAAATTTTTGAGAGTTGCCTCTAACAATCAATGCATATAGTGTAGACAAGATATTTAGCGTGCATTTTGATTTCGCAAATTTTGGTAATTTCGCGAAATTCATGACATTAAAATGCATGCGATCATTCCTCGTTTTACAGTATACACTACATAATTATAATAAATATGTGCCCTATACACATTTTCAATGAAAATCTCATTTTATTGGCTTAAAAGGGTCTAGGTGGTATCAACCTCTACATGTTTTTTTTTTTTGTTGTTGTTTTTTTGCTTGATATCAAGAACCCTTTCCTGATTAAATTCAGCAACTAAGTTGTAGCTTATGTAACAATTTTCATCTGTCTGAGAAGACATACTTTTACAGCTCTTCTTTCTCAAAAGGAAAATGACGTACATGTAGTTCTCTGCAGCCACTAAAATGATTAAGTATGAAATAAGATGTGAGTTTAGGTTTGGTTTTATGAGGACTGAGAGAGCCGGTGATACATTTGAAGAGTTTGTTCACAAAAAGCGATAAGTCCATATTTGCCAAATGGAGATACAGTTGTATTTGCGATTAAAGGGAAAAAAAAAATTTAGAGAATAATAAGAAAATTTTTGCTTCTTTTGACCATAACTTCAAAAATGTACCTTTATATATAGTGACCAATATATCATTTAAAAGGTATTATTTTGTACTTTATGACAGAGACCGTACTTCAAAATCTTCAAAAATGGACTTGTCGGTTTTTGCGAACAAACTATTCATTTGATTGTAATGAAAGCTGTCTTGATTGATTTCACATCTGTCTCGGGTGTGACAAGCAAGGATCATGGTATGGCTATGCCACTTTTAAACTGTGAAGTATGTCGTAGCAAAGGACAGTGATTGCTGCTACCGTGGCAACCAATGGGAAATAAGTTACTTTGGTATCTGTTGTTGAATTGTAATCATTCTGCCATGTATAAAATCTACAGGCATCTATACCACAGGGCCTTTGTACTGATGATTTTTGTATAGGTCTGTCACTTTCTGCCAGTTGCCTCTAATTCACTGTTGATACATGTGTCCATCGGCAACAAAAGATTTGTTACAAACACAAGTATTGCCTGTTTTCTATGACAAGCAATCAAACAGTGGTTTGTACATATAGTATTTCAGAAAGGTCAGCAACACTCTACAGTATGTTTCATTTTTTGTGACATTATTGCAGCATTTGTCAACTACAACTGAAACTTATTGTAACTGCCCTAACTTCTTTGGTTAAAATGTCAAAAGTGTCTTTTCTTTCTTTTTTTTTAAAAAGAGAAATGCCCAACTAAAAACTGTTTTAAATCAAAGAACCTCTTTGGTGCGCCTACAAAATGAACGTGCGCTTATGTAATGAATATGGCGATCATGAACTGTGTATAAATTGTCTGAAATAGGGCCGAGTTGTCCCTGAGACGGAGTTAGCCTGGCTCCTTCTGGAATAAAAGTCAGTATACCGACTTTTATTTTTTATCTCAAAATACTCCGAAACAACTCATCATCCCGGCAAATTGCGTCAGCCAGGTAAGTTTCTTGGTAGACTCTTCCGATATATTGTAAGCAAATATGAAATGGTGCAAGACGGGTTCTCAAACCCTTACCAGAACTATGTTTTCACTTTAACATACACAAGACTACACTTCACAAGATTTTCACAATTTACACAAGACTGTGCAAAGCATTTTATTGTGAAACATTCACACTCTCCTTGATAAAACTTTGTGGACAGTAGTCAAAATATAAAATTGAAGATACAATATTGTAAATAGAAAAGTTTGCAGACCATAGGACGGATGATGTCTGGATGGACAGAGATAAGGCTTTATAAAATGCATACTGTCTTTATACCGCTGAATATCGAGAGGAATGCAATCCTTTACGCAAGAAAGGAGTAAGAACTTGCAATGCTACATGTACAGCTCCATCTAAACACCAAAATGAAGTGCAAGAGGCTTTCATGATGAAGTGCACTTAATCCTTTGTATGCTTCGAATGGCTATCGGCACAGAGAACCCCACAGCATTGAACACACTGTCCAAAGTCTCTGGCACGTAAAGAGTTAAGTTCAATTGTACATTGTAAGTACTGTACCACCTGCACATTCTGCACAACAATGCACAAGTTTAGACGCGTTGGAAGCAAGTGCACTTGCACGCATGCATACACACAACTATGAACATGATAAAACCCCTAAAACATTCCTTTCTCTGATTTCAATAAATTAATATCATATTGCTGTGTACTGAACTTCTATGCAAGCACACATCCTCATCACAAAACAAGCAAGGATATGACCCCACTTCAAATACAAACTTGCAAAATGATGGACGATAGCACAGAAGTTGCGATATTACAACGACAGAAGACGGACAAGTCCACAGCTCTGTATATGTTGTACGGCAACTGCTAAACATAATACAACTCCTGCTGCTAAGAATTAATACTTCAGATCATATGTGACCCGCTGCAACAAAAGAATCCGAAAGTCGGGGGAGGACAATTTTCTGAAAATTGCACGACATTATTCCCTTACTTTTCTACTTTAATTTCATGTATAGCACAAGTCATAAAAGTACTCGGTTGCGGAGATAGCAATGATTTTATTAGCGCATGCCAAGTGGTTGAGGATATCAGAGTTTCGAGAAAAACGCCTTCAAAGTTATCCTTCCGACACTATCATGATCAAGGGGAGGCGAGACAGTTTTCACCGCTTGACAACAGAAGGTATGCTCCTAGCAACCTCCGCGATGTTCATTCAAGCTTAGCGCCAGCGGTCTACGCATGACCAATCAGTAATCAGGATGCCACACACTGACCTATAAGATCACCCCTCGTTGCTAGGGGCGGAGTCTAGCTGCGGCGCTAAATCCAAATCTTCGGACACGTTTCTGTTACGTTGAAAGTCGGAAAATCATGGCCCAGAAAAACGCTGATTTCTTGCCTTTCCTTTGATCATTTAGCTTCGAAATTTCGGCAGATGATAGACAAAACGTTAGAGTACAGAATTATGCCCAAAACAGAAATCCGATTGTTTTGACCGATTTTGATGATGTGACTTCAAACTCGACTTTCTCGGCTCAGCCGCCAGCGACTTTAGGATCCTTTTGTTGCAGCAGGTCACATATAGTGCTTCCCAATCTCAACTGAATTCACGTCCCACACATATGGTGGCTGGCAAATGGCTATATCCACTTCACAAACATCTCTGACTATGTAAGCAGCATGTATTAGGGATTTTGTTTTTGGAAGTGGAATGATTGATCACACAAGTCGAAGTTACAATTCCTTGAATGTCGTGGTGTGCACTCTGCTTCAAGGAATAATGTGAAAGCAGCAATTAAAATAGACAAATAATATGGCCGTCTCTTTCTCCCTTCACATTTCCTCTAAAAACCATGCTTATTTGTGCTAGGATGAGGGAAGCACTCTTGTGCTCCTTCCAGCTCGATTGAGAGATGACATCGAGACAGAAATATACAGAGACTCCAACCCAAAGTACCTTCTGATCTGGAGATTCTCCCGCCTGAAACCCCTAGCAAACGGGAGACTCCAAGTTGATGCGTGCGAAGCGCGAAATTCCCAGGGTTCTAGATGCTCTCTGGTGCTACCTAAGGCTTATTATTTCAACATACGATTGAAATATGTAAGAAATCCTCTCCAACAGGAGACAAAGAGCGAGAGCGGGAGAAATTAAATCTCAAACGGGAGAACGGGAGATTTTGCAAAAATGGGTTTTCGGCGGGAGATCTCCCGTCGAAAACGGGAGAGTTGGAGTCTCTGAATATATCTCAACAGATGCTCAACAACCAGTAGAGATTTTGTGTACGATAAGTATAACATACAGCATGCACCATGTCGTAAGATAAACTTTGGTGAAAGAGGTACAATGGTATGTACTACACAAAACTGAATCCCTATACGAAAAGCAAGTACATTCATGTGCATGTAATCTTTTAAAAGTGACTATCTAAACCAATAATAATGCTTGCGCAAGGCATTGCTAAGTGCTTCTCCAGAAGTATGCATATTCAGTGAAAGGTGTACCGTGGTAGGTGTAACAGCTGTAGCTTTAGTGCATCACTTTATCACAATTGTGGAAACAGATAAATGAATTCATCATGATAAGAAAAAATATATTTCATGACCCTCAACAGATGAGTTGCTACAACTTTCTCCTTCACTCTATAACCACTTTTCCCCCTGTACCATTTTGCATCCAGAGAACACCAGCACAAAGTCAAATGTATCAGATTGGCAGTTAGAGGCTGGTTCTTTTCATGCATTCATTAAAGAATATGCTCTGAAAAAAGGAAAGTCTTCAACATCGCCACTGCTCCTTCCTCTCTGCAACAATCGAGACTTTCTGTCTCACCGATGCTCACACATGCTTTGCTACACCAATCTTGAATTTATTCCTATTTTGCTTGACACAAGTATTGTGAATAGTTTCTTCCTTTTTTGTTTTTGTCATAATAAGGCATTCATATTTACATATAATACAGAAAAAAGTATACACCATCATTGTGCAATACAAATTATTGATAAAACCTTGAGCTTGCCTTTCATGATGCATAATCTGTCCAAGAAAAGCAATGAAGCATCTGATAGGAATACATCATTTGGTATCAAAACTATGGAAGTTCACTGAGGAAATACCACAGATTTTCTACAAGTTTCAAACTGGAATCACTTAAGACATAGGACAGGCCAAAAGAATGTGATACATATTTGATTTGGCCGGGCAAAATAGCTTTACAGTCACAGGGGTAAAGTGTACACACAAGCTTACTTTCACCAAGACAATTTTCAGGGTTGTACATTTTCACACGCCTGCCATAATGTCCTGAATTCGTGAAGTGGGTAGATGTGATGACGGATTCACTGGCATTTGGTTTCCTGCTGACAAATCATAAGTCTTTGCGATGACGTGAATACATCGTGGTCCATCAAACATGTTTGCTTGCAAGTGTCTGTTTCTATCACAGAGTACATTGGTGCTGACGGCTAAACACTACGTCCTTGTACGCCTTGTCCCTGCGCGCATCATCGCGTCACCTTGGCGGCGGGCATCATGACCGGGGCCAGAGGGCGCTGTTTGTGTGTCAGTGCCAGCTCCTGTATGAGCGCCGATTTGGCAGCCGTGGCATCTGATCCCAAGAGTTGATCCGCTCTGAACACAGCCTGAAAGACATTAGAGGGCAATGAAATGTTAGTTGGAGGATGGGGGAATGTTAAAAGACACTATCTACAAAAGTAATGAAATTTACAAAGCCTACTGCCACAGATCAACGGCTATTGCTTTGATGGCATTCTAGTTACTGTTATAGTTGGTTGCTCCTACAGTAAGATGTCACTGCCTTCTTCTTATTAATAGTAGTATTTTTCCACTTGGAGTACAAAGCCGAAGGAATGACAAAAGGCAAACTTGCCTCTATCTGAAAATTTTACAAAAACAATACAAACTGCAAACGGCTCTCAAATCATTGTGCATAAGTTACTACCCAAGAAGACCTTAAGTGTCTGGGGCAGAAGCCATGATAATGAGCAAACTTGCCTCTTTACTAAAAATTCCACACCAGCAATGACAAGAAATGGATCTGACTCTTCAAGCTTTTGTACACAATTTACCTTTGCTGAGCTGGTGGTCTGAATTCCCACCGACCTCGACTTGACCCCCTGGAGTCTGTTGAGGCGACTCGTCGCTGACAGCTGTCGTGTCTTGTCTGAAGGGAAAGTGGATGGTTTGGGGCGGGGCACCAGCCCCAGGTCTCCCATGCGGTAGTGGGGGAGTGTTCCTGCCCCCTTGGCTATGGGGGACAGTGGAGTGTACCTGCCAGGAATGGAAAGGAAGGGAGAGTAGAATGTGCCTTACAGTTGGACATGAGGTACATGTATGTATGCTACTGACAGAATATCCATGAAATTCTGGCTATGTTTGAGTTCCTAATGAAAATGATTTACAAGCCATCTATAGTATTTGATTGGAAAAGAGTGAACAGGAAAAGTTGTGCAGCTTACCCTCGTTTCAGACCCTTGCCCGAGCCGGGGTACATGGCTTCCCTGCTCTTGGTCCGGTAGAATTCCTCCTCCATTGGGATGAAGGCCTCTGGGGAGGGGCCGACACCAATCGCCGCAGCGCTGTTGAGGATGACCAAGAGATGCTCCAGCATGTTGTCTCTCTTCTCTACTTCCTCCAAGTTCAAGGAGCCGCTGGGTGCAACCTTAGACGTGTTGCCCTGGTGGATACAAACGGATGAGAGAATGAGGGATGACACAGGTGAAAAACTCCAATATCATCATTACTATTTCCTTCTTCATCATCATCATCATCATCATCATCATCAAAGTTGGATACTTAACCACTTTCAATGTAAAAACTATTGCTGCCATATCATGTCTGTATCACTGTCATCGTTCCACTGATCATCAGTACAATAATCACCATCACCACTACACTGTCACAGGATACTTCCATCAACATATCACAACCAACATCACAGTCAGTAGGATCATAAACTCCGATGCGATTACAACTACCACCATTCTATGCCATCAACAGGACCATTATCTTTCAGCAACACACAACACAGCTACCACTCTGCATCCTCCTCATCCATCACACACCAAATCATTATCCTCATCATTACCACCACCACACCACTCAAAACCACCAACAAAATCTGCTCATCCTCCATCACCACCACCACCACCACCACAAGAGATCATCCCAGACGGTAAATGCACAGCATCTCACCATGAGGATGCGGTGCAGGGAGTAGGCCGCCTCGGCCAGGATGCGCTCTAGCTTGATCTTGATCTCGGCCAGCTCCGTCTTCTCCTGCTCCATCATCTCCAGTCTCTCCTGCATCTGGTCGGCCTCCCGCCCCATGGTCTGCAGCTCCTCCCGCGAGCTGTCCGCCTGCTGGCGGAGGAGGGCCATCTCCGCCTCCATCTCCTGGTACTCCTTCTCCCGCTCCTCCAGGTCGGCGATGAGGTCCTCCTGCTGCTTCGCCTTCTCTGTCAGCATCCTGATCACCTGTGACATTGAAGTCGAATTAGAGGTCACTCAAACTAGACATACAACATTTGAAGATTTTCTTTTTAAAGCGTTACGAATTGCTTACCAGAGAACAATTCTAATGCATGAAAACCAGAAGTAATGAGATTCAATATCAGTGCTATTGTACAAAAAATGCACAGGTGAGAGGGCATTACTGGAGAAGCAGCGCACTCGAGGGTAATTTACAATGGTGTAACATGCACGACAATGTGAATACCTGAGAGTCACCTGCATCTCCATTAACGTCACAAATTTAAACCTGTGCATTATTTGTTATATAAAATAGCTCTATCTATCCTATATACTAACACTATATCTCTCACTCCCACTCGCTTTATTCTACAACTGCTTTTTCTCTTCATTTCGTATCCCAATCATATCTTTCATCGCTACTTGCGACGCTATATACTACACACTTCCATTACATCATTTCCTGCCACAGCCACTGTCAAACGGTTCAATTCATGACCACTGCATACATGTGGTATACCGCAAATCTTCAATACAGTAGCAAGTCAGCCGAAACAGGGTCCTGTTGCATAATGTTGCTGGGGTGACAAGACCTTGTATCTCGAATTTTGGTGAAAATTGCTTTTTTGGATTAATGGTCAGATGATCAGTTACGTGATGTCCTGTCCAAATCTTAGCTGTCTTACCTCAAAAATGAAACCACCACTGCATGTCAAAGGAAAGGCTATCCTATTTGATATTAGTGCTTAATTTGGCTGCCATGTTTTTTTGCTCTTCTGAACATTTTGTAGATGCGAGGTCTTGTTGCCTCAGCGACGATAAAACGTGCAACCAAACATAAGTCAGAAAGTCAAACAAAAATCAGGGATTAGCTGATCAGAATTCAGTATTCAGAGACTCATGTTTGATTTTCACTTATGTTTGATCTCAACTCTTATGCAATATAGGGCCCAGAATATATGGGTGTGTCTGAGAAAACTTTGCGAGTCAAATTAAAGAGCCCCCCCCCCCCCCCCCCCCCCACCTTCTGGTTGCTGTGGTTCTTCTTGGCCAGCTCCTTCTCGTTGGTCTCCAGCATCTCCAGCTGCTGGCGTTGCTTCTTCTCCTTGGCCCGCAGCTCCTCATTCTCCTCGATCAGCTCCATGGTCTTGTCCGACATCTTGGCCAGCTGGGCGTGGATGCTGACGTTCTCGCGGATGGTGCGCTTGGTGGTGTCCGCCATCTGCTTGTTGGAGACCTTGCGGAACTCGGCCGCCACTTGGTTGACTCGCAGGACCATCTCGCGCTTCAACCTGATTGAAAGAGAAGGAGGAGGGTGGTTGGTGGTGGGAATGATGTAGGAAAGCAGGAAAATGGGGAATATTTTGCCTTTCAAATGCTACTGCATCTTATTCTTTGAGGTTAATTCTGATCAGAAGCTGATAGGTGTCAACTTAGTCTACAATCTACTTGGTCTACATTGCTCATTTGGCATAAACTTGGAAAGGAGCACTGTTACGAATCATGCACAAACAGACATATATACATTAGCACCAGGATGTCGACAGCCATCGGGAGCTATCAGGAGCTTTACCTGTCCTTGTCGACGACTTGTTTCTTCTCCAGCTTGTATATCTCGTCCTTGTGCTCGTCAGCCTGTTTCTCCAGCTCCTCCTCCATCTGCTCAAACTTCTTTTTTAGGTCCTCCTTCTGAACTTTGAACTCCTCCAGAGCAGCCAGCTTCCCACCTAAAGAGAAGTGGTCACAGGAAAAGAGATTAATTACTGTACCCGCCCTGCACTTAGGGAGCATGGTACTTTGAAAATTGGGATTTGTAAAAAAAAAATTCACGTGTGGCTCATTTCTGCGATCGAGAACCAGATTCACGAATTAGAAATAAGTATTCCATGCCTTAATGACTCCCAACCTCAAAGAAGATATACAGCACATTTGTGCTACGGTAGGCAATGTTTTTACAAGTTTTTGATTTAATAAATATAAGTTGACTGATGAAATTCACAAAAGTAAAAGCATCATGAATTATACCATGTACACAGTAGGAAACGTTTGGCGTAGGATGTCCACAGCGAGATGTTACATGACCTGCATGGAGGGTTACTCTGCAACTGTTCCTCCTACTCATGTTGAAATGCATAGATATACTGTAAAACCAGAAATATTCGCGGCATGAAAATTGTTTGCGAATTGGAGTCGACAGCCTTTTCCGCGGCATGAAATTTTGTGAATTACCACTGGCATTCAATGTATCGCACAGAAATAAAAATTCTCCCATGAATTTTACTTTCACGAATCCTGGCTCCTTGCAAAATTCTTGTAAGTTTCATGCACGCGAACATTTCTGGTTTTTACAGTAAGTAAAAAAAAAAACAAAACAAAAAAACTCACTGAGGATCATGTTCTCCGAGGTCAGCTGGTCCTTGGTCTCCTGGAACTCGTTGCGGAGCTGGGCCAGCTGTGCCTCATACGAGTCCTTCTCCGTGTCCTTGGCCTGCTGCAGGCCCACCAGCCGGTCGTTGAGGTCGGCGATCTCGTCCTGCCGCTGCTCCAGCTGCTTCTTCAGGAAGGCCACGATCTCCTTCTTGTCGGTGCCCATCTGGTCGTAGCGCGAGCGGAACTCGCCATTGGCCACCTCCAGCTCGTCGCATTTTCGCTGGTACCTGGGATGGGGTGAAAAACATGTTTGCAACAGCCACATATTAGGGGCGGTAAGACTGGCAAAAGATCAAGAAGTTTAAGATCGTGAAGTCTTCGCGATCTTTTGTCGTGCGGTCACACTGGCTGGCAGCCAAACTTGGATTGAGCAGTTTGGGCCATGGGTACGCGCGTGTGCAAGAAAGAAGAAAGAGGGCGGCGTCAGATATGGCTAGTAATAGTGACGTATCAATGCACATCTGTACATGACAATGACCTCACACTTTGGAGACACTGCCCGCAAACAGATCGAGAAGTTTGGCTGGGGTGAGGGAAATATCCCTGGTTGGAGTGGGATTCGTAAGAAGTTTCGCGGGATGTTTCACGGGAAGTTTGCGGTCAGACTGGCCAAACTTTGAGATCTCAAAGATCGCGTAGTTTTCTCAATCTTTTGCCAGTCTGACTGCACCTAGTTAGAAGCTTTGACATGACTGGTTTGTTGTTGTTGTTGTTGTTCAATTTTATTTTTCATTAATGGGGAAGGTGTCTCGTTCAATGTTTTCTACTATTTGAAGTGATAGGCTAACTTTCACTACACAGTAAAGAGGATGCAAAGAGTTTTACCTTTTCACAATACCTGTAATTACCTGTCGGCAATTACTGCTGGCAAATCAAAAGAAAAAGGGGCATTATATACACATTTGAAGTCTGTGCACTGTTTGGCCTCAGTTAAGTTGATGGGCCAGAGCAGTTAATACAATACTCTTCATTTGACGTTAAACAAACTGCAAAAGTTGAGGGTACTCTGGAGTGTAAATTTAGCTGAAATATTACTTGATTCATCAGAAACTTGAAACACTATTCACCACTTAACCACCCACACTGAATATTCGAGACTTTACTACGAGACTTGTGTGTTACAGAAGTAATTCTGACACACTATAGTTGACCTCTGACCTCTTTCAAATTACATAATTATACATTCCATACGAAAACAATAAAAACGGTAAGGCACAAAACTATAAAAAAGTGGACGGGCAGTTTCAGGCATTTTAGGGAGTTAAAAGACGGGCGGTATGATGCGGTTCAGTGACTAATAGGTTAATCCCTTTAGTTCCGAGTGTGTCACCATGGTGTCCAATTGGACTACACTTGTGTAGGGCACACTGTTACACCAAAAGTGTGGGCTAGTTAGAGAACATTTATGTAGGTCAAGTTTGGGGGATTCAACTGAATACTGGTGACAAAGCAGATGGGTGCTTACAATTATTGGCTACAACTTGAGATGTAAGTTGATGGTCAAAAGTAGTAATTGTAAGTTTCTGTGAAAGCACCTACCTTGCTAGTCTCCTCTCAAGATCACGGATCTGAATGAGGAAGTACTCCTTCCCGACTTCGCTCAGATTCTGGCCGTCCGGCGCCGACGATGCCCTTGCTGACCGCTTGCCACTCTTCTTTCCACTCTTCTTCCCTTTCTTCTTCCCTCCCTTCTTCTTTGGAGGCATGGTGGTCAATTTTTATGGTCCTTTCCTTTTACGAACTAACTTTCCAAAACTTTTTGTTGCATTAAAGTTAGTGGGGTCAAACCTAAATCAATGAAGAACAGGTTTTTTCGTTGTGAGGGAATATATGATGGCTACATTTTGAGTCTTGGTCATCAGCGGTTGAGTAGATGGCTTGAGGTTGTCTGCAACAAAAGAAGTTCAGATGAAGAAACCAACCTCACTGTCATGCAAAAGAATCATCTTGTATTAGTCAAATGAAAGTCATACTCAAGACTCTACAAATTGTTACAAGCCTTTTATAAGGTGGCTACATTGGCAAAGTACAGCTCATCAACATTTCAATATACATAAAATTCAAATTACAATATCAAGAAAGAGTAAAAGTACATACTTAACTTAGTACTGTACATCCGTCCTGTCTCAAAAAAGAGGACAGCTGCGTATGGCCACTTTTCTCGTGTAGACGTGTCTAATCATCTTGATCTATCTAGACACTAGGGGCGGTATTCTGAAAATCTTCCTAAGTTTCTTCCTAAGTTTCTTCCTAAGTCAGAAACTTAGGAAGTGCCTAGGAAAGACAAAATTGGTATTCTGAAATGTCTTCCTAGGCACTTCTTAATGCAAATTAAGCCATCCTTATCCCCACCCACGTCCTTTCCTAAGCCAATACGAAATGCCGTATCATAAGGAACTAACAAATGTCTGCCAATGACAATCGCATATTACTGTGACGTAGGGTCAAATACACGAGTGCGCGGCATGTCCCCTTTCTCACGCTCATTTCGCGCATCAAAGTACATGTGCGCGCAATGACTGACAAGCGCGCCTATCACGATGCTTGCAGTTTGCTATTCTTAACAACGTACTTAGGACAGGGGTGGAGCTTTCCTAAATTATTTCCTAAAATTCTTTCCTAAGTGCATTCTAGAATACCAACTTCTTCCTAAGTCAGAAATTTGCATATTCCCGCCCCCTTCCTAAGTTTCTTCCTAAGTCTACTTAGGAAGAAACTTAGGAAGATTTTCAGAATACCACTTAGGAAAAAATCCTGACTTAGGAAGAAATTTCTTCCTAGGAAGGATTTCAGAATACCACCCTAGAGGTCTACTACTACGTACTAGACCTCCAGACTCTAAATTTATATGACTCAAGTGATTTTGATTTAGGATCAAATGTTTTAGGTGCCTAGATGATCAGATCATTACAGCCATGTACATTAGTCGGTCCATGACTTACAAATTTTAGAAGTGAATAGAAGTTCAAGTAGATCTAACGTTAGAGGGGATAATACAAATAGATCTAATAAACTTTGTTTTACAAGAGTTTGTCATCAGAACGCAGATTTGTTTACTAACCTTTATATTAAAATAGCAACATCCACAAGATTACAACTTGCTGGCAACAAGGTAAATAGGCCTTGTCTTAGCAGTGCTTGGCCAAACAACTAGACAGATTGAACTAACAATCAGGAAGGCTAACTCATCATACTCGGTGCTTTTTCCCACCGCACTGACAGTCGATAAGTTTGAGTGAAAAGTTTAGAAATCAAAGAATAATCTAAATAACTCCACTAGAAATCTGATGGATGATACAACTTGTGTAACTAATTGTTAGAACTGTTCCCATACTCATAAATCTGTTTATTGAAAGATGCATTCTAACAAACACTACTGTCTATGCCATGGGAAATATTGCATAGGCCATAGGGCCTATATCTGTTTATTGAAAGGTGCATTCCAGTTCGGGAAACCCACTCACAAGGGGGGCCCCTCCTTATAAGTAACCCGTCCCCCTTATAAGTAACCCCGTCCCCCTTATAAGTAACCCCCGGGGCACCCCTTATAAGGAGTCTCCACGCTTTTTTGCAATGCAACGCGAAAATGAAAGGACTGCGGCAATTCGCTTGATTATGTCCATAAAGCTTCACAAGTTTCCTAGTTACTCACGAAATTTGAGCAAAATCGGTTTGAGGCATCATATCTAAAATCATGGATTTAAATGCGATGTCAAACGACCCATGCGAATGCTGAAATGCAAGCGATTACTGGCGTGAGTGTCGCCAGGCGCGGCAGCGCGGCAATGCTTGAGTGTAGACGTGGCGACTGAGTACGAAAGTCCTTTCATTTTCGCGTTGCATTGCAAAAAAGCGTGGAGACTCCTTATAAGGGGTGCCCCGGGGGTTAGACTCTACTTATAAGGGGGACGGGGTTACTTATAAGGGGGACGGGTTACTTATAAGGAGGGGCCCCCCTTGTGAGTGGGTTTCCCGAACTGATTCTAACTAACACTAAACTTTTACTGTCTAGACTATGCCATGGGAAATATTGCATGGATATGGTCACTTACAGATTCCATAATCTCGAACACGCTTCATTACAATTTAAAGCCACACAGTCCTATTTCGTATCGATACAAATTACACTCATCTGATCATCATCATTAGTTCGTACAACGAACATTAGGGGATGGTTATTCTCCTAGTCCCACATGTGTCATTGTTTGTAGCGTTGATTATACCTGGAGGTTTGATAGTTCGTGTTCGACAATTATTTCATCACTGTTTTACGAACTACAACTATCAACAAATGAATCAATATTTGAGACAATATACTCACCGTTTTAAGCACTTTGACTAGTATCATTCACTCAAATGAGATGTAAATGTTGTAAGTTACGACCCTTTCTTACTTCGACAACCTCACTCGCTTGTACGAGCACAGCACGAAAAGCGATAGCGTTGTCAAGCAAATTCACAGTCGCTAGGTATAGCGCCATCTTCGGTGGTATTGTTGCTTGAGTCACAAGTTACGGACGCTCACCGCACCCGCCACCCGCCACCCGCCACTCGTCCAAAAGTCCGATGGGAGGGCTTCTTGAAAAATTAATAAGAAATATGTGTCGAACTTTCCGAAATTCATGTTACGAGACTAAAAAGTAAACAAAAACAAACGAACACACGTACAACAGAACGAGACAAAAAAAAATACGAGTCGCAGATTGCAAGATTTCTGCCTCACAGTAGAGAAATCTTACAACAAAATGTGAAACAAGTTTTAACAATTTAAGATTCACGAACTGTGTGCATGCACTGTTTGGGGGGAAAAAACATACCGGTGCATGATAATTCCGTGAATTGATTTCCCTCGATTATCAAACGGCGTTGGTGAGAGAATGCAAAATTTTCACATAAACCCAAATCTTAGAACTTACGTAAAACTAATCAACAGAAAAACCTACCAGAGCACACTGTGTTTTGTGTATCTGTGTGTGTCGGGGGAGGGGGTGGGGGGGGGGTGGGGGTGAGGGACTGACTAAAAGTTTTAGAGTAGGGTAAAGGAAAACATCTTATTTATTTATCTTATTTTGGGGGGCGTGCAGTGAATTTAAATCACTATTTTGCTGAAGAGTTTAATGCAAAAACAGACATATTCACTTTTATCAACTTGAGATATTTGACATTGAAGGTCCTCAAAAACAAAGAAAATATTTAAAGTATGTGATGATTATGATCGGCCTATCTCTATCGAAATTTCTTGTTATGTAAGACAAAAGCAGTATCATTGAAAAGGTTTGATTTTCTCTGTGTGATCATTACCATAATTATGTAAATTAAAGAAACACTTTGAAAATGGTGTTTATCCGTTTTTGCATTCAAACTCAATGAGATTTCCTCCTTTGTCGTTTCTGCATGTTTCATTCTAAATCTTTAGTGTTGTGTGCAAATGTGAGAGAATCCATATGATATCAACTTTTATATAATTTTATAGTTTATAATATAGTATATAATTTCATATAGTTTCATTTTTTATTCAACTGCCTAGGGCAGTTGAGAGTCTCTTTTGTCTTTTTTCAGCTTCTTTGGACTTATTTTCTTTACCGTCATGTCTATTCATTCAAGTAGTCTATTCTACAATGCCATTTCATACAGCAGAGGGAATATACCATTCGTATCATCTTAAAGTGAAGTGCTGCTACTTGTTCAAGTTAATTCTAAGTCAAATGGACACAACAGATGAAGTTTCATTAAAATTGGATGTAAAATAAAAATGTATAAATTATCAACATTCTTTCAAAACATGCAAATAAATGACTTGGGCACAAAATAAAACAATTCTTATTAGTATTTGTCACCAATAAACAAAGAGCAGGTGCCAGAGCAGGTGCCATATTTTGCAAAAATCATTATAGAGCTGAAATGATTAAGTAATGTTTTTTCAAGGGAGAGTTATAATTGAAAAAAAAAAATGTATCATTACATTTAAAATTTTGGTGGCCCAAAAGAAGAACTGTATCAACATTTAATTTGATTTATAAAATTTCCACACAAATTACATTTGTAACATACATCCAGACATCAATGAATAGTAACAGATATGTGAAAATTTAGTGTATAGGGCCCACAGACTTTAGGTAGTATTCCATGATACAAAATGGATTTAAATTAGTCCTCATTAAGAGTATGTTACATTCATACTGAATAATTAGGATTATGTGCAGGGGAACCTACAGAAAAGCAGATGCTTGTGGGGGTAGGTTAAAAAAAAAATCAAACACAATCACATACACACACACAAACATACACTGCGTACACGGAAGTGCACCTGACAAGCATGCATGCACACACACACACAAAAAAAAGAGAGAAAAGGGAGAATTAAAAAAAAACACCAACTAGACCATCACAGGGGCAACATTAAGTAGAAAATAATGTGGGTGCCTGCAGCTGCGAGAAAAAAGAAAATATGAAAAAAAGAAGTCGGCATTGAGACCATGTGAACCTGTTCAACAATCGTGCTGAGGAGTCTAACTCAATGTTGATTATTTTAAATCATCTATTGCTTCGTGTTGTCACCAGAGTACTGCAAAAAAAGTTTATTTTCAAGCTTACGTTTGAATGTATAATATCCAGATGTTCCTTGCATTTAAGTACCTTAAAGAATTCCGAAGTTTGAGGCCATTATAAATAAAAGTATTTTGTAATATACGTATTAGGTTTTGGTATATGGTATATAAATAAAACCTAATTGGAAATTTGGTGGACCAACATCAATTTTTAGTGGCCCCAGGCCACTGCCCTCAGGCCACTGGCCTCAGGCCACCACTAATGTCAACCCTGTTTATGAATGACGTTGAACCACTATACACGTATATCATCATATATGTATGTATAATATATATATATATATATATATATATATATATATATATATATACTTGGTGATTCTATCCTTCTATGAAGAGTGCTCGATATCCTCAAAGGAAGAGCTTCAGACAGAAGTATTGGAACAAGTAGCAATAAAATACAGATGAACCTGCTGTCAAACGAGTGAACTTGTTCCAATACTTCTATATATATATATATATCAGAGCTGCCAACTTTTGTAAAAGCCTTTCAGTACTATGATGGCTGAAAATCAGTAATTTGCACCCTTTTTGAGTGAAAAATCAGTAATCCTTAACAGTGTTATAGAATTTATCACAGACAATGATTTCTAAAATCAGTAATTTGCTTGTAACCTTCAGTATTCTTGTCCAATTTCAGTAGAAACAAGGAAAAGTAGAAATTACGCGGTGCGTAATATATGTCCCCGCCGGAAGTAGCATTTAGTAACAAAATGTACAATATTGGTAAAAAGATGAAGGTCAAAGGTCAAAGAAGTCAAAGGTCAAAATTCTATGTAGAAGTTTTGAAGCCCTCACCTAGTGCCATCACATAAAGCAAACGGAATCGAAATCGGGTTAGAAATGGCGAAGGAGTAGCATTTTGTAGCCAATGTACAATATAGGTAAAAAAATCAAGGTCAAAGGTCAAAGAAGTCAAAGGTCAAAATTCTGTGTAGAAGTTTTGAAGCCCTCACCTAGTGCCATCACATAAAGCAAACGGAATCGAAATCGGGTTAGAAATGGCGAAGGAGTAGCACTTGGTAGCAAAATGTACAATACAGGTAAAAAATCAAGGTCAAAGGTCAAAGAAGTCAAAGGTCAAAATTCTGTGTAGAAGTTTTGAAGCCCTCACCTAGTGCCATCACTTAAAGCAAACGGAATTGAAATCGGGTTACAAATGGCGAAGGAGTAGCATTTTGTAGCAAAATGTACAATATAGGTCAAAAATCAAGGTCAAAGGTCAAAGAAGTCAAAGGTCAAAATTCTGTGTAGAAGTTTTGAAGCCCTCACCTAGTGCCATCACATCAAGCAAACGGAATCAAAATCGGGTTAGAAATGGCGAAGGAGTAGCATTTTGTAGCAAAATGTACAATATAGGTCAAAAATCAAGGTCAAAGGTCAAAGAAGTCAAAGGTCAAAATTCTGTGTAGAAGTTTTGAAGCCCTCACCTAGTGCCATCACATCAAGCAAACGGAATCAAAATCGGGTTAGAAATGGCGAAGGAGTAGCATTTTGTAGGCAATGTACAATATAGGTCAAAAATCAAGGTCAAAGGTCAAAGAAGTCAAAGGTCAAAATTCTGTGTAGAAGTTTTGAAGCCCTCACCTAGTGCCATCACATAAAGCAAACGGAATCGAAATCGGGTTAGAAATGGCGAAGGAGTAGCATTTGGTAGCAAAATGTACAATACAGGTAAAAAATCAAGGTCAAAGGTCAAAGAAGTCAAAGGTCAAAATTCTGTGTAGAAGTTTTGAAGCCCTCACCTAGTGCCATCACATCAAGCAAATGGAATTGAAATCGGGTTACAAATGGCGAAGGAGTAGCATTTTGTAGCAAAATGTACAATATAGGTCAAAAATCAAGGTCAAAGGTCAAAGAAGTCAAAGGTCAAAATTCTGTGTAGAAGTTTTAAAGCCCTCACCTAGTGCCATCACATCAAGCAAACGGAATCAAAATCGGGTTAGAAATGGCGAAGGAGTAGCATTTTGTAGGCAATGTACAATATAGGTCAAAAATCAAGGTCAAAGGTCAAAGAAGTCAAAGGTCAAAATTCTGTGTAGAAGTTTTGAAGCCCTCACCTAGTGCCATCACATAAAGCAAACGGAATCGAAATCAGGTTAGAAATGGCGAAGGAGTAGCATTTGGTAGCAAAATGTACAATACAGGTAAAAAATCAAGGTCAAAGGTCAAAGAAGTCAAAGGTCAAAATTCTGTGTAGAAGTTTTGAAGCCCTCACCTAGTGCCATCACATCAAGCAAACGGAATTGAAATCGGGTTACAAATGGCGAAGGAGTAGCATTTTGTAGCAAAATGTACAATATAGGTCAAAAATCAAGGTCAAAGGTCAAAGAAGTCAAAGGTCAAAATTCTGTGTAGAAGTTTTGAAGCCCTCACCTAGTGCCATCACATCAAGCAAACGGAATCAAAATCGGGTTAGAAATGGCGGAGTAGCATTTTGTAGGCAATGTACAATATAGGTCAAAAATCAAGGTCAAAGGTCAAAATTCTGTGTAGAAGTTTTGAAGCCCTCACCTAGTGCCATCACATCAAGCAAACGGAATCAAAATCGGGTTAGAAATGGCGAAGGAGTAGCATTTTGTAGGCAATGTACAATATAGGTCAAAAATCAAGGTCAAAGGTCAAAGAAGTCAAAGGTCAAAATTCTGTGTAGAAGTTTTGAAGCCCTCACCTAGTGCCATCATATAAAGCAAACGGAATCAAAATCGGGTTAGAAATGGCGAAGGAGTAGCATTTTGAAGCAAAATGTACAATATAGGTCAAAGGTCAAGGTCAAAGGTCACAACTGAAATTCTGTATAGAAGTTTCAAAGCTCCCATGTAGTGCTATCATATAAAGCAAACAGAATCAAAATCGGGTTAGAAATGGCGAAGGAGTAGCATTTTGAACATTTTGATCACACACGGACGCACACACGGACGGACACACGGACGGACACACACACGTACGGAGCCCGTTTCATAGTCCCCTGCTCGAACTCGTTCGGCGGGGACAATTACTGAAAATCAGTACTAGTTGGCAGCTGTGATATATATATATAATGTATATGTGTAGATATGTGTAGACGTCCACTCTGAATACCTTCAAGGAGCTTTGTGTGGTATTGTACACAATCAACTCATTGAGGAAAAACTGAATGCACAAAACACTCTGCTACAGCCATTTTCTTGTGTATAAAATGATACTTTACTACAGCCACTTTCGACGATTGTTATGTAGCCTACACAATGCATGAACAAAATAATTTACGTATGTACAATACTTTGAAATATAAGCAGAATAATGGCATAATCTCAACGTATGATCTCTTCTCTAAATTCCAGAGTGATAAAATTACTCATACATGTCATCTGACCAAAAACTAAAATATAACAAAATATCAACCAGGCCACTATTGCAAAGTTATTGTACAGAACCCCTCTGATTAGTACAAAGAGAATACATTTTTCCTACCTTTAGAAATTCTTATCAACTGATTAGTTCTAGTGGTACCACATGTGTCAGTATTACATACAGGATGCATGCTAAGATACAACAATGCATATAAATCTGAAAAAAAAAAATAATCTCCATATTTGTGTACATCACCTGTTTGGTTAAAATTACCATCACATCAATGACATCACGTTATTACCTCAAATAAAGTCATTGGCAAGGGTATGATACTTTGATGTCATCAACATATTACTGAAATCACAACTGCAGTTCATTTTTTTTTAATACTCTAGTGTTTGATTCATCAAAAAGGTTGAGATTTTATACTGATACTGACAGTGAATGCCCATGATATTGAGGTACTCACAGCACATCACAATGTCATACACTGGTTGCTGGAATTGAATCAGCTGTAGTTAACTTACTCCACTCGTCGTGGGATACAGTATTCCAGCAAAAAGACAGCCATTCTTCCGGACATGCATCATAAAATCTTACTGCAACAGCATTTGATTTCCTATTAGATCCCTATTCATACAAATGGGTATGGAGAGGCATTGCAGATGAAGTGACTTGTTCAAGGATACAGAAAGTGTCATATTGAGACTTGAACTCTGACCTTTCATATTGATAGCACAGTGCATGAACCTCTAGACCACCTAAACCCCTCTCATGAAATGAACAGACATACATGTAGAAACTCTGGTGTATCTTCAAAAGATCATATTTTAAGAAATACTAAAACCTGAGTATTAGTGAAAGTAGAGAAAGAGAAAATCAAAAGTAGTGTACACTTGATTACACCTCAGACATTAAAGGGGTGGACTATGAAAGAACACTATTCCTTGTACATGTACTGAAAGCAAAAATCAACAACAAAAAAGTAAGGACAATGTCTGATACAGCGAGATATGTGATATAACAAGGTAACTTTGCAGGTCCTATTCCTTTTATATTCTTTTGTTTTTATCTCTGATATAACAAGATGCCTGATACAACAAGGAAATTTCAGTGGTCTTAAAGCAGCTTGTTATAATAAGGTTCCTCTGTAGTAGTTTCAAGGGAAGAAACAGAGCCTATTGTTGCTGGGCTGACAAGACCTAGTATCTCAAAAATGTCATATGCTTAGGAGAGCAATTAAAAAAAAAAAAAGACAGCCAAAGCACTACATCAAATGGGATAGCCTTTCCTTTGACATGCCGTGGTGGCTTCACTTTGGGGGGTAAGACAGCTAGGATTTGGGCAGGACATCACTTATTTGACCATTATTTTTTAAAAAGTCATCTTCACCAAAAATTTGAGATATGAGGTCTAGTCACCAAAATGACGCTATGATTTGGTAATACAAATGTATGACTTCAGCTGGGGATGTCTAGAGGACTACGAACATCAATTAGCTGGCAGTGAACTGCAAAGGTTGGAAGTAGATTAAAAAAGAAAACAACAGAAAATATCAGCACAATATTTGACAGTGAGAAAGGTGAGTGGATGGCAGAGAAATATGAAAGCCTGTTCAAGAGAGAACCCCTTTCATCCCTTGAGCTCTTGACATTTCAGATAAATTTCTCCAAGACAACCTTACAAAATTGATTCTGATGCATGCTGCCATTTGTGTTCAACCAAAAAAAAAAAGTATCTATCACATATACTGGTGTTTTGTTTCTGTGCTTAATGAAAGAAATTACTGAAAGCAAAAGATCAGCGAAGATTTGAGAAAAAGAAGACCAAGACATGCAATCTACATATAACCTGCAGTGGAGGCCTAGTATAAAAACATACTTAAAGAAAAAAACCCAACAACAACGTGCATTCTTACCCAGATACTTGCTTCCAAATTTTGATTAAAACCTAAAATTCTTTACAGCTCTACTTCAACACTATACCTTTTATTTGCCTAAAAAACTTGTTCGTCTACATGTAATTCCCTTTCTGTCTATGGGCAGTATGTCAAACAGGGTCTTACCAAAAAGAAAGAATTGGCATACACATACGTCTCAGTGTTCTGAACGACAGGCAAAGTTTTGACCATTTGAACTAAGTCTTGCAATTTGTAAACATTACAAAAAACAAACATACAAAACTACACAATGTATGAACTCTTTACAGTTGGACAAACACAGGTAAACATGTAAAAATGGAAAGAGGAGAGAAAGAAATATTCCTGCAATTTTTCTGAGCAGGGACTATCACAAAAATCACATCCTACTCAATGTTTGTTCAATGCATGTGACCTTCATTGAAAGTGAATATTAATCATACAGATTTCACTTGGTTGTAACAGCAGCAATTGTACGCATTCAACTCAGTGAATTTTTCTTCCCATTGTCTTTACAAGACTGCAGAAATTGTACTCTATCAACATATTTCACTGAAGTTGTCACTGTCCTGATATCTTCCCATTTCAAGTATCAAGTGAAGCCTTGCAAGAAGAACATATAAGGCTAGTGACTACATTTATTTGCACATCCCCAATACAGTTGTAGATATCTTTAAGTCATATTCAAATCACTAAATGTACGATGAAAGTGTGAAATAAAATTTAAATTTGTTTTTTTCCCCACACATTCAAGAACTGAGGACGGAACATTCAGAGTCAAAACATACTTCTTGAGCCAGAATTAAAACAACAACTTTTTGACCAATGCTGTCTAAAATTGGTTGCGATAGACAATAAATGCACTGAATAAAAAATTGCCTCACAGCAGGGCTTACCTGGACTGGCCAAAGGTCAATGACCACATTAAAGTGAAGTAGACAAGTTCATGTATGCTGTTTTTTCATTGCTAATAAAATGAGCAGTGGTAAGACAATGTCTTGTAAGGTAAGTAGTCTCTCTGATTAGAAAAGATAATGAGCAAGCAACAGATTACAAATCTTGTGGTTACTTTTCTACCCTCAGTCTCCTTGTCAAACGAAATCTGTATGCCAAATAAATAATGCTATTTTCCATGTGACCATGAACGGCACTCTTTATCATGGTTTCAAAGGAGGATATACACGGCATTTTAGTCTCACTTCTATGATAATCAATTCACTGCTTATTCTGTCATTGATACATTTATAACCAGAATATGTTTTAGCATCATGCTAAGCAGTTTAGACTAAAAATCATAATGAAAATCATGTGTGAAAGCAAGGAGCTGATGAGAGCTTTGGATTATAGTATTAAAGCGATAAACAAAACAAACCAATCATCAAAACAAAGTTATGATAACAAACATACAATTTTCTGCCATACCAAACCATTTGCATACACCAAAAGATCATTGTGACAACAGAGAAAAAAGCCATAACATAGACATATCATGTCTCTGGATGGAACCTGATGTTATAAGGGAAAATACAACTACCACGATTAAAAAACAATAAAAGACCAACCTAAATGTAACAATTTCAGGTTTTTGTAATCATATTCCAGAGAAATGGTGATCCCTACAGCAGAGCATTATACTTCTAGAAATAAATCTTTGTGCCTTCAGGTGAGTTTTATACTTCCATTGAACTATTGTAGTCTCATAATACCTCCACGGTGATGACTCTTATGGAAAAAAAAGTGTCATAGTTGCTAAGTTATCAACCCCAGACAAAGATTACAATACATACGCACACCTATGTGAGAGCTATCTATTAAAGGTAACATGAACACGGTATGGATTTATACTTTAAGTGAGCACTTTGTCACATTCAGATTCACCAAGACTCAGGCCCCCAACCTTACCCCTAAAAAGTCTTTTTTTTAAAAAAGATTTATATTTAATCTAAAACTAATAAAAATTGGTACAATACAAGCAATAACATTCAGTCAACATTGCTGTTTTCAGCAAAGCTTTCAGAACAGACTGTATTTGGAGACCGACATTTTTTCTTAATGCACACAATACTTGCTCATGTGACAGTGACAGGTTTCAAAGTGGCATGATAGCCAAATAGATCAAAGCAAATAGTGTAGTGCCTCTTGCTGCATTATTTGAGATGATTATATCATTGAATTTAAAGGGGGGGGGGGGAATGTGAGAATTCTAAACAGTAGATATCTTTCAAAACTTGTACACAAATATTAGAATATGACAAGATGTATTTCCACAAAAAAAATACTGGTTATTCACTCGGCAAAAGACATGAATATCAGCCTGTGCTTCATGCAATTAAAATACAGCAATTCAACATGAATCCTAGAATTAATTACAACTCCCATATTTTTTGGTGAAATTATCAAGAAGGGAAATTTGACACCTCCACCTCATTCTCAAAATCAAGCGATGAAATAATCAAGGAAAGCAAAATAGTTTGCAGTCGAAAAGTAAATCACTTCTCAATGTGATGTGCAATCTCTGGACTGGTAGCATTTTGGCATACTCTTGTAGAATATCACCTCTATGAAAGATGATGAAGATAACATATCAAGCATAGCATGGCAACAAGAAATGGCAACAACCATTTTTGGATGTTAATTATGGAAGATGATTAGAATAAGAACTAAAAGGCCCATATAGAAATACCTCACACAGAGTCTTCACAGTGTGACGATCCTAAAAACTTATACACCCACAAGCAAAATCAAAATCATTAAGATCCATGTACCCTGATTGTGTGTCCAACATGGGGGCTTTTCCTGCTGGGGTTGAACATCCAGGCCCCAGTTCATAAGGTGCTTATTTGACTCACTTAATTTGACATTCCTGTGGCAACAGTTAGACAACATCCAATCATTTATGACCATCCTAGGTATTGCTATGGTCACTGTAATAATTGCAAGTTCAAATGATTGCAGGTTTTGTTATGGAGCAAGGTCTAGATTGAGGAGACAGTGTCCCACTGCAGAGCTGACCACGCCTGTCCCAGTGCTCCTTGGAGGAAAGGAGAATGGGTGCAGGAAGGGTGAGCAGTGTTGGTATCACGTTTCATCACGGGTGGTGGCACTGTTTCATGGCATCGACAGAACGGTTCAATCAGGGATGTTCTGTGGCCATTCAGGGCTCGACACTAACGGTGGCCCGGGGCCACCAAAAATGAAAGTCGGGCCACCAAATTTCAGAAAAGGGCAAATTTGGTGGCCCCCCTTGGGCCACCAAATTTTTTGAAAAGTGTGTCAATAAATTCGTAACTTTTTGCGCCGGAAATGCATAAATGCATGCAGTGAGTGTGCGACTTATAGAAAAAAAATGAACTTTTATCAATTTTTTTTTTTTTCGGGCCACCAAATTTTTCTCTCGGGCCACCCAAAATTTGAAATTGATGATTTTGGTGGCCCCATCGGGCCACCGAAAAATAAAGTTAGTGTCGAGCCCTGCCATTGCAGAGTCTGCATTCAGCTCAGAACTGACACATTCACTTTGACACAATACTACAGTGACATCATCATCAGCATCACATTGATGAATGGGTGGGGTGGGGGAGGGATTGAGAAACAAAACTGAGCGATGGCAGGAGGGAAATATGGGGCTAATCGAGGCCTGCAAAACGGACTTAATTCTAGACTGAGGAACAGTCACCCGTTTACCAACGCATCTCATCGAGAAACGGGACTATCACACGGAAGCTGTCATCGGAGACCGTTCTCAGATACCAACAAGAGACTTTGGTTGCTCCTTTCAACAAAGCTTGAGTTATTTTTTAAAGGTGACTTCGAAAGCTAATGCCTCAGATGCTTGTCGCTGATGGCGCATGACGAAGAAAAGCACAAACGATCTCCCAACTGCTCATAACTAAAGATGGAGACAAGTAAAGAGGAACTACTGGGTTGCTCCGGCATCACAAGGAGTCTGTTATCATCCCCGTTGATGAGTCCCTCAATCCAAGCTGAAGCTGGAGTTGCACGTAGTCCTTCACGATGACTTGGTGATGATTCCACAATAAGACCAAGGATGACATACTCTTTGAAATGGAGTTTCTACCCCTCCTTGGGGAGATAATCCGCTGTGTATATTTCTCTCTCTTACCTAATCTCTTCTGTCGGAGGTGACTTCGACTACAGATGGCGAAATTGCCGGCTGGCTAGTAGTGTTCGTGGCACAGACACACTCATAAACACACATGCACGCAAAGTGGCAAGTTTCATATCACCGCTCGGTAGTGGTGGCACAATTCTTCTTGTAGAATACAGGGCAGGGAAGCATTTGTTCAGTCTACATGCTGATTTCCAAGATGTTTATACTTTATCTCTTCAGATGATGTTCTTGACTGGCAGAAGGTTGGCAAAAGGGGTCCAGGAACTTGTCGTTACCGTATCACTGAGCCTGCCGAGCCGACCTGGACAAACTTCTTCTGGGCTGGTCTTGCACCAAACCACGACATCTGAGAAAGAAAGAGGAGAGAGTTTGACTTGATAAAGTGCAGAGGTCATTGTCACAGACAATTGGTAGCAATCACAAAGATTCTTACGAGTTCCATACATTCCAATAGATGAAAGCATATTCCCTTGTTCGGACGTAAATAGAGACAAAAACTTCAGGGAGCTTCCAGCTCTGATAGTTTATTTTGAGTATTGCTGTTTTCATCATCCCAACAGCTCATTTATCCCAGCAGCCATCGCTACTTACTAGCTACTATCATAAGATTAAACATTTGAAAATGAAGATAAGCCTTTTCAAACAGTTGTTTCATGACTTGATATACTCCTAAATGTATAAGGTACAAAAGGACCCGTTCCTTGAAATACCACCTTTGTCAAACACAGATGCTGCCAGTCAAGTGTGTAGATGGGTTAGATACGGGATGGAATACACTTGCATATGAAAAGTGGGCGTGGCTAGGGGTATTGCCCCTGATTGGCAGTGACCAGAACCCCGACCCATTTCCTCACCTTCCAGTCCAGGGTGCTTTTGATGAGGGCCTCCTCCTTTGGAGTCAGCTCGAGGACGGTGGAGACGGCTTTCAGGAGCTGCTTGGCCTGTTATGTGACATGGGGAAAGAAGAAAAGTCAGTAGGAGGGGGAAAGGGGCAGGGTGGGAGTAAGAGAGGACGAAGTAAACACCACACACAAGTTGAGTACTACAATTCCCGTGAGTCTCAATACTGTGCAGAATTTAAACCAGCTCCAACTTTCCGTGTTCACTTCAGTTTACTCTATCTAATAGGCTAATTCAAACATGGCATTGTACTCTGCAAAACTCCTATGGAATACTATAAAACGAGGAGTGTTTGCGTGCATTTTAATTTCATGAATTTCGTGAGAGCCAAGATTCGCTAAATTAAAATGTACATGAAAGTTCTTGTCTACACTATGCACATTGAATGTTAGAGGCAACTCCCGAAAATTTCATGCCACTAAAAAAGGCCGTTGGCTCCAATTCGACAAAATTTCATGCCGCAAAAATAGTGTTTTACAGTATACGAGACCTCTAAGAATCTGATACAACTCAACCCCTTAATAAGAAGGTGAATTTCCAAGTCCCAACTCAGGGCTGCACACTGGCGCCGGTCCGACGGTCAAAGACCGGTAAAAGTCACTGTCGGACCGGTAACTTTTCAGGAAATCCACAAGTTACCGGTCCGACATGACCAGTTTTAAAAAAAAGCATTGGTGGGGTCAGTAGAAAGGAAAAGAGCAGCCCCGATCAGGGAGAAACAGAATGCAAGATATCGCACTGTTCAACAAGTTTTACGCAAGTTTTCGTTTATGTCTACCGGTGCAATTTGTACAGTAAACGTAGTTTTGAGCACTAGCAGTCGACCAGTGACATTCGCGCTCGCTTGCGCATTTGGCGCTGCTCACGCACTGCCATGCAATGCAATGCATGCAAAGCAAATGATGCAAAGCATGTACAGTGTAACTGCTTCTCGTTTGCTTGGGATCGGCGGTCATGCCAGACAAGAAGCATTGAAAGAAGCGCACGCATTTCTGGGTCATTTTACTCATGATTTTTTAACGCAAGATCGATCCGATCCCGGCTTCGCAGCAGCGTGGCAGTTATGTTAGAACTAATTTACTTGTGTCGATTTTTAGAAAAAGTAAAAACACATTCGATATTCAGCGATACAGTAAATGGATCTGATTGCGTTTATTTTCATTTTGCACAGTCATTTCACAAATTAATATTTTCATTCGCTCAGAATGTTCTCATAACGAAGATAGGCGCAAAAAGGATCACAAAATCGGCCCTTCCGTGTACTTTTTAAGAACGCATGCACAAAATGTGAAGAGATAATACAAGGGAGAAAAAAAAAATCATGAAATCATGGCAGTCCCGCTTACATATTTCAGGTAGAAATCGTCCCAAAAAGGATCATGAATTCGACCGGCCGCGTCGTATCTTCCAAAAGATTATGTACGAAATGCGAAGAGATTATAGAGGAGAAAAAGAAAAAAAAAGATAAAGGACACATTTTGGTGAGTGCATCATAAACGATTACAGCCGAATAAAAATTCATGAAATCAACGCAATCCCGTTGAAATTTGAGGAAATAATAGGCGCAAAAAAAAAAAACAAGAGACCCGCGGGTCTAGCGCTCACCTGAGTATCGCAAGTTCACCTTTCACGCAGTCACTAATCTAAATTATTCACAGCTCTACCAAAATTTGACCAGGCATTCTGAAGTAGAAGATGAAAATGTACAATAAGGGCCCAAATTTTTAAAGATTCCTTAATTTGGGGAATTGGGGGCCCCCTGGGGCCCTCTGGGTGGGGCATGGTGCCCATTTTGATAAATTGAGATCCTGACCCCCTAAGGATGCTACCTGCCAAGTTTGACGAAAATCTATCATGAGGTTTTCAGGAAGAAGATGACAATGTACGATTCAGGCCCCCATTTGGACCTTCCTAACCCCCCCCCCCCCCCCCCCCACCCCTGCCCCCAAGAGGGGCACCCCTGGATCTCCTATGAACAAACTCGAAACTACAGTCATTAATGTACTCACTCATAGTATTATCTTAGCTGTATAACTTCTGATTCTAGAGAAAATTTTTAACGATTCCTTCATTTGGGGGGTTTGGGCCCCCCTGGGGGCCCCCTGGGTGGGACATGGTGCCCATTTTAACAAATTGAGATCCTAACCCCTTAGGGATGCTACCTGCCAAGTTTGGTGAAAATGGGTCATGGGGTTCTAAAAAAGAAGATAAAAATGTACAATTTAGGCCCCATTAGGACCCCTCCTCACCTCCCTCCCCTGGGTCCCAAGGGGGGCACCCCTGATTCTGCCATGAACAAACTTGAAACTGCAGTCATCAATGTACTAACTCATAGTATTAACTTAGCTCCATCACTTCTGGTTCTAGAGAAGAAGATTTTTAAAGATTCCTTAATTTTGGGGGATTTGGGCCCCCTGGGGGTCCCCTGGGGGCCCCCTGGGTGGGGCATGGTGCCCATTTTAACAAATTGAGTTCCTAACCCCCTAGGGATGCTACCTGCCAAGTTTGGTGAAAATGGGTCATGGGGTTCTCAAGAAGAAGATGAAAATGTACAATTTAGGCCCCATTAGAACCCCTCCCCACCCCCTCCCCTGGGTCCCAAGGGGGGCATCCCTGATTCTGCCATGAACAAACTTGAAACTACAGTCATCAATGAACTAACTCATAGTATTAACTTAGCTCTATCACTTCTGGTTCTAGAGAAGAAGATTTTTAAAGATTCCTTAATTTTGGGGGGTTTGGGCCCCCCTGGGGGCCCCCTGGGTGGGTCATGGTGCCCATTTTAACAAATTGAGTTCCTAACCCCCTAGGGATGCTACCTGCCAAGTTTGATGAAAATCGGTCTTGGGGTTTTCAAGAAGAAGATGAAAATGTAAAAAGTTTACGCACGACGCACGACGGACGACGGACGACGCACGACGCACGACGGACGCCGGACGAAGGGCGATCGCAATAGCTCACTTGAGCCTTTGGCTCAGGTGAGCTAAAAAGGATCTTGAATTGAGTCCTGCATGCCGTCTTGGTTATCAAAAACGCATACACAAATGCGACGAGATTATCGGGAGAAAAATAAAAAAGACATTTTTACCCTTCTGGTGCGTGTATTACAAAAGATTACATCCGAAGTAATTCATGAAATCGCCACAATCCCGCTGATATTTGAGGTAGAAATAGGCGCAAAAAGGATCGTGAATTCGGCCGCGTCGTATATCTTGTAGATAAGAACGCATGTACGAAATGGGAAAAGATTAGCGGGAGAAAAATAAAGGACACATTTTCACCCCTTTTGGCGCTTGCATCATAAATTACAGCCGAATAGTAATTCATGAGAATTTCGCAATCCCGTTGGAATTTGAGTAAACAATACTAGGCGCAAAAAGAATACTCAGTATCGAATTCGGCCCTGCATGCAATGTATAATTTTGAAAACGCCAAATACGAAGAAATTATCGGGAGAAAAATAAAGAACGCATTTTCAACCCTTCTGGTGAATGTATCACAAAAGATTACAGCCGAAATAATTAATGACATATCGCAATCCCGCTGATATTTGATGTAGAAATAGGCGCTAAAAGGACCGTGAATTCGGTCGTATAGGCATGTACGCAATGCCAAGTGATTATTGGGTGAAAAATGCAGCACACATTTTCAACCCCTTTTGGCCCGTGCATCATAAAGATTATAGAGCCGAGTGATAATTCATAAAATCATCTCAATCCCGTTAAAGTTTGAGGAAACGATAGGCACAAAAGAATCATGATTTTTGGCCGTGTCGTGTATGTTTTAAGAACGCATTTACAAAATGCGAAGAGTTTATCGGGGAAAAATAAAGGACACATTTTCAACCCCTTTTGGCGCGTGTATCATAAAAGATTGCATCCGAAGTCATACATGAACTCATCGCAATCCCGCTGATATTTGAGGTAGAAATAGGCGCAAAAAGGATCATGAATTCGGCCATGTCGTATACCTTTCAAGAACGCATGTACGGAATGCGAAGAGATTATGGGGAGAAAAATAAAGAACGCATTTTCAACCATTCTAGCTGGTGCGTACATCACAAAAGATTACATCTGAAGTATATTCATGAAATTCCACAATTCGTCTGATATTTAATGTAAAAATAGGCGATAAAAGGATCGTGAATTCGGCCGTGTCGTATCTATACGCATGTACGAAATGCGAAGAGATTATTGGGAGAAAAATACAGGACACATTTTCAACCCCTTTTGGCCCGTGCATCATAAAGATTACGGCCGAATAATAATTCATGAAATCATCGCAATCCCGTTGAAGTTTGAGGAAACAATAGGCGCAAAAAGAATCATGATTTTTGGCCGTGTCGTATATCTGTTTAGAACGCATTACGAAATGCGAAGAGTTCATCCGGGAAAAATAAAGGACACATTTTCAACCCATTTTGGCGCGTTTATCATAAAAGATTACTGCCGAAGTTATTCATGAAATCATCGCAATCCCGCTGATATTTGAGGTAGAAATAGGCGCAAAAATGATCGTGAATTCGGCAGTGTCGTAGAACGCATGTACGGAATGCGAAGAGATAATGGGGAGAAAAATAAAGAACGCATTTTTAACCATTCTTGCCGGTGCGTGCATCACAAAAAGTTACATCCGAAGTTATACGTGAAATCGCCACAATTCCGCTGATATTTGAGGTAGAAATAGGCGCAAAAAGTATCATGAATTCGGCCATGTGGTGCATCTTTCTAAGAACGCACTTACGAAATTCGAAGAGTTTGTCGGGAAAAAATAAAGGACACATTTTCAACCTCTCTTGGCGCTTGCATCAGAAAATATTACAGCCGAAGTAATTTATGAAATCGTCACAATCCCGCTAATATTTGAGGTGGAAATGGGCGCAAAAAGGATCGCGAATTCGGTCCTGCACGTCGTGTACCTTTCAAGAACGCATGCACAAATGCGAATAGATTATCGGGAGAAAAATAAAGAACCCCTTGTAGCGCGTGCATCAGAAAATATCACAGCTAAAATAATTCATTAAATCGTCGCAATCCAACTGACCACCAAGAGCAGGTTACGCAGCAAGTTCGTGTGCCGATGTTTAGAAAAAGTCACAAACGCATTTGATACAATCTGATTTTGTTCATTTTTTACACTGTAATTCACAAACAAACATTCTATTTTTTCCTATCTTTTTATATTTTTTTGTGCAATAAATATCACAAGTTAAAAAAAAAAAAAATTAATCTGTAAAATGTACATGGGGGGGGGGGTACGTCCATAAAAAACAAGAAAATAAGTTTGCAAGTCATTTAATGTTTTTTTAGGTTGTTGTTGTTGACCGGTAAATTTTCTGTTCGGACCGGCAAAAAATGGTAAAACGGGGCATTTACCGGTCCGACAGAGACAGGCTGGACCGGCAGAAAAAATGGGTTAGTGTGCAGCCCTGCCCAACTCTTATTTCTCTGTTTTTGTACCCTGATAAAGTGAGAAACCTGATATTACAGGGCAATTGTCATGGTTTTAAGGTCCTCATTATAATGAGATTTCCCTGAGTTCTGAAAATGAAGGAAAAACAAACAAACAGATAAACAAACAAACAAACACTCGCATGCACCTCATAGTCCGTTGAACTCATGAACTTGAAGACGACGTGTCTGAGGTACTGGAAGTTGATCTCTCGGAAGTCGCTGCGGGACAGAGTGCTGTCCAGCTCCAATGACGAGGCTGGCGGCTGGAGGCTGTTGTTGCTGCCGCGGAAGTTGTTCTCGGGGACGGTCAGCTTGCTCCTGTTGGGGAGGGGGTCGGCGCTGCGCAAGGCTTCCTCCGGCGACTCATAGCCTGCGATGGTTTGCACTTTCTGTGGGATGGAGTGCGGTAAATGAGGAATAGGAAAACATCTTGATAAAATGAGACATTATTTCACCCAAGAATCCACTAGAGAAGAATTTCATTTTCTCCTTTATAGGTGGTAGCTTACTTGTAGCTACAATTTTGTCAGAAAGTGGCATATGACACATGGGCCTACCGTACCCATTCAAACTATAGCTAATTATTCAAGCAAGGACTTTATTTAATTCGAATGATGCACTGCTCACTTTAAATGTGCATTTAGTATAATTCCTATTTGAGATACGAATCCAGTACTGCACATATTGACACAAAAGTACAAACCGAGCACATATGTTCTATAATCAAAATATCTTCAAATCTGTCAAGAAGAAAACACAAACTTCAATAATTCACGATTAAAAAGCACATAATCTTCACTGCTGGAGAAAACTCCAACTGCCCCCCCCTACAACATCAAACAAACAAAAAAGAAAATAACAGTTGCAGACTGAAGCCTTAATATCACATTACACTATAGGGTTTGTATCTTACGCGGGAAATATATGATACCATATATATGAAAATACTCTGCAGTAAAACTAGCTAACAGAGAAACAAATCTGGCCCTTTTTTTATTTGATCTTTTTCTTTGTTTCCATTACCAATTCCTTCTGGAGTGTCTTCTTGAGGTCAGACAGTCTCTGCTGTTGCATCTTGATGGTCCTGTTCTTGTCTGCCAGCTGCTGCTCAAGGCTCTCCACACTCTGCCGAAGCTTCTCCTGGTTCTGATGGATGTAAACAAAGATGTTAGAGAGGGGAGATACAGTCAAATCTGTCCCACTCATACTGCAGCCAAAATTTGGAGCCTCCTCAAACCTATTTGAATACCTTCTTGAAAAAAACTCATCACTTGTCTATTTATACTAAAATTTCAATCAAGCAGGCCATAACTGGCTCCATTCTCATGGTAACCAAGCTTCCCTTTGATAAACGGCATACTTTTGAATGCCAGGTTTACGCAGAATGGATGTGTTATATATATCTATATATAAATGTGATGAGCGCAAAAATGTGCATGCTGTGCAATGCTTGTCAGTGGCAGTCGGTCATGTTGGGAAGATTTTTATGATAGAGGGCAATGACCTGCAGAGATTATCTTTCAAGTAGTCAAAAAGCCGCCCCTGTAGGTGGTTTCAGAACCTGATTGGATTGGAGTGCCTTTGATAAAATTCTGTCTGTTTATACAGAGCTAAAAGGTTGCTCGATGCTGATCAAGGAGGCTTCATAAACCGACTTTTGCTTAGTATAATAGGGGTGTCAATGGCCATTGTTCTGCAGCGAATACTTTGTGCTGCCACTCAAAAGGCCTATGAGAAATAATGTGCTGAGGTCCCTGTGTATAGTGACTTCTTGCCTCCTGTTGCATTACCTAACTAGATATATCGCTACGGCTACTGATATGCCTCCGCCATGGTTCTCCTAATAGGTCTATAGTACAATGTCTTGACAATGTGTGATGACAGTTTCACACAATTGGCAAAATATTAAAATGACAGGTTTGCCACAAATGTGCTGAATGTTCACTTTCCTAGAACTAGGTTCAATTGGATGAATGATTAAAATGTCAGAGTGCAGGTATTTGGGGGAACTTATGATTTTTACTTGACTTTTGACCCTTTTATAAGTTTATGTATTGAGTAATTTTCAAGGTATTGAGAAAAAGTATTATTTCAGTATCAAATGGGAAAATAGCATTATCTAAACCTGGCCTTTGACCTTTGACCTCACAGTTCCAAAGAGAATCACTGTTAGGTTGAACATGCATAAATATGTAAGTTTCATGATGATACCTTGAGTTACTTTCGAGATATGGAGGAAAAAGTGCAATTTAGCACTTTCACTTGACCTTTTACCTTTTGACCTTTGACCTTTTGGCAAGAAACTTCCCCCAAAATATATATTGGGTAATACATGCCATACACCAAGTTTTAAAAGAAAACCTTCAGACATATTGCATTTTAAGGAAAGTAGTGATATTTTTAGGAGTTGACCTTGACCTTTGACCCCCCTGACCTTTGACCCATGACCCCCAACTTCCCTAGATAATCACTGCCCATCGGTACAAGCATATATACTAAGTTCAATGAAGATACCTTGAACCATTTGCGAGATATGGAGAAAAACATGAAATTTCACATTTTTTTTTCACAAAATAACCTGTGACCTTTGACCTTTGACCCTGTGACCCTAAAATCCACACAAAGTATTATCCCCCAAGGATATACCCTCATACCAAGTTTGATGTAAAACCACCACACGGTTCTTGAGATATCGACAAAAACAAAACGGGACGGACGGACGTACGGACGGACGTACAGACGTACGGACGTACGGACGTACGGACGTACGGACGTACGGACGGACGGACGGACGGACGGACGGACGACCCGAAAACATAATGCCTCCGGCCACTTCGTTGCGGAGGCATAAAAATCAGCCTATGGTCAATTCTCTCAACTATTGTGGCAACTACCTACAGGTTGAGCTCTTCTTGTGGGTGTATTAAGTTCTCATGATACAACCCGTTTTCTGACCAGCCACATGCTGAACCAGGAGAAAACAAGAGAGGATAAAACAAAAGATTATTATGAACTAATGTAAAAAAAAAAGAGGTCAGGGTGAAAGCGATGGTAGATTTTTTTCTTTTCTCTCTCCCACACAATTATTTTACCAATATCTGAAAAAAAAAAAGTTCAACAAATCTGTGGAAATGTGTCACAGGAAAAACTAGAAATGTCGCTACAGCGACTGGTTATACCCCCGTCAAACAACATTTCATAAGCTTTGGTCAAAACAACATTTGATAAGCTTTGGTCAAAAAACTGAGGAAGTAGTTAAATCCGCAAGATCTTTCCTTGATCTTCTGCCATTAATATGCCGTTACCATGGCAACGTACTTTCGGGTACTGTCGAAAAATGCGTCTTGCACATCTACAACCAAAGGCACACATCTGTACCAAGTTTCATGGAAATTGGGCAAAAACTGAGGAAGTAGTTTGCAACACAAAATTTTCCATCATTTTGGCTCATAATATGTGAGCTGTTACCATGGCAACATACTTTTTGTCACTGTCAAGAAATGTGTCATGCTGACCTATATCCTAAGACAAACATTCAATATGAATTCCATGAGAATTGGAAGAACACTGATGAAGCAGTTTTGCCATGAAGCATTTTGCCCTATATTTTACCAATAACATGCCGTTACCATGGCAACGCACTTTTTGCCACTGCGGAAATATGTGTCTTGCACATTAACATATTCAGATGAACATCTGTACCTAATTTCATAAAAATTGATCAAAAACTGTGGGAGGAGTTTGCGACGCAAGATTTGTACCCATTTTTGCCCATAATATGCCATTACCATGGCAACGTACTTTTGGGTACTGTCAAAAAATATGTCTTGCACATCTACAACCCAAGGCACACACCTGTGCCAAGTTTTATGGGAATCGGTTGAAAACTGAGGAAGTAGTTCGCGACGCAAGATTTGTACCCATTTTTGCCCATAATATGCCGTTACCATGGCAACGTACTTTTGGGTACTGTCAAAAAATACGTCTTGCACATCTACAACCCAAGGCACACATCTGTGCCAAGTTTTATGGGAATCGGTTGAAAACTGAGGAAGTAGTTCGCGACGCAAGATTTGCAACGGACCGACCGCCCGACTGACCGCCCGACCGCCCGACCGACCGCCCGACCGACCGTCCGCTGATTCCTATATACCCCCTTCAAACTTCGTTTGGCAAGGGTATAACAAAAGGTAGAATTTTGCTTTCTTCGTCAAGCCAATTCTAATTTCACAGTGGTCTCACCTACTCAAATATCAGCCAAAAAAAAAAGAAAAAAAAAAAGATTTGCTTGAAACCATCTATGCAAAACAGCAACATTCATCATGATCTCACCTCAAGTTCTATGTGTCCATTTAACTCACTCTCCTGTATCCTGGCCTGAGCTTCTGTCTCAACTCTGACCAGCTTTTCTTGTAACTCTTGCAACTGAAATAAAATGAAAAGAAGGCAAAAGATAAAAATGAAAATAGAAATAAAAATATTGAATGATGCAGAACTTATCAGCATTTGCTCAATGATACAGACAAATCACTGCTGTTCTCTAGGCACTATACTATTCACAGTATAACTCTCTGCACATCTTTTGCATAAGCAACAAAAATCATCTCATAGGCTCATTATAACACAGATATGAAGAGCTTGTTTGCAAAAACCGATAAGTCCATATTTGCCAAATGGAGATATTTGCGATTAAAGGTCAAGAAAAATAAAGAGAATAAGAATATTTTTGCTTCTTTTGACCATAACTTCAAAAATGTACCTTTATATGTAGTGACCAATATATCATTAAAAAGGTATTATTTTGTACTTTATGACAGAGATCGTACTTCAAAATCTTCAAAAATGGACTTATCGGTTTTTGCAACAAACTCTTCATATCAAGATAAAAAATAAATTAATTAGAAAAAGCACATATATGGTCAAATATGTCATAATTATCAAATGAATCAGACCACCTCAGAGGCACCGAAACAAACCTAATATGCAAATGCAAAATGACAATAGAATTCAATGCACGTTCAATTCATCTGATCCAGCAACGGTGGAACAGCATCTTTAAAAGTTTGTAACTTTTGCATCGATTGTCTGATTTTCCTCAAACTTTGACTGATGTGTTCTACTAATATTGCTGTATTCACCCAATCCATGTATATATTTGGGTTTCAGTCCCCTGTACAGATCACAGTGGGATTGCTGACACATCATCGCACCTTTTGTGTGATGAGCGTTAGCTCCTCCCCCTTCTCCTCCAGGGATTGCTGTAAGACACTGATGGTTTCCGTCTTCTCGAAGATGAGCCGCTGCGCCTCGTCCTGGGTCTCCCTCCCAGTCTTCTCCTGCTCCCCTAACCTCTGGCCCAGCTCACTGACACTCTGCTGGAGATTCTGGAGCTCTGTTTGCCATCCAATCAGAATCGGGAATCGAAAGAAGTCGAGAACAAAATGAGTCAGAGACACTGGGAGAATTAGAACCTGGAAATTCAAATCCTTGGGATCCAAGGAGACGATAAATGAAACACAGAGGTCAAAGGTGAGAAAAAAAAGGGGGAACAGGCCTGCATCAAAGGACAAAATCAAATAAAAATTCCTTAGCCAATGCACTGGCATTTTCAAGAATTAACCAGGATTATCTGAAGGGAGAGCCACGATCACAACAATGGAAGGCTAACCTCGGAATAATCTGACAAATGGATGGATGAAACTACATTAATATCATGTCAGAACATACTGGAAATTCATGGACTTACAAAATATGCACCCCACCTCCTAATTGCAAGCATCATCATCATCATCATCATCATCATCATCATCATCATCATCATCATCATCATCATCATCATCATCATCATCATCATCATCGTTGCTGTCGTCATAGTCATTATCATCACCATACAATGCAAGAAGCTATACCAGGAAGATTTTTATTACCGCTGATGTGATTCACTTCTCAAAAGCTGTACTATGGATCTCTTTTTTTTTCCTCAAGATGGCTCTTTTCAAAGCACATTATTTTATCCCCTTCACTCTGCTAAATTGTTTGGTGCTGATAAAGACTGTTATTTCAGAGTGTTCTTGAGTGCAAAAACTATGCTTAACTCCTCAACAAACAATAATGACAAAAAATATACAAGCAATGTGTGCAGGTCAGCAGATGGTAAATATTATTACCTGTTTCATGTTTTCTGATGAGTTGTTCTTTCTCTTTGACAGTTGCGTGGAGTATTGTAAGCTGTTCTTTTTGTCTTGATGATAAACTCTCCAATTCCTGGGCCTGAAATAAAATGACAAGTCGATAAATTAAGGCCTCAAAAATTTCATGCAACAGTCCTAAAGAGGCCATGTCAAGTTATATCTTCCACACATGGAAAATTGCTTTAGCAGAGGTTTACAACAACACAATCATAATGATTCATGTTTTTTTTTTAAGCATTTTGATGAGCACATACTTCAACTTCTCAGCAGAAGAAAAAAAAAGTGGGACACATATCATCATTGTTTTCAAGTCATGTGTGCCTTAAAGAGTTTGACACAACACTCAAGAACAAGTGTAAACTGGGTTACTTGCCTTTGCATCTAGTTCTGAGGCTCTTGATCTCGATGAGTCTAACTCGGACTGCAGGTGACTGGTTCTTGAATCGACCATCGACATAGATTTCTGATTTCGTCCAAAGAGGGAGGGGGCAAAAAAGAGAGTGTGACAGTAGATGTACTGTAAAAGAGAAAATTTTAGCGCATTTTCCACAACCAGAAGCCAGCGCAAAAATAAAGAACACATTCATATTTTTGCACGTCATATGTTCCATTAATACATGTCTTGATTCTGCAGAATTAACACACGCGAAATTCATCTTACCCAGCCGAGCAAAAAAAAAAATTACTTGCACAAAAACAACCACTTGGACTTTTACAGTACATACAGTATTGGGTAATTCTAGGAGTATCAAACATTCAACACATTTTCTAGGTTATTTTACTCAATGTGGCTTCTCTGAATCTAAAGATAAACGGGACCGAAAAACATTTTATCAATTTCTCTCTTTTTATAAAGTTTGTTTGTGACTGTGTGATAAGTCTACTACAGGAGTAATGTCATCTAAACTGTTTCTTTTTAAAGATATTGCAACCATTTTAGTGTGTATTGAGTAATAGAATTATGTGTGCAATAAAAGAGAAGGAATCACAACAGTAAATCCCCAAAATACACACAAAATGTGTAGTAGCAGCTTTGTTTGGGCGCCAGACAACTCGCCCTCGAGACAGGTCACCCCGAAGACAGCTCGCCCTCAATTTTCGAGGGCGAGTTGTCTTGGGTCCGAGGGCGAGTTGTCTTAAGTGGCGAAGGAATATACCCCGAATGATTGATTTAATCTCAGACAAAATAAAAGCCGCTTCAAAATAATTTTGCATTTATCTGCCTAAGTTAGATATCAGAATGCACACAGTTTCTACTTTCTCCGATTAAAATCATTTTTAAAATGAAAATTATGGCATTTTGTTATCACATTTTCCCAGCCCTGAGATCGCAAGAATTACCGAATCGTCCATGCCCGATCTGAGCTTGCCCCCTGATTCTCATCGGCAAACTGCAGTAAATTTTCAATTTTGAATGCACCTCTTAGACTTCATTTATGATTGAGGTTTGTATTATTGATTAATGATGCTAGATAGTAGGTTAAATTCGATCAATATTTCACTGTCTTCGTTTATTCAGCAAAAGAAGAAGTAGAGTCGATCTCGCCCTCTCCCCTTTTTCTCCAGCTAGCGCGGCGTGCATTGTGGGCTGCATTGTGCTTCCGTTATGCCAGAGCATGGCCAGAGCTGAACGTCGCGCGGCCAAGACTCTGGGGTAAACTTCTCTGGCCTTCTCTGGGAGAAAAAGAGGCGAGGGCAAGATCGTATCTTCTTCTTCTTTTGCTGAATAAATGGAGACAGTGAAATATTGATCGAATTCAACCTACTATCTAGCATCATTAATCAATAATACAAACCTGAATCATAAATGAAGTCTAAGAGGTGCATTCAAAGTCGAAACATTTACTGCAGTTTGCCGAGAAGAATCAGGGGGCGAGCTCAAATCGGGCATGGACGATTCGGCAATCTAGTGATCTCAGGGCTGGGAAAATGTGATAACAAAATGCCATAATTTTCATTTTAAAAATGATTTTAATCAGAAAAAATAGAAAGTGTGTGCATTCTGAAATTTAATCTAGGCAGATAAATGCAAAATCATTTTTAAGCAGCTTTTATTTTGTCTGAAATTAAATCAAACATTTGGGGTATATTCCTTCGCCACGTGAGACAACTCGCCCTTGCACCCAAGACAACTCGCCCTCGATTTTCGAGGGCAAGCAGTCTCCGGGGCGACCAGTCTCGAGGGCGAGTTGTCCTGGATCCCTTTGTTTTACTCCATTAACTTTATGTGGTTTCACTGTTCCATCCTTGGAGAGCATTTTAAGATGTGGGTCTTGTGGTTACTTAAGTGCATTTAATGGCCTCCTTTCTGACCATGGAACAGCACAGTCACTGTAGTGCGTGTGAAATCAAACAACTCAGATGAGTAGTCTCTATTCAGGCTTTTTAAAAGATTGAATACAAAAGCCAGTAAAGAGAAAAACCCAAACCTGCTAAATTGCGTGAAATGCATCTGTGCAAGGGTTAAAACTTACCCGTAATTTGTCTAGCTCTTCTTCAAGACAAGACACCTGCTTCTCGTGTTCTATTTCCTTCTCCAGATATTCCTCATTGATGGACTCCAACCTTGCCTGCATTACAATGAGGACAGTGAGAAGTTGTGTGTTTATTCAAACACATAATTTAAACAATAGTCATATTCTTTTGTTACATGCAGTGGCAAGGATTTGTAAGTATCTTGTATGGTGGCCGATGTAAAGAAACAAAGATTACATAAAATATGTGATTCAGAACGTTTATTAATTTGGCATGTCTGTCAAGACATATATCTAAATGCCTCACCCATTACATCTCACTGAGCCAAACACTAGGTTTCGTATTAGCATTTGAAGTGAAGATGAATCAACACTATCTTTCTGTTAATTAACTGAAATAAAGCATTCTTCAGCTCTGAGCTCCATGGACAGGTTAGGACGAGATGGAAAACTCCTTACACATGGATTTTTAAAAAATTGAAAAAAAGATTTATTCTCAACACTGACATGAAAAGATGCTTCCATCCCTAATACTCACCAGCTTGTGTTCTGAGGCACTTTTGTCAAAGTCTCGCGCCGTCTCAGCTGTGACCAGTTTGGACTCCAGGGTCGCAACCCTACCTTGGAGCTGCTTCTTGGACTCAATGAATTGCTGCTTGACCTCGGTCAGCTGCTGGTGAGCAAGGGTCAGCTCGGTCTCACTGACCTCTTTCTGTGTGGTCAACCAGACACAGAATGTAGTATTTGGAGAATATTTTCAAGTGATAACTTAAATAGTTTATTTTCAGTTAAATCGCTACCAATGACTTGGTGTGGCATGAACAATATAGGAATTCAAGTACCCCTGCATTTACAACCATGACATTAACTACAGCAGTGAAGCCAGCCAAAAATGCTACTGAGATCTGAACAATGAACTTGTGCCTACAGTTATGCTGTCAAAAATGTCACCATACATACAAACATTTTGGAAACTATATTCATGTTCTGACTACAGTTACATTGCAGCTCAAATAAGATTTCACAAGAACACATGAAACATAGGTCTCATGAAGCACTACATATGGAGATTATTATTCATTGTAATATCATTATTTTTGTAGTATTTTTTTTTTTTTGGGGGGGGGGTATAATTGCCTCCCTTTTGACATTTTAAAAGCTGCATAGCTGTCACTTTTCTGTTATTATTGTAACTTGTTATTGGTGAAAATTTACTCATGTACATATGTTTTTATATAATCACACTATACTACGTAATAATGCGTTGTAATTTAGCCTTTGGGATACAACTTTGAATGCTTTTTTTTCTTCAATAAACCAACCATCCATCGATCAATCAATCAATCAATCAATCAATCAATCAATCAATCAATCAATCAATCAATCAATCAATCAATCAATCAATCAATCATTCATTCAATCAATCAATCAATCAATCAATCAATCAATCAATCAATCAATCAATCAAATCAATCATCTGTCTTGCTTTGTCTCAAGTTTTGTTTCCTCCCCACAATCATGATAGCTGGGTACCTGTGCTTTGCGCTGGGCCTCTTTCTGCATGGCCTGGTGCTGGTGGGCACTGCACTCCTTCCTGGCCCCCTCCAGACTGGCCTGGAGGTCCGACACCTCGGCCCTCAGCTGGCCCTGGGTGGCCTCCGCCTTCTGCAGGCTCCTCCTGTGTTCCTCCGTGTCCTCCGCGATCTTGGCGTTCAGATGCTCGATCTGAAAAAGTGGCGAGGATGAAGGATGACGACGGATGAAGGACACGAAGTAATAGCTAGAGATGACAGTACCCTTATTCAAATCAATGAATTTAGTGAATCATTCACATCGATGAAGGGCAATTTGTCAATCAGTTGTGACAGTGCCCTTACCTTTAAAGGGATAGTACAGTATTGGTGGAGATGAGAATTGGGCTTTTAACTTTTTGTGAGATACCAAGAAAACACTTATGATATTGTACAGAGCATACCATTTTAAGAGGAATTCAAAGTTTATTTGATGAAAATCGGGTTTGGAATGACTGAAACATCCAAAAACAAAGTAAAACAAAACGATCGTAATAAAGTGTGGGACTTAGAATCGTTCTTTTTTGGATATCTTAGCCTTTTCAAAACCAATTTTCATCAAATAAACTTTGAATTCCTCATAGAATTACATGCTCTTTCATATTTCTTAAGAGGTTTCTCATTATCTCACCAAAATATGTGAGAAACCTGAAATTAGGTCTCAACCAAAACTGTACGATCCCTTTAAAATAGAGCACACAAAAACCTCTCTTATGCATTGTCATTTGTATGCTTTAACCCCACTGCTACTGAGATATAGATTCAATACTTAGAATATACCACTTCCAATCAGACTGAATTGCATACAGGTGATGCAGCTAAACATCACCAGCAGCACCTGATCCAAAAATCTACTGACTGTGTGGTTTAACCACAAAGAATCTATGCAACACTGAACTTTTTTCTTTAATCCTTCCATCTCAATATCACAAAATAAAGTACTGTACTGTCGATTGACGGAGAGGCTATAAACAACTGGAGAAATTTATAGCAGACAAATATTTCACATCTTATATTGGCTCATCTAATACTTACTCACTTTTCTTTCCATGGGCAAAACATATGATACCTTAATGGTATTCATACTGTATGGGTCATATGCTTACATACACCTATTTTTGAAGAAAGAAATCTTCAGAGTTCTCTGAGAACTTCAGTTTCCAGGATCTAGCATATTTTACCAGCGTGATATCAAATACTAAATAGAGTTCTTATATCCATATACACAAGTGTTTAAATGCAAAGATACAACAATATCTTAAATTATGGAACATATCTTGGCTGTATGCAAAAATGACATTTTATATTTGGGGGAAACTATGTTTGGACAATGGCAGAAATCTTCTGAAAGTTTGAATATCAAGAACATCAGCCCTTTACCTGCTTTTCAAGACTGGCAATCTTTTCATTAGATTCCACCCTGACTGAACTCAGTTCTCTCCTTGTTTCCTCCAACCTCTGCTCCATACCGTCCCTCTGAAAAATTGATCATCAGCCCAGGAGAGATAAGGACAGCATAAACATAATTACTAATCTTTATGATGATTTCATTACCAGCTGGATACTGATCTGCATTAGATATTGAAATCAAAATAATACAAGCAAATGCATTGAATCTTTTATATCTGATAGCCAATGCTGCAGTTTGTACAGAGATTCTGCAATTAACAGAACCAAACTGGCATCTCTCCATCGCAATCTTCTTTTCTTTTTCTTTTCTTTTTTTGTAGTGATTGTATTTGATTCCATCATTCTTACTGAAACTGCTATAACGTATCCTTGTTCTCTGTAATACATTTTCTATTCTGTGGTCAGTACAATTGTGATGTTCCCAGTGCATGTGAAGTGGCCAGCAGCCACTGAATATTGATGTTGGGCCAACAATCTTCCAAAAAAGTTATGTTTTGGTGGCCCAATTGGGCAACTATTAAGGTTTTGAATTTCATATTTCCTGTCATTTTGGGCCACATTTCTTTTTTGGCCACCAAATTTTTAAATTTTAAGATTCTAGTGGCCCAAACCAGCCACCAGAGGGGAAAAAAAAAAGTTTGGAGCCTTGGCATATGTAGAAAGCTTTCCAATAATAATCACCACACACACACAAACACACACATACACACACACACACACACACACACAAATATATCATAGACTAGTACCACAAGTCTGTTGTGAAGCAAGCGACAACAGTGATAAAGCCATAAGAATTCTCAATCCACACCACTATAGAGATTATCCAACACCATAAATTGGGTAAGGTGGTATGTACATGCAGGCCATCCAACATACGCATGTATGCAATGATGTAATTGCATGGCCACTTATGTAAATCGGCGGCTAACTTCAGTTTGCTTGAATCGCATCTGAAGGAGACTAATGTACCTTACACATCTCTGTGGTACATACAGAAAGATACAAAGAAACATTTAGGCCCTACTGCACTGACTGAATCTCTTCCCACCTTACCTCTGATTGCACTGCTTTCACATGATCATCCTGTGAAAGGTCGTTGACCTGTAACCTCTGCTCCAAGGTCGTGACCTTCTCTCTCAGAAGTCCCAGCTCGGACTCCTTGTCAAAGATATCTTTCTTGGCCTGGAACCAGAAGAACGAAAGTCAACTTGAAGTGATACAGAGGTGTGCATTTTACCCTTGAAAACAAGAGTTAGAAGGCTTCATTAAATCAGTAGAAAAGATCAGCATGAAGAAGGAAAAACAATTACCAATTGTGGATGGTTTGTGCAAATAGTGCATTCAAATGATGCATATGCAAAATGTCAAACTGCAATCACAGGTCACATTAATTGTCACAGTGCTACAGATGACATCCTTTTCACTCAACACTGTCTCCTTTTTGCAATATAAAACATCATGGTTACCAGTCTTCGGATTAAGTTTTGGCCTGGCCGGCAACGAAATATGTAATGCAATAAAGTGTGAAACACTTCACACCTCATACCTATCTTGGTTTGCTTGATTTCATGCACAAGAGACAGATTCTACACACACACACACACACACATACATACACACATACCCAAAACAAACAAACAAAAAGTCATCTTTACTACTACAATGCCTATTCTCTGAAATTATGTGAGCCATGGTATTTCCTGTCACATTGCAACATTCATTCATTACCTCTACACTAGCCTGGTACATGCATGATGAGTCCTACAAACGTGTTACTACGTATATCAACTCTCAAGCACATGTTTTTGCGTATGTGTTGTTAGTTTTTTGATGTATACATGCAGCTACGGTATGAAGTGTAATTCACTCGATATATAGGATGGGTCAGTCCACAGCAGAGCATTAAAGGAAATACATTGTAGAAATTGTTTAGTTCGCATTTCCCTGGAGTTGCAAGCATAATGCGTTCCATGTAACGCGTTCCATGTTCCTTTGCAGACTGCAAAGCTGTGTCACAGATTGATCATGTGATTTGTTGCTATGGGAACCAGTTTAGTAGTAAAAGTACAATTCCACACTTATGTTCAAGTTGGCTTTCTCACTTAAATTAAGTTAAAGATCAGATGAGCAGAGTGTTGGAAGTCTCATCAGAATGGAACCTAAGCCAAGGACGTTATAGGATTTTCAGGTTTCACACATTTCACACAACAGTGCCATTGAAAGCAGCTACAAATCCTAATAGGAAGGGGTGATGATGTTATCACCTCAAAAGACTCCCAGTGGCCTATACATATAAATTCATCTCCAAACAACTTCCTTTTAAAAACAAATAAACAAACATCGAAACAGAACAAATTCCAATTATCATCCCTAAAATCAAATTAAAAAGAATGTAGTCTTGCAATAACTAGCAACAGTAACTTTCAAGGTGAAAGGGGATGGAAATGGATGTATCAAAACATGATTTTTAAATGTATTTTTGTGTACAAACAAATGGACAAGTTGTGAGGCTGTGAAATCATCGCCTCTTCTAAATTCCTGGGTGTGGTTGCCACCAATCTTACAATTCAGTGAGAATGTAAAACTTTGATTTTCCATAACTTTCTTATTTAATGTCCTAATTTAATAAACTTTTCCCATTCCACTTGTCTGATATTACTCTCTATACCTGAAGTCCACTCGGTCTGAAGTCAATGCATGGTGTGGATATACACTTCAATTTAGAGAATATTATTGTTTCAATGCCGTACTGGGTTCTGAGTTGACATTAAAATCCATGACTAAATTGGCATACGATGCAGGCCTAAAGTTAGACTACTGGAAGACTGCATCTTAATCATGAGGCATCAAACGTTAGTCATTCACACAGCAACTGATTTCATCAAATCATAATGCAAATAAGCACTAAAGAAGCAGTGGTTACTGCAAAGTGAAATATATTGGACGACATACACCTAAATTACATGCACTAAGACATTTGTTGATGTCTGGGCAGTGTATGGTGTCAAAAGGTAATTCCTGGGATGTTTTACACTGGATTTCTGAAAGATGAGGACAGTCTCATTTGATAATGAGGTAGTACATTAGGTTATAAAAACATTTCTGGAGTAGTTCATACTAAAATTTGACAGTGTCAGTCATGATTACCTTGACAAAGTGACTGTGCAAATGGGTAGTTTTCTTGTAAACTTTTTGTAAAAAAATATAATTTGTATGACAATCAGCATCCATGTCACATTACAGAACAAAATTCCTCGCCTCAGGCAATAAAGCCACAGGAGAGAGCAAAGGGTAATGTTCTAACAGACACACACTGAAAACCTTCTCTGGGAAGGTTTCCACAACAACCTACCAATTCATGTGCGAAGAGGGTGTGGCTACAATCCATGCACGTGATCGGCGAGCAGTGTGTCATTCTGTTTGGACTAATGTGATTGCATGTTGAGTGTGATCAAAGGAAAGTTACCGCAAGAGCGTTGTAACAAAAGGGTTGTCAGGATAATGTCGGTGTAAGGTCAGGGTAACATCGGGGTAATTACCCTAGCTGGCTAGAGTAGAATTGGCAAAAGTTGCCATGACAATGGAGAGCAGCATTTTGCAGGGACCCTTTTATTAAACAGGCAGGGCAAAAAAAAAAAAAAAATTGCATGGACATTGTCACAGTACCTCTTGTTTGAAAGGCTCTCTTAAAACGGGGCTTTAGCTAACTAGGTATGTTGTGCTTAAAAGAGACTTTACTGTTTGTTGTCCATACGGACACAACTATCCCAATGCCAGTCATTACGTACTGATTTTGATCTTATTTCTTTGTTTGTTTGTTTATTTGCTGTTGTTGTTGGGTTTTTTTTTTGGGGGGGGGTGGGGGGTTCATAGCTGTGTGATTATCTGCCAATTTACATGACTGACCACAGTGATACTGTAAAACCAGAAACATTCGCGGCATGAAACTTTCGTGAATTGGGGCCGATGGCCTTTCTTGCGGCATGAAACTTTTGCAAATTGCCAACAGCATTCAATGCATTGTGAAGTAAAAAAAACTTTCATGTGAATTTTACTATTGAGAATTTAGGCTCCCTCGTGAGCTTCGTGAAAATTTCATGCACATGAAAATTTCTGTTTTACAGTATTCCAATCTTGGCGGTGTAAAAAGGATCCCCAACTTTACACATTATCCATCTTCATTTTATTCAAGTTGCTTCTAGTTGTTCTGGCCCACAGAATTACCCCAAACCTCTTCTTTTGCAAAGTATAAAAACATTCCAAACCAAAGTGTCCCTGGTGCTCTTAAAACTTCTGAACTTGTTGAAATCAAAGTTGAGTTTTATCCCATTTTTTGGTTTTTTTCCTCTACCCTGCTGACCCAATAATGATAGTGATTTGACAGAGTCTCTTTATTCGTCTTCAGACATTAACAAATGGATACGAGTACATGTTAAAATCTCATCATCATGCAAATTTGTCGGAGCTAAAACGGATATTGCACTGTTCACACTTGAGGGGAGACTTGTTACCACTACGTGCTGTTCTACCTGGTTTCTAAGAATTTCACTGTTGTGTTTTAGCAGGCTGAACGCATCTTCTCGCTGGTCTAACTTCTCCTGAAGAGCTACAACCTGTGCTGATGTCTGGACAAAGCATCAGAAAAGCTAAAATTTGTTAATTTGGAGGTGAGTGGATTAGGAAAATTCTCCATGAATAAGGTGAAAATTTGAAACCAATGAATATAAAAGCTGCAGAGCTTTATTTGTTTGATAAAGGTGCAAGAGAAGCCGAATATATCATGATAAGCAGAAAATAAATAAATGAAATAAATAACTTGAATGACATTACGACTGCTCTACAATAATGAGTTGCAGTTAATGGTGGGTTACAATCACTGACAAGTAAAGACACTAATGCTAAGCCAAAAGATATATGTGCAATAAATGACAGCTTAAACAGGTTTCATATGTTTAAATGGTTGACAGAAATAATAGCATCAATGTAAAGGAATGAATAAATTTTGTGCAGAAGTAGAGGCAGATGTTACCATTTGGAGGTGCAGATGTCATTTGAATGTGAGTGTCCCTTTAAGATTTAAGCAGAAATTGTTATGAGATGTTGTCAGCTTTTCATTGCAGTTAGCAATGCATCCTTGTTAGTTGACCATATCAGGTCTTCAGGAGTTTATCATGATTTTAAAGACCCGGTAGGATGGGGATTCATGGAGTGGCAAGGCTGACCCAGTTCGGGTATGTTTGATAATCCCCCTTAAAATTGTGTTTTATCTATGCGTATTTAAAGTACATGCAAAGCCACAAAATCCCGACTATAGAGTCAACCGATACCGATGAGCGTACACTTTGATGCATGCATTCGCTGACCAGTGCTGCAATATGTGGTTTTCGAACGTACACCGGTGGGCAGCAAATGAATTGGGCCACTCACGAATCCCGTACTACTGGGTCTTTAACATGCCGTATTTGCTGCAAAGAGTCATACAATGCTCCAAGGAAGGTCAGTGGTCCAGCAGCGGATAAATGCTCCTACGTGACTAAGCGTCAAATGAATAATGAGTCCAGCTGATATCATTCAGAACAAGTCATCAAAGGCTCGAATCATTCTATGCACAAGTGCAGTAACTAAGGACTGAAGAAAACTACACTACTGTTTCTCTAGTTTCCAAATCCCTCCTACAATAACATTCTATGCAAAAGCTAAACACGGAAGTTGTTTTGAAACAGTAAACTTTCAGTGTATCATCAATAATAAGACTACTAGCCTGATTTTAAAACATTTGTTGGTTCTTTCTAGTCCATATCTCATTCCATAATCACTTTAGTCTTGTGACAGAGTGTTATCAATACTTTTCATAGTGTATTAATTCTAACTTTGTGGCTTTCTGTCTGCCTGGAAAATTCTACTAAAGAAAGGACACAGCATCAATATTCCATACAATATATTCACATGCATGAGTGACTGCATCTCATCCAACATGGACCTACCATGGTATGTCAATCAACCGTATCAATACATTTTGTCTTCAACAGAGCATATTTTGAAAACAATTCTGTTTATGGATGAGAGTATAAATAAGTGTCTTTAAAGGGTAAGTTATCAGTGTTTGCATCTTCAAATTCACAACAATGTGCTGGCTATGTAGATGACATCATAACTGATCAATCTGTCTGATCCATCTACCTCATGTAAAGTCTAGAGCTCCATTGTAGAATGACAGAGCAGCATTTGAAGGAAAAATGACTCTGAACTGATGAAAGTATTGAGGGAAAAAATGAAATTGAAATCAAATATCTGACAATGATCTTTTTTTTAAAAAGAGAAAAGCAATGACAGAAAGAGCTGTAAGAATGGCATAAATGCATCAAAAAAAATATTGCACATTCACAGAATGCAAACAGGAATGTTGTGATAATTTTAATGGGAGAAGAACTGGATTTGAGCATACCCTTTAGGCTGATCATGTGATATATGAAAGAAAATCTATGCTTCATATCTTCACAACAGAGACGAGTACTTACAGTGTTCTATAAAGAAATGAACACAATACAGTGTTTTGATAAGTTTCTGATGGTCTCACATTATGGCAATCCCTCATGTTTTAGCACTGAAAATAGGGATTCTACCTGTACTTTCTGATTAGCCAGAGTCTTCAATAAAATAGAGGACTTAAACAGGGAAATTATACACTTGGACTGAAGCACCCATTCTCAATATATTCCTACATTGACATGCCATTTTATCTGTTCAAATTGTTAGCTATTGTTGGTCAGGAGCAAGTTTTAAAAATAAAATGAAGAAAGAATGACTGTCAAACAGATATTGAAAGAGAAGCTTGATACAAGATTAGCAAAGACAGGATACAGAAGTACTTTACAGATTCTGAGGATAATATCATGCTCCAATATCATAAGGTGTATGGTTTTCTTGAAATGATAGCCATGTGTAAATGAAGCATTACATGTACATGTAGATATGAAGACAGTAGTTGATACCGATCACAATGGAACTTAAATACATGACAAAACTGAGTTTATGTGTTGTGATTTACAGCCAATGAAGAGAAATGTAAATGGGACTCATCTTACTGTAAAAACATAATGTGGATTAAGTGAATGCAGAAATATTAGCAGAACATACTGCCGTGAAGTTTGAGGCAAGTCAGACGATCTATTCAAAAGCTATAAAGTTTTTGCATTTTGTTTAAGTCCATGTGCTGTCACGAGATAAGAAGGCTCCAATGATTCATAATGTCACAGTAGAGGAACAATGACATGAAATATGTAAAGAATTCCACAAAATTTCAATATTAGAAAAAATACACATTACCTCAACTTGTTACTAATATACTTTAAGGGTAATATTATCCCCTCTGCCTCCTAAAGAAGGTACAAGTTCTTTTGTTAATGCACAATAATGACAAAAAAAAAAATGCAAATTTATTGAACTATTGAACAGAATGTTCAATTTTCCTCAAACTTCAAAGAAGTGTTTGACTAATATTTAAGCACTCACTGAATCCATCTTTACCAATTACATGTGAGGTAAATTCTCCTTTAACCAAAATGTGTAACATGCAATCAGCATCCATGCACTCATTCAAGATATGAAAAAAAAAATGAGTTAGTCAAACCCAAGAAGAACCTGATAATGTACACTGATGCCTACTCAAAGATACAGAACTCAAAAGGCCTCTAAAATATGGTCTTCAGAGAAAGATAAGGCTGCTTTGAAAAGAAATAATAAAAGGAAAACAACAAATGCTCACAAAATCTGAGTAGATTTAGATAAATCTGAGTAGATTTAGAAAACTATCGGTTAAAATCTTTCAGCCCTTGATTTGACAACAAACCTTGGTTCAAACTGAAACCTTGCATAAAAGCTGTGTGGGTCGCAAGACTGATTTCTATTTGAGTTTGTTTATCCAAAGTAATTCCTTGTTCTGGTTAAATTGTCCATTTAGATGATTATTGATACTACCAGTTACCAGACAACAAAGCTAAAATTCTTTGTTCGCTATGAATATTTTTTCTGTGACTGTCACATTCTTGCTGCATTCAGTGTTCAAATCATCAAACAGTATGTTAAGACCACACTTTCCCTTCCAGTTAACTGAACTTTACCACAAGCTGTTAAAATCATTGCATATCACTAATTAATGTCGACCAATTTTTAAAAATTATCATTATCATTATCTTTTTCGCTTTAACAAATTATTTCAATGAATGGTGACTTATCCAAACCTCAGAGTATACAGTATGTCCAAAAAAAATTACAATCAGATTTTCGAATTGATAACACCCAATATGATTGACCAGTCTAAATGCTACTTCAGGGTCGTAAAATATGACATCTTAGCTCTATTTTGCAGAAAACCCCATTGAATTTGGTTAAGCGGTCACAGAAAAATGTAGATTGTTATAAAGCACGTCATGAGTCTGATTCTTCCAATTTTAGCACTTCAATGCTCTTGTGTGTGAATACAATAGACAGAACTTGGAGGGAAGAGATTCCTGACATCCTCTACAATATTCTTCATTTCTCTTTGACCACTGAAGCAAATCGAATGGAGTTTTCTGTAAGATGTGGGCAATGAGTTATAGTTTCATACCCTGAATTTATATTTTAGATTGATTCACTATTTTTAAAGATATCATTGTAGAGGGTCCCATTGCAATTTTTTTGGGACATACGGTACAATGATTAAGGGGTTAAATGGATTAATATGTGCAAAATTGCAAAGCTTGTGTTATACAAGTCTTTCAAAGGTGAAATTGATGTCATGCAGATATGATATGAATTAATGTGCATTTAGCAAGACTGAAAGGATACTAATATATGAAGATTACTCTACCATGAAACGATATAAAAAAAAAGAAATAGTGTCATCACTACAGTATTAAAAGCACAATCAAAAGCAAATGAGAAATACATAGTGGTCAAAAAAATCATTGCAATCAATACTGCATGAATTGCACTGCATCAACACTGAATTAAATGCTCACCCTTTCTACGTGCCGAGGTATATAACATGCTTAAATGAGACATTGACTCAAGTATATTTACAAACTAATCCTATGTATATGAATACTGTATGTTCATATCAAACCATATCATGCATAAAATTAATTTGTGTATTACGGAATACTAGTAGACTTAAACTAAAACAGATAAATATGAATTCATGAACATGCGGCATGCAGTTTATTTATTAATTTTTTTTTTTTTTTCAAATAAAGAGGAAACGTTCATAAAATCTATATCTGGCAATGGCAACTTCATAAAGACAAGTCTACATATTTGTGCTGTGCTACAGCTACTGTGTTTCAAGCCATGCTTCATTTGTCTAAGAGACACATCTCTCATAAGATGCTTTTGTGTGAATTTCATACAAAGAGAGTGGGGCATATCATCTTAGAGAATTGTGCCTTTAATGTTAAACATACATAGGTCTGAATTTGAGGATCTGCCACTTACTCAAGATACCTAAAAGTATCAATGTGCATAAAGAAATACAAGTACACCAAGCCATAATTTGAACTGAATGAAACAACAACTCAGCACACCCTGTACATTTTGAATATTGTTGGACGAGACATTTTGGATTTACACTCCTCTTCTGTTAGAGTTTTCAGTTTATTCTTGCTTGGTATTAAACCTACTTTCTAGGTTTTCTTTCTCTACTGACATTTTCCTTCATAGAATAGAGCCAAAGTTGAGTGCCGCAGGTACAGTACATTTGAGTTGTGATACAACTTTTATCAGCAGTTCTGAGCCAAAACAACAGCATGACACTATAGTTTCCATTAGGGTCAGCATTGCTTGCATAATGCTTGGTATATATATATATATATATATGACAATTGCCCATTTTGGGGTTTTTTTCCATGGAAGAAATTATCCCGTGCAATCCTGCAGTCTTTGATACTCTCCCTTCAATCAAATACATGGCCAAATCATGAACAGAAATCAACTTCCCCTCTTACTGCAGCGTGATTGTGTTGATCTGTTTTGGAATTCCACCCTCCTTACCTCCTCCTGCTCCTTGGAAATTCCGTTCATGGCTTCCTCTAAAGCCGCCTTCTCCTTGCTCAGTTTGCGTAACAGATTGGACTGGTCGGCCTGCTCTTTCTTCAAACTGTCCCTGTGCAAGGAAAAAAGGAGGATCAAGTGGCAGGGTAGATGTTGATATTGCATATATATACTCATCATCACACAACATCAAATCCAATACTCTTGGACTAAGTACCATATACTGTACACCATTCTAATGGAGTCATAATGTAGCAATCTAATAATGATTACTAAAATCATAATTTTTCTTGATCGATCTGTGTTGTGCAAAGCCTCACTGAACTATCATTTTGTTAATTCTAGCATGACAACTATGAAGATATGCAACCATAATTTGCTATGTTTGCTTTTTTCATCGTATCTTTTGTATCCCTGAGAAGCACTCTTCACAAGATCCATTTCGGTTTTAGCGATGACTTTGTGATTTTGGTATTTCTGACTACAATTCAAAACAAAAACACAGAAATCAGAATAAAAAATGATTCAGCAGCGGTTATCCTGGGTAAAATACCTTTCCTTGGTGACATCCGCCAGGTTGGACTGAGCGCTGTAAAGATCACCCTCTACTGACGATAACTGTCTGCGCTTCTCCTCCAGCTGTTCTGTGGCATGCTCCAAGTCTGCCTTGCACTTGTGAAGTTCTTCCTGAGTGTTGACAAACTGTGTGATGAGGATACCAAAACTTGTCAACCCTATGTACCTCATAATTTTCCTGAGGGTAACCCTTTCTGTGGTAGGGATTTTGAACAGTATGCAAAACACAATCAGGTTTTCTGTGCCAATGCCTACTCACAACACACAAAGGGTTGATCAGAACACTTTCCAGTTCTGAGGTCATGGAGAGTCAATAAGTACAAGCCTCCGTATGTGTAAAAGCTCACCAGCCAACATATTGTTGCAATAGCTCTTGCTTTCACCAGACGGTACATGTGTATAACATTGATTCCCCTTACACATGTGAGATAGAATCTTGCGATTGAATCATTACGATATTCACTAAAAGAAGAACAGCACATGTGCAAACATACACTGAGCCATACACTGCTGTTTACATAGATGTTTTTATTGATAAATTTCCCCCTTTCACAAGTGAGATGGAATCTTGAGATTGAATCATCATGATATTCAATAAAAGAAAGACACCATACCTACAAACATACATTGATTCATACACTGCTGTGTTTACACATATATTTTTATTGATGATTAATTGCTCCCTTTCACATGCGAGATAAAATCTTGAGATTGACTCACTGCGAGATTCGCTTTAATAGCGAAAGACATCATGCATGCACTGACCAACACACTGCTGAGCCAGATCTGTATTCACAGTCCCATTTCACATGTGAGTATAACTCTTAAGATAGAGTGATTGGGGGGGGGGGGGGGACCCAGCTAGGGAGCACCGATTGATATTTACACAACATGGAAAAGGCATAACAGGTATTTTATGCACCTTGCTCAGCAACTTAATCATACAAAATCACGGCTATCTGTTGCATATGACAACCAAGTTCCTTCTGTGCAGTTTGTGTTGTGCTCTTCCCAATATTCTACATACTACACTGTACAACATACTGAAACTGACAGGAATGCTACTGACTACAATACATTTGCATATTAAAATATGTCACAAGGGCACATGAGGTCATGCAGCACTGCTGACAAAGTGAACAAGTGGGCAGTGCCAGAAGAAAGCCACGCCCACCCGTTGCTTGGATACACTCACCATGTGTTTCACTTTGGCCAGCTCCTGAACCTGGAAGCCCTGTAGCTCGTCGTAGTCCTCCCTCTTCATAAATTGCTGCATCTCAGATTTCTTCAGCTTCTCCTGCAATTCTGCTTTCTCCTACAAAAGTGATAGATGTCAAAGAAAGAAGGATATAGTCAATCTCGCAGATGATACAATGTACATCATCAAAGAAGATGAGGCTATAGTATGTTCAAGTTAGTGTGCACCCAGCTACACTGTATGCTCTTCAGCCAACACTAGGACTCATGCCTGCAAGGGGAAATAGTGTGGTTGACAAATTAAAGCCATTTTTGTTTGTTCTTACAAAGTTTTTTTTTAAGTGGGTGTGTGCAGTATGCCTAATAAACATTAACTTGTGAATTTTATCATTTTTAAGATATTCAACGATTAGTCTTCTTTCCTAAGGAAACAATTCAGTGATAATTCAGTGAAAATGCTAAAAAATGAAAAAGAAATAAAGTTATATTCACAAAGTATTAACTTTTTAGTGAAGTAAATCATGAATTCTACCATACAGTACCGATGACAACTGACTGTCGGGAAGAAGGCAAATAATTCATCATGCATTCATATTGCAGATATGGAACATGATGCTTCCATAAGCCTGCTTTGGTGTCCGTCTGTCACCTCTCAGGGTTCTTCCTCGCCCCCCTCCCCATTCCACCTCCCACCCCTACAAATATAGTTGCTTTCAGTTCAGTTACTATATAGTGAGTCTTTTATGCCACAAGGGCTAGAACAGTTGCCAGAATATTAATCCACACATTCCCCAATAGCGATAATCTCATAATACACTGGCTAATTCAATTAATCACATTTGTGGTGTTTGGGTGCCTAATGTGCATGGCTGGGTGTAGATTATCTTATTGCACATAAAGTCATTATGTTAAACCCTGCAAGGTGAGACTGTATGACGTGTGTGTGTGTAGAGTTGTGGGTGTGTGCATGTATATGTTATGTGTGTGCATAAGTGTGAGTGTTGGGCGCGGGTACATGCACATGTACAGGACTACACAGCTTAAAGATCAAGGATGAGGTATAAAGAGTATTTCTTCATAAATGTTACAGGAAATAATATAGCTGTCATCACGGGATATAGCAGTGTCAGACATTGACAGTCAGACAAAAAAACTACTGTAATAAAGTGGTTTCTTTCGCGGTGGTTTTATTTTCACATTTTTCGCGCTTTGAGGTTGAACCGCGAATTTAACATCACGCAAAAATGTTTTGAAAAGTCACGCGAAATTAACCACGCAAGGATATGTTCTGAACTCGCCGCTTGTTACAACGCTATTGCGCACATGCACACACGAAGATTCCGCGCATTGAGTGTATTGAGGGTCAACACTCACACAGCAATACCGCGCAATGTAGGTCAACTCCTGTGCGCGTGCCTCACGCGTGCGGTCCTTATGTTATAAAGTACTCGACAGACGGGATTTCAGGTACAAAAATTGTAAGCCTGCATTTGATCTTAATTTCTATTTAATAAATAAAAGAATAATTGGATTATAGTTTGGGTTTTCATGTGCAAAATAAAACAGTTTTTGCCGTCTGTGAATTCACAGATTTTGCCGACCGCGAATTTAAACACACGCGAAAAAGTCGGCACCGATGGAAACCGCGAAAGTATCTGTACGCGAAAGAAACCACTTTTACAGTACATGGGGTATCTAGCTTTGACAGACATCCCAAGACAAGTTCCAGTATAGGCATGACAGCTATTCCCACAAAAGTACTCAAGAATGAAAGCACACACAGGGAAACACACTTGAGCAAGTAGGAGTACCTCTGTGAAGAGGGAGGTACAGAAAGAGCTTGGAGTTAGTCAATGACAAGGATAACTAGTCAGTTTCCTTCTGTTTGCGCTTGTTACATACCATACTCAAAAAGCTGCATCACTTTGGTGATCCCTCACATTTATCCCCAAGTTGAATTATCCTTTGGGTTTATGTTAGGTTCAAGTGTGTGAGTGTGTGTCAAAAACATACACAGTGCTATAGCTTCTGACCATTCGAGCACTGAGAATTACAGGTTTCTGGGACGAACACTGTACTAGGGCTTTCTATAGCTCAGTCAGTAGAACACCAGGCTCGCAATCTGAAGGTCTCAGGTTCAAATCCCAATGGAATCCCATTTTCTTTGCTCATTTTTGCACTAATATTTCATAATTATGATAGATTGTACACCAGCACAAGGTCTGCCACACAACTAAGTTTTGAAAATGACCAGACTTTACCTTTTCCAGACCGGTCATCTTATCTTCTAGCTCATCCTCTTTCTTCTTGATGGCCAGGTTGAGTTTTTCAGCCATCTTGGCTCTCCTAGCCTGGAACTCCTCATTGATTTCCTGGACTCTTCTTGCGGCATCTTTGGTATCATAACAAAAAAAATTGATTTTCTGATATAGAATTTTGAAGACAGGCACTGAACATAGACAAAACATATCACAGACTCTGTGAGACATGTGTTTATCCTACCAAATGTATGATACAAAGACAGACACAGATCACATCTGGAAGGTGTGTCTGTTCTTCAAAACTAAACCATAGGCTGTGTTTCAGCGCTCGAAAGCAAACCTAGCCTTTTGCAAAGGCAGCTCGCAATAATTTGTGGATTCGCACACAGCAATTGGAGCGAGCTGTGACTATGCATGTCAACAAATTATTGCCAGCTGCCTTTGCAAAAGGCTAAAGCGAACCGTACTGTGCCATGCCAGGTTGGGAGCGTTTGAGAACTCTGTCGAGACAGCACAACTCATGAGTTATTTTTAAACTCTAGTCACAAGGGTCACACAGTTTGTAGAAACGGGTCATTCACCTTATGGCTTAAGCTACATACAGGTGTCCCAAACAGAGAGAACTGACTCCTAGCATTACTGTAAAACACAATATTTTCACGGCATAAAATTTTCGTGAATTGGAGCCGACGGCCTTTTCCATGGCATAAAATTTTTGCGAGTTGCCTCTAACATTTAATGCATATACTAGTAGTGTAGACAGGAACTTTCGCATGGATTTAATTTCGCGGATCTTGGCTCTTGCGAAATTTGCAAAATTAAAATGAATGCGAACATTCCTCGTTTTACAGTATGACGTAGAGTCTGTCACACACATTTTTCTCATACCAACCTCTGGTATGGTATGCTTTTGGACCACTTTGCGTTGGAGCGCTCTCTGGCATGGTATGGTATGCTATGCTATGCCTTTAGAGAACACTCAAACACGCCCCACATATTCTTAAAAGCTTGCCTTAGATTGTCACTATATTTTTTGTTGCAGTATTCTGAGGGCTGAGAAAGTCATATTTTTGGTGGGAAAAAAAACACAGTATTTTTACCTTTCCTGCAATAGACCCCTGCAGTAATACAATTTGGGGAAAAACTGTAATTTCCATGAAACCTGGAGTATTTTGGGAAAAAAAAAACAACAACAACAGACAAAACTAGAAATGTCGCTACAGCGACTGGTTATACCCCCGCCAAACAACATTTCATAAGCTTTGGTCAAAACAACATTTCATAAGCTTTGGTCAAAAAACTGAGGAAGTAGTTAAATCCGCAAGATCTGTCCTTGATCTTCTGCCATTAATATGCCGTTACCATTGCAACGTACTTTCGGGTACTGTTGAAAAATGCGTCTTACACATCTACAACCAAAGGCACACATCTGTACCAAGTTTCATGGAAATTTGGCAAAAACTGAGGAAGTAGTTTGCAACACAAAATTTTCCATCATTTTGGCTCATAATATGTGAGCTGTTACCATGGCAACATACTTTTTGTCACTGTCAAGAAATGTGTCATGCTGACCTATATCCTAAGACAAACATTCAATATGAATTCCATGAGAATTGGAAGAACACTGATGAAGCAGTTTTGCCATGAAGCATTTTGCCCTATATTTTACCAATAACATGCCATTACCATGGCAACGCACTTTTTGCCACTGCGGAAATATGTGTCTTGCACATTAACATATTCAGATGAACATCTGTACCTAATTTCATAAAAATTGATCAAAAACTGTGGGAGGAGTTCGCGACGCAAGATTTGTACCCATTTTTGCCCATAATATGCCGTTACCATGGCAACGTACTTTTGGGTACTGTTAAAAAATACGTCTTGCACATCTACAACCCAAGGCACACATCTGTGCCAAGTTTTATGGGAATCGGTTGAAAACTGAGGAAGTAGTTCGCGACGCAAGATTTGCAACGGACCGACCGCCCGACCGCCCGACCGTCCGCTGATTCCTATATACCCCCTTCAAACTTCGTTTGGCGGGGGTATAATTAACACAAAGCAATAAAAAAATGTTGCAAAAAAGGGCAGTTGGGATCTCTGTTCTTACCTTCTTTGTGCTTGTCCAGCTGGAGTTGTGACTTCTCCTTGTCTCGTACTGCCTCCTTGAGGAGCAGGGAGTACTCGTCCAGTTTGGACTCCAGCTTGCGCAGCTGTTCATCCTTCTTGGCCACCTCCCCCTGGAGATTCTCCAACCTGGCATCATTCTGGAGCAATAATAACAATAACAACAACAATGACGAGTCAAATTAATGATTCTTGTGTCATTCCAACATAGTCGATTGAGAACGAGAAGGGCGTTAAGTAGTCTCGAACACTGTGGGTTTAGTGGCAACTTAATGCCCTTCTCATTCTCACCCGACGATTATATTCCAATTTTGCGCATACCTCTATAACATCAGTTGCTCTTCACAACCAGAATGCTTGCCAAAGGCTTACTCCTGCCTTGGCCAATGCCTACCTGTACTCATTGACTGCCCAACACTTAACAATTGATGCCTGCAAACTTGATCCCAGGCAGGGTGCTACAAACCCACTTGGCCCCCATCCAGGGTAGCTATACTCATTCTCTAGCAAGTAAGATGAATAGGCACTTGCATGTAAAATTATGAAAGACTAGTCCAGAGTAGACTAGGGCAGGTGTCTATGGGAAACATGTGTTTATAGCAAATCAGCTTGTCCTCTGTGGGTTAAGGGCATAGAGACCTTGTCCTAAAGCCTATTGGGGCAAGTATGATATCTAATGCCCTGCTACATGTAAGTCCTGAAAATGTATTTGTATAGGGCAAGGTTCATTGAAGGGCATATCAATTGGTCCTCGGGGAAAAATACATTCATATGTTAGCATACATTTGTCTTTCATGAAAAGAAATGATTCCCACCTGTCTGTGTGTAAGTGGACCACCAGCAGCACCAGCAGCAGTTGATGATGCCCCACTCAGGCTGGAGGTGCTACCCCAGGAGTTCAGGCTGGTGGAGGACTCGCCGGCCCTCCTCAGGCTCTCTCGGCGCCCCTGGCCGGTCTGGCTGGTGCTGCGCTTCAAGTCATTTTCGGCCACACCCTCCTCCTCCACGATCTTCTTCTTCAGCTTGGCAAACATGGCTGCAGGTCTCTCTGTGGCGGCGGTCTGTCACAACAATTTTCCGAGATATCTCTCCCTACCTTCTACTCAATTGCAGTATTGCATAGTTTGTACGACATTTGGAAAAGTAACTGGATACTTGCAGCTCCTTGGTGCTGTTGGTTTTTCCTCCTCCTCTGAGGGAACTTGAACTGCACAAGTGATGCTATGACAACCGATCATCCATCAACCTCCCAACAGTGTCCACAGCTTGAGCAGCCAGCTTGCTTGACGACACCAATTCAGTTTATCTCTGTGCTGTTGTTCTTACCAACCCTCTCACTATGTGCCAGCTGTAATGGTACGCAGGTGTTTGATGGATGGGTATGCACAGTTTACTTTTTCATATCAGTCATGACACCAAGGCTTTCACAACACTGTGGGTGAGTATAAGCAACATTGGGCCTGGGTACAGTTTTACCATAGGTTCTGTAGTGCTGTTGTGAGAAACAATAAAACGGCAATGACAAGGACATTAATAAAAATGTTTGATCTTTTATAATTTCAGCCATTATATTATACATGAATATTTCATTGCTACCTTTACCATCACAGTTTAGAATGAACAGTTGTATAATATACCAATATAGAAAAAAGAAAGTGAAATATGCATACATAAGGAAAAACAGTAATTAGTAGATAAAGAGCAAGACAGAGAGAGAGAGAGAGAGAAAGAGAGAGAGCGAGAGAGAAGATAAGGTCAAAGAAGGAAGGAGATGAGAGATTATTGGTCATGAGAGGGCTAACAGAAATAGACTTCAACATCTACAGATTTGCGCCTCTTTTGGTTGTAAACCAATGACAAAGAAGGAAGAAATAATTGCAAACCTGTACAACTGCATTGGGAAGAAAGGAGTAAATGGGTACTATACTGCACATTAAAAAAAAATAGAATTGGATTAACTTTTATTAAGAATCTTTATAAAACTGTGTTACTAAAAATACAAATATATAAGACAACAGACAGAAATAGGAGCTTATAAAAGCATCAGATGGGAATAAGAATGCAATGCACTGCTGATTTCTGCATTCCTGCTAAAATTGAAATTACCATTAAAAACTATAAAAAAAAGAGACTCCAAATCATAATCTTTGTGAAAACACACAAAACTTTACAGAGTCATCAGCTGTACACAGGTACAGTATAGTGCCTATGTATGGTAAGATGCATGAAAGACTTGGAGAATGAACAGAACAGGAAGAAATCTATTTAGGGCCTAAACTTCTTAAACAGGAAGTACGACTCGACCCCTCTAGGGGGGCAAACAGGAGCCTACAGTGTTTATGATACAAATGTCTATTATGGTTTCTCCACACTAATAGAGAGGGCCTTCCTGTACCTGTATTGCGCTGACAAAGCAGAGGTTGAGACAAACACATTAGTCCCAGCAATCTGGGGCTTGCTCTAGGGAGCTCACTAACCAGACAACATGGTACACAATATGTTGTGTGTCACGTATTACGCAGCATCACTGTACTATTCTTAAAATTTGGAAAGTCAGCATAAACTTACATTCGTCCCAGGGCGCCCAACATTCGCACATTAAAATCTAGGATGTCCAAAAGCTATCAGGGAAACCCTCCATGTTACATGCATCTACGTACGTCAAATGTTGTAATTCCTATTATCAGTGTGGCTTTAACATTTTTTTTTTTAATCCTGACATGAAGAAACAGTCAAATATCAGGGAGCCTTAATGCAAAATCAGGGAGACTAGTTCGGCAGGTTTGGATCAAAATGCACTAACAAACTGAACAGAAAATACTTATAAATTTTCTACATCATTACAAAAAGTTAACCTTCCACGCAATGTGACATCAAATGTTTAAATGACTCTACAACCCCGATTTTTCTCACTGCAGAAGATTTTTTTTATTTTATTTTTTTAATACAAGTGATGAAGATAACCCCCTTCATCTCTATCACGATTGATAACATTCTCTTTAAAAAAAAAACAGTTCATTTGTCCTTTGGAATTGTGATTTCATTATCACTATGTCTATAATGATAAGGCTGACATTGAAGAAGATATTAGACAGTCTTTGTCTTTATAACTATTACCATTAGTTGCAATGATCATAATCATGAAACACAAAATGGATATTTTAACTCAACATACATGAAATGCTATTTATTATGTTATAATTGCTAAATGCAATATTTTTGTGATAAGTACTGCACTTCTACCAGCACATGGTACTACTAATGAACTACTACAATTTGTACTACTAGTAGTACAACTACATTGTTCTACTACTATCATTATTATAACTACTATTATTACTACTACTACTAAGTACTACAAAATGTACTACTACTCCAAAATGTACTACTATTACTACTACTACTACTACTACTACTACTACTACAAATACTTCTATTACTATCATTACATTATAAAACATCATCAATGTTGATTGTGTTGCAATGAACATTTGTGTTACTCTCAAGTTTAGACATGTACAGTACTTGACTTGGCCACTAAGGAAGCAAAATGCCAATGAACTCACTTCCACTAGACCAACTACTGTATACGCTATAATTTTCGCGTACATAAATTTTCGCGAATTGCCGCTGTCACACATTTTCGCGAGTGGTTAAATTCGCGATTGGGGGACCAGACAAAATATGAAGTGGCAAAGAAAGTGTGAATTTTCAACTTACTAGCAAATAAGAATGATACTAGTTATACACTGCATGAAAAAACTTACCAAACTCTGCGAACTAATAAGTTAGAATTCAACAGTTTTGAAGTGGTTAAGTCCATCGCGCTAGATTTCCGACGAGTGGTCCCCTTGCGATAATGGATTGGCTCTCTACAGTATTCGTAAGTAGACATGGACGTGCGTAAACGAGCTTAGCCAGTATGGTCTGTTCGGTAAGCCGTGACATGGTATACTAGTACTGAAATGTTCGTATCATCAAGGCAAGGGATTCATTTTGGAAGGTAATATTTTCGCGTGTTGTTAATTTCGCGAATAGCTCCCGACTCGCGAAATTCGCGAAAATAAAACCCATGCGAAATATATAGCGTATACAGTACTTCAATTCCCCTCCACAGGACTAGGCAATAGTAGGTGCCTTGGCTAAGGACACAACCACTGCTGCCAGGGGACTTGAACCAAGAAGATCAAAACTGAGGATCTGTGACTTCATCCACTGAACCACATCCTAATCTTTATTGTCATCCCTGCCATCATATTCAATATTATACTGAACAGGCTGCCACTGTAGTATTGCAGCAGCCAGCCAGAGTTGTGTATTGAATGGTACAGGCGTACAGCTGTATTCATTCCAGATGGTTTTTGTCAACTTAAATGTCCAGGTACCATGCTATCTGAGTATATACCAGGTATGTGAACGAGTCACTGAAACACTGAAACAGCTCCTGGAATATTGCAAAATCATAAAAATTCAAAACACCCTCCCCCCTCCCAAGCTAGGTCTCTTTTCCTTTTTTCTTTTTTCACTGATATCTTATGCACTGTATTTTAATAATTTATAAAATCTTGCGAGTTAAACAGCACACTGGACAACATTATGTGGGTACACTTACAATGTACATCTCAACAGGCATTATACTGGACATTCTGACATGATCTTGGAAACTGAACACAAGACTGAATACAAAGATAGAGAACATGTCAAAGGTGATCAAACTGTATCCTTAGAACTGGTAAATATTGTTTCCCCTGGTTTCTCAGTGAGAATCAGTGAAATTCAATCATAATTGCAGTTCATGTCCACAAGATCAGCAGTAATTGGTATAAAAAATGTAAGAAAAGTTGATTGGTGTGAATTCAATGAGTTGATCCTTTTTGAGCGTAGACAGTTTTGTTTTGTTTTTTAAATCACAGTCAACTCTATTTTACAGTGTGATTTTAAACTGCTTTTGGATTCATTTACTGCTCATTACAGGCAAGATGATGCTCATTTGCAACTGAGGCAGTCACCTGCCTGGTGCACAGGTAAAACACACTCATCATAGTTCGGGAATGAGCTACATTGTATGTAAAACTAGGCATCAAGTAAATGCACATGAACAGTTTGCATTGTGGGCCCCATTTCATAAAAGATGTTAGGATGGCAACTCTTGCTGGAATGGCAACTTCCAATAGCAACAGCCAATCAGGAAGCTGGATTCTTGTCATTACTATGGCAATTGCCATTCTAGCAAGAGTTGCTATCATATCAACTTTTTATGAAATTGGACCCAGAATGAGCCGTGTTTGATCTATTTTAATGTTCATCTGTTACCTTTGAAGTAATGACTGATTTCAGGAACAAGTACATCTACCACAGCATGTCACAATAGTGCAATAGTCAGGCTGCTCTTTTTTTCAGTCAAAAATATTAATTTGCACAATATACGACATAAAAGTGCACATGACAATATTATCATGAGCCTGATATCAATGCTCTACCTTTTGCCTCCAAATGTTCTTTTTCTGATCATTTTATATGTAAAGATCTCGTGAATTATACTGTGCATACACATAGTTTCATTTCCAGTCCAATATATTTTACATGAAATTCATCTCCCTTGTCCATAGTGACAATCTTAATTCATACCACTTTTAGAGGAAGACATCCAACAAGAAAAGCATTCCCACAACAAACATTACATGAACTTTAGGGCACCTACATGTAATTGTAAATGTTAAATTATTATTATCATTAATGTGACATTATCATTCAGTTATCAATCATTAGACCCCTCTATACGATTATTCTCTATTTGGCCATGGATCATCTTGTATAAACAGGTAGGCCCTACTGTAAAAGTGGTTTCATTCGCGGTGGTTTTATTTTCGCGCTTTGAGGTTGAACCGCGAATTTAACATCACGCGAAAATGTTTTGAACTCGTCGCTTGTTACAACGCTATCAATCAATACCGACCGCGAATTTAAACACATGCGAAAAAGTCGGCACTGATGGAAACTGCAAAAGTTTCTGTACGCGAAAGAAACCACTTTTACAGTAATTTGGGAAATCTGCCTTTCTTTTTGGAGAGGAAACCAGCCCAATTAAGTGAGTCTTTTAGAGCAGTTTATACACTCGAGTCTTGCCCATAAATAGGTATTGCTTGGTGATAAACCTAGCTGCTATGTTTTGGACTCTCTTGCTCTCAATGCTCGAAGGTTGTTCAATGTTGATATTTGTAGTTGAGTATAAAGGATCCAAGCAAGGGCCAAGCTTATATTAAGTAGGACTTAAGCCAAGTTAAGGATGGACATTGGGTTTCACTTTCACTCAATTTCAGTGTGGTTGGTTCACAAGTGAGCTCCACTCACTCTCTCATCTACTGTATCACACATTCTCTCGTCAACCCCCCCCCCAATAAAAAATAACAACTTGACGTCAGCTGTTGTGTTGTAAAAATAGTAGCAGCTGCAGCTGCACAGTAACTTTATAACAAGATCGTTGAGTTGTCCGTTTAGTTGAGGTAACCTAGCCAGACACTACAGACAACTATGCAGCATCTAACGTTAGCCACTAAGCCAGATCATCGATCAGTTTGCTTCATAATCATAATAGATTTTATAAACACCCTGAGAAAAAGTTATCCATCGACTGACGTCCATGCAGCACAGTAGTGGAAGTCATACTTTACCCTCGTATGCCTGATAACTATTCTTGTTCCTCTGTTCGGTTCCTACCGTCTGCTCTTCCTACAGTAAGTAAGGCCCGAGTTCAACTTGCAAACTGCCATGTTGGAACTGCCAACTCGTCGCGTTTGGGAGCCCCACCACCGCACCAGCCAGCATGCACTCACGTACCGTACCGTTATTTTGTACAGTGAGTGTACCAGTCTGACATCCTCGCTAGCTATGACACACTCACTGCATTACGTACGCTACGTACCGTACGTACCATAACATAACGCACGTAGAGAAAGATCACAAGGGTGAATCCTCAGCTGCGAGCTAGCTGCCCATCGTGTTGTTCTGATGACGTCATGACGGCTGACGAAGGCCGAGGATATCCTGAGGTCACGTGGGTTTTCGGGACAGCCCCTTTGACTTCTTCGATTGCGACGATGAAAGCAGGGTTGTGCGGTACTTGACCGAAAGATTGGTCTGTATGTTGTCGTCGGGGTGTCGGGGGGATATGTTCCTTGGAGACTACGTCTGGTTTCACGGAGAGGTGATCCATAAAAGTTAAAAAAAGAAGAAGAAGAAGAAGAAGAAAAAAAACTCCTCCTGACAGACGGATTTTTTTTTTTGTCTTAGGTTGTAGTCCTACCTGATTGATTCAGTATGAAACTTCTCGTTTAGTTAAAAAGTATTAAAAAAAAAACAAAGTTTCTCTTTCATATAATTATCACTCTGACTTCGTTCTACCTGCCGTGTTAAGCGCATTCGTTTTCTACAATACGTCTGTAAGTCGTCAAAAATAATTGTGGGTTTTAATCAAGTCAGTGATATGATAATAAAGTATGCACAAAATAATTGTAATAGTCTACATAACAACAATAATGATAACAATGATGATAATGATAATGACAATGATAATCATCATCATCATCATCATCATCGATATCATACAGTATGTCCCGCCAAACTACAATCAGATTTTCCTATTGATAACTTCCAATATGATTAAACTGTCTGAATGTTGTTTCAGACAGTTCAGATGTTATAACATCTTACCTATATTTCGCCAAAAAAACCCAACAACAAACAAACATTCAATTTGGTTAAATGGCCACAGAGAAATATGGATCATTGTAAATCATGTCATGAGTCTGATTCTTCCAAGTTTAGCACTCGGATGCTCTTGGAACTGCATATTAATGTGTGAACACAATGGACAGAACTTGGAGGGAATGGATTCCTGACATGCTCTACAAAATCCTCATTTCTCTTTGACCACTGAAGCAAATTGGACGGGGCTTTCTGTAAGATGTGGGTAAGAGGTTATAGTTTCATATCCTGAAATTGTATTTGGATTGATTCATGCTTTTCAAAGTTATTGTTGCGGAGGGTCCTGTTGTATTTCTTTTTTTTTGGGGGGGGGGAGGGGGACATATGGTATACCATTCAATAGATGTATATTTTGTATATGTTGTATTGCACATTATGTTATGCATATTGCTGTATTCTTATTCATATTTTGACTTGTCAAAGCAACCTGTGGAACAATTTAATGTTGTTTTGAATTTGAATTTGAATTTGAAATTTGATGTTATATACGTATAGATACAGAAATGTTTAACATTGGAGACTGACGTAACAAAATTTTGCATGCAGGAAACAATGTGAGAAAATCAAAACCACTATGACTCAAGTATACCCATGATTAATTATTGACAGTCGCATGTGTGATACCTATATTAATTGCATTTTTACATGTTAAGATGTTGTTTAATCGCTGGATGTAAAAGTTAAGTACTCTCTAAAAAAAAATCGAGAGAAAGTATTCACTCTTCAAGGAATGAATACAAAAAGAGTGAATTTAGAGTGAATTGGAGTGAATTTTGAGTGAAAATATTCATTTTCACTCATTTTGGAGTGACCTCAAGAATCACTCCAAGATTTTGGAGTGATCCCTGAGGTCACTCTAAAACGAGTGAAAATGAACATTTTCACTCAAAATTCACTCCAATTTCACTCTAAGTTCACTCTTTTTTGTATTCACTCCTTTAAGTGTGAATATTTTCACTCGATTTTTTTGAGAGTACATTTCCTTCCTCTTTATTTTTTGCCCATTTTCTCATTTTTCATACTTTATTCCTCACTCTCTTTTCTGATTTATTCTTGATGATCTTCTCTACATCATCTTTCAGACTTTCATCTTGCATCCATGTCCTTACTCCTCGTCGTTGTTGTTGTTGTTGTTGTCCTTTTTTCTAGTCTCTTTTCATTCTCCTCTTTTTTTATCCCATCTATTTTTTATTTCTTCACTCATGATACTACATTCTTAATGTTACATAAATCTGTTCTCTTCTTTTTCTTCTTTTGCAACTTATTCCACTCTGTAAGCAAGAGTTGTCAAATGGTTCGGTTTTCTCATAATGAAGGAACGAAAGTCATTCTTCAACAAATCTGTAAATATCAATCGTCGCAATCTCTAAGAAAGTGCATTTTTGTGAAATTATTTGAAGAGAAGGCTTTGGTCAGCGAATGTAGGCAGCTTAATAAAGGACAATTCAATTCAATTCAATTTTATTTGTTCAATTCAATTTTATTTGTTCAATTACAGCAAGAAAACAAATTACAGAAATTGTAATATTGGGTGAAGACAAGAAATCAATGATTACACAAACATGACAATTAGCTAAAAAGAGTTAACATATACATGAGGTGGAAAAGATAGGAGTCCTGCTGAGAAGCAAAGCTTGTAAATTGCAGAAACTCCTATTTACAGATAAAAAAAAAAAAAAAACACCAGATACACAAGACTGGAAAATTCAGCCTGAAAACTATGTACAATATATACATACAATATGCGAAAATGAAATGATAATTGTGGGGGGGGGGGGGAGAAAGCACACTAACGGATATTAAAAGAAAAAATGTATTTAAACAGAATAAGGGATTGAATAATGGGAAGGAAAAAATAACTTGGACTTGGACACACAGTTACAGGGACAAGAGTAAAGAGGGTGAAATAAAGGCAATGACTTACAAGATATCCAGTGCTTAAAGGGTGTGTACAGTTCTGGTTGAGGTGAGGATTTAGCTTTTAACGTTTTGCGAGATATTCAGAAACCACTCTATGAGATGTCAAAGAGCATGCAATTCCAAGGGGTATCAAAAGTTTATTTGATTAAAATCGGTTTTGAAATAGCTGAGATATCCAAAAACAAGGTGAAACAAAGAGATCCTAATAAAAGGCGTGGCCTGTCGCCTTTTATTATCATCACTTTTTTGGATATCTACGCCATTTGAAAACCAATTTTCATAAAATAAACGTTGAATCCTTCTTAAAATTACATGCTCTTTCATATTTCATAAGGGGTTTCTCATTATCTCACTTTGGAATGTTCAAAACATGAATCCCCACTTTAACCAGTACTATACAGTCCCTTTAACTAAGATGTAGCTCAGCATTAATCAATGAAAAAAAAAGTAAAACCAATAAAGTAGATTATATCAAAAAGTCTACATATATCTAATTATTCATAAAGAATCCACTTTGAAAATTTGCCGCCATTCCACGTCATTTCAGGAGAAATTCTCAATTAAGAAAGCAAACACTTCAAGAAGATGAAGGGAAATAATGAACACGACATCAGTGAACTCGCGATGGCAGCAAGCAAGAACAACGATTCCTTTTTTATCGTCAACTACGTCTAGAAGCTAAGACTAGCCTACTACAGCTGGATACGAAACAACGTGCTCCGTCACCGCCGTCGTCCACTGGAACACGCTACAATTTTGTCGACATTGGCTTTAAAAATATCACCAGTATGGGAGACGATGACTCAGGATTAGTTTTAAATTTGGTATCAAACGTGGAACCCACTAATAAGGTATGTTTATCAAACCTGACTGGGTTGCTCATGTAGTGTTGTCCTGCCGCGACTTGTTCAGTCCCACCTACTGACATAAATGTTTGAAAAATCTAATCCCGCATTATATGCGCATGCAGTGATTATGGGAACGACGCCTGCCTGATCCGGGCTGATGTCTGAATGATGAGATGAGAGAACATCTTTAATTCCATAAGGGAACGTATTGCACTTGTGATGATTCCATCGGTGATGGATAGATACAATGTAAACAGTTGTTAGTTTCGTACGGCCATACCACGGCACGGGGCTGGCGAAAAATATGCAAGAATCTTCAGAAGTTCTTTCAGGAGTGAAGGAGGAGGAGGATCTCCGAGGAGGAGGAGAGGGAGAGATCAGATATGGACTGTGATGATTTAGTTATGATAGTTAGGCCTAGCTATTTAAAAGCTGAATAAATTTAATGGTGTAAAAAAAAAAACCTGTGTGATTCTGATAATTGCCTGTTTGTGTGAAGTTTCACCCTTTGATTTTAAGGGGTTTCATTATAGCAATGATCATCCCCATATTTATGTGAGTGAAACTAAGTAATTTTAGGGCAGGGGATGCTTAATCACTTGATTTTTTTTCTTTTTTTTTGTCCACAGTTGGACATGAACAACAAAAATTCAATTTTAACTTTGTTTCTGCAGCTGAGTTGAAAAGATGTAAAAATACAGCATTTCACTGGCAATTCAGGGTTTTAGCATGGGCAGGTTTCCACTTATGAGCATCATCACAATTAATTTGTGAATGTGTTTCTTGATATCACTTTCCCTCACAGGTTTCCTTTTCTACAGGGCAAGTACCACAGAGGAAGAAAACATCGAAGAACAGGAAGTCACACTTTGGTCACAGTGTTTCTCACAGTTACCATGGCAACTCCACCTCCCAAGAGCAGCCTGATGCAAGTGGAGGCTCCAAGCACAATTTCAGCTTCAACTTCCCAACTGGGAAGTCCATTGTTAAAAAGGAGGGTAGAACTCAACAGGGCAAGCAGGATAGGGTTGATGGAAAAGCCAAACAGACGCCATCCCAACCCACCAACAACATCATTTCTTCCCTCTTCCGACACAACCCTGATATTCCCCAGGTTCATGTGTGAGTATGGGGGATGGAATTCTTAGAGGGGTCCTCATAACTGATCCAAAGTGAAAATTTGTCTTATAAGTGATAAAAATTTGTCTTATACAATGTAAGTGATAAAAATTTGTCTTATAAGTGATAAAAATTTTTCTGTTGCTCTTGTTTGGTTTGGTTTGGTTTTTGTTTTTGTATCTTTATTCTTTTTATTAGTGGAAAATTGAACAAAGAAAATAGGATTCCATCGGCATTCGAACCCGAGACCTCCGGATTGCTAGTCCAGTGCTCTACCGACGGAGCTATAGAAAGCCCTAGTTCAGTGTTTGTGTCAGAAACCCTAAATTCTCAATGCTCGAATGGTCAGAAGCTATAGCAGTGTGTTTGTGTGTGACACACACGTACACACTTGAACCTGGCATAAACCCGAAGGATAATTCAACTTGGGGATAAATGCGAGGGATCACCGAAGTGATGCAGCTTTTTGAGTATGTAACAAATGAAAACAGAAAAACTGACCAGAAATGAATATAATATATTAGTGGAAAATTGAGCAAAGAAAATGGGATTCCATCGGGATTCGAACCCGAGACCTCCAGATTGCTAGCCTGGTGCGCTACTGACTGAGCTATAGAAAGCCCTAGTTCAAACCCGAGAGCACCGGGCTAGCAATCCGGTCTCGGGTTCGAATCCCGATGGAATCCCATTTTCTTTGCTCAATTTTCTACTAATGAATTATATTCATTTCTGGTCAGTTTTTCTATTTTTGTTTGTTTATAATTTCTTTTTATTAATTTTTTATTTTAGGTTTCAGTCTTTTCTGCCAATAAATGTTTTCTTACATGTTTGTGTAACAGACTTCTCCTGATGTTGACTATCTTTGCATGCTGTGTCACTGAAAGAGTTGTGTAAATTCAACCCTTTCAGTGCCAGGGACTATGTACAGTGTGTACAATGCTATATGGTTCTCTGTGCCATTTGGCACTCAAGACACGCAAAAGGTTGAACCCGTATGCTTTCTTGCCTGGGGTATTAACTGAAACCCTCTGTCAGGCAGTTGATTTGAATGGACACTTGTCTGTTCAAAGCGTGGGGCCTTCGTCTAAATACCCATGCAAGCAAGTGAAAAAAAAATGTTTTTGGTTTTTGTTTTCATCTTCTCACATGGGGGGTAGTAACTTGAAAGAGATTTGTAAAAGACATATTGAATCCAATGGTGAACTCTCATTTAGATATTCAAGCAAACTCATGAAATCATTGATATTTAAATAATAACAAATTATTGTTTACACCAGAAGTGTAAAAACCCCATATGATTTGCTGGTGATAAAAGCTTCAAAAATTATATGAGAGAAAAAATTAATAGAACTTGAGGCATACTGAGATTGTGTGCCCATATATTGATGAAATCAATGGAGGATTTGGAAGTTCTTAGTGTGGAAACCATTGTGTTGATACCTCTGGCAGCACAGGAACATGCAATTGTAACATATACACAATTGTATGTTGTGTTTCTTTGTGTGATTTTATGACTAATGCATGCAAATTGCTTCCCATAGCTTTGATTGACTCAGGGTTATATATAATGTTATGTAGCAGTGAATAATAGACTGGATTAATGGGTGTGAGTTTCTATTTTTTTCTTCGCAGCAAAAATGTAACCCAGAACCAGGAAGCTGTGTTTTCCTCAACTCTCTTCAGTGACCTTCCACTTCATTCATTCATGGTAACTGTGATTGATTTGACTTGATTTTTTTATATTTGATTTTATGGTTCTGTATCATATCATACATGAGTAATACAAATTATAATGTGATCTCTAGGAATATACATGTATTTCTGTTGTTTTTGGGAGGATGACAGATTCTGCAGGGAAAGTTTACTGAAGATCTAAAGTTGAGATACTGACACACATCACATGTCTGCCTGGCTGCAATGTGCCCATTGGCACTGAAAACCCATTAGAAATTTCTGTTCACTATGAAGGAAGCAATGACATTCATTTATATGAAAGTAACCCTGCAATTATCCTCACAATAGTTACTGCCAAGATGTGAAGCACAATCAAGGCACAACCAGTAGCCCCAAATATTCATCTTGCAATTATCATGTGGGTGCAAAGTTGTTAAAAAGGGTCAATTGTCCAGATGATAGGAATCCAGGAATACTTACCCTTCAGCAGGCCAACATATAGATGTCTGTGAAGATTAATATGCAATAGACTGTAACTAGTTTGTGATTCTCACATGATAGAGTAAAAAAGCAAAACCCTGTTTCATAAGTATTTTGTGTCCTTTAGGTCTCGAACTTGGAGAAGAATCTAGGGTTTAGCCAGATGACCACCGTCCAGCAGAGAGCCATTCCAACCATTCTCCAGGGGAGGGACACCTTGGTCAAGTCACAGACAGGATCAGGTATGGCAAGTGACCTTCTACAGAGAGAGAGACACACACACATGACAGAGACAAACAGACACACACACATCACAGACTAATACTCAGACACAGACAAGACACACAACACACGCAGACACAAAACAGACAGATGCATAAGAAAACACACACAGACATAGAGAAATACACATGTAGAGACAATTGCAACAACCTGGAATTCATTCTGTGAAATGATTGCTTGGTTCTTGATAAGTTGTCTTTTTTCCATTCAAATGTGCCACTCTCTATGCCAGCATATTCCATTTGGGCAAGTAATATTGTCCCTTCGCTTTGGTGTTGTAGTATATGAAAGTGGTCTTTTATTGGACTATTGAATGTCATTCCCTCTCTTTTGGTGGTTATTATCATCTATGGACCAGTATGGCAGTACTTCATGAAAAACAAACAAACAAACAAACAAGAAATCAATCTTGAAATTTTGAGATGTTCTTATAGTGACAATTGTATCCCTATCAATACTTATCTTTATTTGAATATGTTAGGATGAAATACATGTTTATGTGTTCTATGTACAGTTGAACCTCTCTTATCCGGCCTCCCTTTATCCGGATCTCTCTATTATACGGACGCAATCTCGCCCTGATTTTTTTTTTTCTTTTTTTTTTAATAGTTACGGGAGGAAAGGGGGATTCCCAACTCCTTTAGAACTCCTACACAAACACACATAAATTACATATTACTTACAACATGATTAACATACATTACATCAAATTTCCTTTTAAATTGCTTACCTTCAGACATTTTAACATTCCCAAACATCCCCAAATCATCGCAAGAACATGGACAGATTGTGCGCTCGAGTCCTCTCATATCACATTGCCACATAGGTCCATACACAGCCATCGATATGACTAGATAGACATGCATTGTTTCGAGTCATTGGCTGAGCAACGAATGATATTGAACACTCAAAATTTTGAAGTGTAGTTTCGTCGACTCATACTGTTTATTTTCAAGATCTACTTGATACATTTCTTAATAATTATTTAGGTAAATCATCCCAAGAATTTATTTTTAAAAATGATTTCATTCTTGCAAACACGAACCTCTATTTTGGGGTCTGTTACTGAGTGTAACAATGAAAAGGTTGCAGTATACACATTACTACATTATGTACATGTACTACAATGGGCTATATCAGTACATGTGTATAGATATATACATGTATAAAGCATTGAGTCTCCCGTATCCGGCCAAATCCCTTATCCGGATGAGCCCCGGTCCCAACTTGTCCGGATACGAGAGGTTCAACTGTATTCCAAATTGAATTTGAATTCGGATTGAATACATATTCTATGTGGTGCCGGTAAGTGAATTGAAGATGAAATTAAATAGGATTAAGATTTGGTATGCCACCAAGAGAAAACAAAGTTGCTTCAAATGACTGCAAGCAATGTTAATGAATTATTATTTTCAGGATGTTCCAGTACTGCTGTTAGACATTGAACTAAATGAATGCATTGAAACTCTTTCTTACTATGACAGGTAAAACTTTGACATATGCAATACCGGTCGTGCAGCAACTACAGGGACTGCAGCCAAAGATACAGAGAGTCCATGGACCCTACGCTGTCATTCTCGTCCCCACACGAGAGGTGAGTGAGAGGATTTTAAATTGGCAGTAGGATCAAAGGTCAATGAAAAATTGTGGAAAGAACAGATTGCTGGTAACTTTGCAGTTTATGTGTACCAAACATTCAGATTAACCAGGGCTGTACAATACTTGGAGATATGGTCCCTATGTTGTTCAAAATAGGGAAGATAAAAGTGTAAATATAGAAGAATAGCTTACAATGATTTTGTGTGAGACAAAACAAGGCTCTTGATAGGTAATCACCTTTTTTTTTTTACTCTATTGGTAGTCTGAATTGAGTTACAAGTGTGGGTTAAAAGATTAATACAAATTTGGGAAACAGATTCTAGTTAGTCTTGTGACAGTATTGATATGAATGTAAGTCTCATATACTGAATTTGGGAAATCAGTGCACAGACTGTAGAGGACATTTTATACACTGTATTTGCATTCTGTTCTTTTTTCGGTGTGTTTGAAAAATATTGTATTCTTTATGTTCCTTTGTAGTCAAAGAAATGAAAATTTAGTCACACCCAGGTAGTGTCTTTTGATCTTTAGATTTGGTCATCTTCACTGCTTGGCTTAAGAGAAAACAAAAATGGTGAATAGCAGGTACATTAGTATGAGTTATGGATATGTAAGGAAATTTACTGTTTTCTCTTTTCAGCTGGCTCTGCAAAGTTTTGATTCACTTCAGAAACTTATCAAGGTAAACAAACTTTAATACTGTTTGTTTGTTTGTTTGTTGTGCTGTTAGTTAACTTGTATAAGTTATGACTGTATCAACTGGGCAAAGTTTGAATGTACTAAAATTGAAAATTTCTCAAAGAATATGATGAGCTTTTCTCATGATTTTACAAGTAGACGTATTGGATATTCAACAACAACAATAAAGGGACATTTCCCTTTGCAAATTTAGCAAGACTTTGTATTTTCTGTATGTCAACCTGGGTTCTGTTTGTCCAATATTTGACACCTACTTTTGCAATGATGTTTTGCCAGACAGAGACAAAATATAACAGATATTTCACACTTAAGAGCATTACTGGTCTCATGAGTTGACACCTCAAGATGAATATGGGTATATATATTTTTTTTTTCATTCTTTTATTTTTTTTGTTTTCAATCTGCAATGATGCAACCTTTTTGAAATGGTAAATGTCAGGTCTTTATCTTCAAATGTTATTTTACTCCTTGCAAGAATTGAAATGTTAAAGTGAAACAATCAAGATGATATTTTGTGTGTGTTTTTGGCAGCCATTTCAGTGGGTTGTTCCCGGTTGTCTAATGGGCGGGGAGCGAAAGAAGTCTGAGAAGGCGAGGCTGCGGCGAGGAATCAACATCTTGGTGTCAACTCCTGGGAGACTGGTGGACCACATCAACAGCACAAAGAGTCTCTCCTTCTCCAGGGTCAAGTGGGTCATACTAGATGAGGCAGACAGGTAACCATGGTGATGATGATGACGATGACGATGACGATGACGATGACGATGATGATGATGATGATGATGATGATAATGATGATGATTAAAAAGAAGATCGTGATGCTAATGGTAATGATGATTGTAATTGTGAAAATGAATGCTGATAAGGCTGCGGGTGGTGGTTATGCTGCTACTGGTTTTGATGATGGAGATGATGATGATGATGATGATGATGATGATGGTGATGATGATGATGATGGTTTTGTTGAAAAATAGGAATGGTGGTGATGCTGGTAGTAAAAATGACGTAAACGATGACGATGACGATGACGATGATGATGATGATGATGATAATGATGATTAAAAAGAAGATCGTGATGCTAATGGTAATGATGATTGTAATTGTGAAAATGAATGCTGATAAGGCTGCGGGTGGTGGTTATGCTGCTACTGGTTTTGACGATGGAGATGATGATGATGATGATGATGATGATGATGATGATGGTGATGATGATGATGATGGTTTTGTTGAAAAATAGGAATGGTGGTGATGCTGGTAGTAAAAATACTCGTAGTCAAAATTGATGACAGGCAATGATGTTGCCTTTTGTCACTTTAATTTGATGTGAATGTCAATGGTGTTGATGGTGATGATACTGATAATTATTACTCCTTTATATGGTGTTATAGCAGTGTGTATTAAAGAACTCAAAGTGCTTATCTGTGAAATATTGTCAAAGATTTTTTTTTCCGTTGAGTTTGAAAATGTGAAATTTGTCAAGTCTTTTATTCGAAGAGAATCAAGAGATGTTCTTGTGAAACTGATACACCCATTTTGAGATTCTCAAGTAATATCATGTAAGTTGATATAATGATGTGAAAAGGCAGAGTAGCCTCAGTGATAGTGGTCTAATTTGCCCAGATTTTGCTGACGTCATTATGTTGAGCGAATTTTGTCATAAGAGATGACTCATCTTTTATAGTAACAAATATGGCCTCTAAAACTTCAGTTGAAAGCTCCTCATAATGCTGTGTGGTAAATGGCATTTTTGTCTTTTCTCAGGCTGCTGGACATGGGCTTCGAAAGAGACGTGTCGGCCATTTTGAATGCCATCAATGACCAATGCCAGTCGCAAAAGCAGACGATACTTCTTTCGGCTACCCTCTCCGAAGGTAGGAAATTCACGCCCGCCCGGTGTGTTCTAAACATCCAGTATTGTAGGCTTTTGAGGAACACATGGGGAAATTTAAGAAGTAATATTTATCCAAAGCATGCTTTCAGTTGACGTGACTCTGAAGGTTAAAATGTGAAAATAATTGTCCCCGCCCAACAAGTTCGAGCAGGGGACTATGAAACGGGCTCCGTATGTGTGTGTGTCTGTGCGTTCATCCGTCCGTGCGTACGTCCGTGCGTCCGTGTATGATCAAAATGTTCAATTTGCTACTTCTCTGTCATTTATGAGCCAATTTTGATTCTGTTTGCTTTATATGATAGCACTACATGGGAGCTTTAAAACTTCTACACAGAATTTCAGTTGTGACCTTTGACCTTGACCTTTGACCTATATTGTACATTTTGCTACAAAATGCTACTCCTTCGCCATTTCTAACCCGATTTCGATTCCGTTTGCTTTATGTGATGGCACTAGGTGAGGGCTTCAAAACTTCTACACAGAATTTTGACCTTTGACTTCTTTGACCTTTGACCTTGATTTTTGACCTATATTGTACATTTTGCTACAAAATGCTGCTCCTTCGCCATTTCTAACCCGATTTCGATTCCGTTTGCTTTATATGATGGCACTAGTTGAGGGCTTCAAAACTTCTACACAGAATTTTGACCTTTGACTTCTTTGACCTTTGACCTTGATTTTTGACCTATATTGTGCATTTTGCTACAAAATGCTACTCCTTCGCCATTTCTAACCCGATTTTGATTCCGTTTGCTTTATGTGATAGCACTAGGTGAGGGCTTCAAATCTTCTACACAGAATTTTGACCTTTGTCTTCTTTGACCTTTGACCTTGATTTTTGACATGTATTGTACATTGGCTACAAAATGCTACTCCTTCGCCATTTCTAACCCAATTTCGATTCTATTTGCTTTATGTGATGGCACTAGGTGAGGGCTTCAAAACTTCTACACAGAATTTTGACCTTTGACTTCTTTGACCTTTGACCTTGATTTTTTACCTATATGGCACATTTTGTTACAAAATGCTACTTCCGGCGGGGACATATATTACGCACCGCGTAATTTCTACTTTTCCTTGTTTGATATGTACAACTGCATTGCTTTTTTAGTGATTTATAATCATTTGTTTGTCAATAAAGTGAGCAATGACTAGGATAAATAATGTATAAAAACTTGTGGCACACTTGAGTAACATTCACAAATTATATATATTTGAGTTTCGTTCCCCTTTTAAAAGGTATGACAAGGAAAGTGTTGAATGCATCCTAACATACCTTCTTATTTATAGGAGTGAAGCGATTAGCCAGCGTCACTCTCAAAGAGGCAGTTTTTATCGACGTGGCAAAGAGCGAGACTGAATGCCAGTCATCATCCCTGTTCAGTGCCAGAACGTCCTCATCAGAAATGAGCAAACCCACCGACAGAATTGGGGCTGATGTTTCTGACAAAACTTCAGGGAATGATGATGAGGATGGGGAGGCTTTCACAATACCAGAGCGACTCAGGCAGCAGTTCGTGATTGTTCCGAGCAAGCTGCGACTCGTGACCCTGACCGCTTTGATGGCTGGAAGGTCAAAGGTGAGACATGGCTTGGAAATGAGATGTGCCTAGGAACAAGGTTAAGTAACCCCCAATTTCTGCGTCATGCACAAGAAGTCCAGAGAACATCAGGTGTTACATTCAAGCTGCACCTGCGGCTTGAAAAAAAAAAATTGCAATACTTCAGGGAACATCACAAAGTCTGGAAATTGTACATAATACCTCCTTCCACAATGCTTTTTGATCCTCGGTCACTCGTCAGAAGTAAATTCTTTTCTTTTGGTCTTCCACTGAAGTGTATGTTATCACAGTTTGATAAATCTGATTTGTGTTGATCAACTATTAGGTCAGTGTCAGATGTGTCGAGCATGATCCAATGAGGCATGGTCGTCCAATGATGGAACTAATCTCGAGAGCTGAGATTGCCATAGTATGCCATTTCCAGTCACACGTCAAGTCATTGTCAGAAGAGTGTTGAGTCTGTCCGATAAGTGTTGAGTTAGTCTGATGTGTGTCAGATTTGTGTTGTGTGATTATTAAGCGTGCCCAGCAGACCTCCTATGGCAGTGGGGGGGGGGGGGGGGGGGGGGGGGTGTCCGATGATTAACAGTAATTGGACAGGTGAACTCGAGTCCAGGATGTAGGGCTCTTCTGACATGTATATCACCTCTTGTGAGCCTTGATGCAAGTCTCTGGAGCTTGTCGGCTCAGATTTCATTGGAACTCATTGGAATGCTGACATTTTTGTATTTTGGGGATCAGATGGGCCTCCAATGGTCAGTGGAAGGGGGCGATGAGACAAAGCAAGAAGGACAAGCTCTTGTAACATGTATGCTACAATTAGTTGTGTACATTGTGTATCTTATGCTCTGTGCTTGAAGGAAACCAGTTTGGATTACTGCTTCGCAGGTGTCTTTTCAAATACTCTACTATATTGAAGAGAGTTTAGCAGCAAGCCTTCTGTCATGAACTGAATGCACAAGTCTATTGATTTATACTTGGTAAACAATGCAGGGCTTTCAAAGGGGACCTTGCAGGTTGAAATGGTAACTCTTGTAGAACACATATCAGAACAGAAAAGTCCTTTAGAAGTATGATGAATACTATTTTGTGCCAAATCTACCACTCTTAATGCTCAAGATGCAGTGAGACTCTGCCATATATAACAGAGATGGGGTGAGGAGTAGAGTTGTGTGTAAAGAAACAAAGAGAGATCTTCATATGTTGTTATTCACTCTCAAAGAAAGGGAGTAAACAGTGTGAGTTAGATATGACACCAAACCTATTTTGATGGCATTGGCCAACACTGGCTAAAATTTCTTACCTCTTATGATGCCTTTGTCCTCTGTTACCAGGGTCCCTCGGGATGCAAGATGCTGGTCTTCCTCTCCAGCCGTGAATCGGTGGAGTTCCACTACACACTCTTCAGGGATTGCCTGGGCTGCTCCACTCTGCAGGGGGATGGCACAATGTCAGGAAAAGAGGGACTCCCACTCTTCAGGCTACATGGGAGCTTATCTCAAGAGGTAGGTTAGGTCAGACCACTCACTCATATATTTCTCATCTTGATGGCAGAAACAAGATTCCTTTCACCAAAACGTCAAAAAATACTTGGATAACAAACGGAAGATGAGCTACGGTCCTCATTGTACATTTGCCACACATGATGACAATATATTAGGATGTAGAACATAAAATCTGACTCTTTACCACATTTTGAGCAGCTACAGTGTACTTGTTTTTTGAAACCTGTTGAACTGTTGTTTGTGCTGTTAGAGGTTGTGTCAAGTCTTTGGAATCCTGAGGAAAAAGAACAAAATGTTCATTATATTTATTTTTTTCCCCTCTTACTTTTAGTAAGAAAGTTTGTCTACAGTAAGTGGAAGTAAGGATTAGTCACATTTGGTCATGATTTGTCAAGCATATTGAATTTAAAAAACCCCTAATACTTGTCGATTCTTTGCCCAATATCTACACTGCTGATCATGTCTTCTTTTCAGCAATATCTTGTTTTCAGGTCTAATGTTCATTCAACCAAGACTGCTTAAAAGTCAGCTTCATTAAATGTTTTTAATTAATTCGAGATTTTTTTCCCCAAAAGAGTGTTAGAAATTTTTGCATTCTTCGCAGCAATGGGAATATGGTATCTTCACTTTGTATTTTCCACTAAAATATTTGATTTGATGCAACTGTCTTTAATATTTTGATATGAAACGATGCCACATGGTGAAGATGTGAGCTCGTGTCTTTGTATTTTGAAAAGGATCTTCACTTTTAATATGATGTCATCACCTTTTCATTTGAATGAGAAATTCCATTTGTTTTGTTTTCCACCTGAACAGGAAAGAACACAAACCTACCACGCCTTCAGCAGTGCTAGGAAAGGTGTTCTTCTGTGCACAGTAAGTTGCTTCATTTTCAGAGAGTTGAGTTAATCTTCTTTGCTAAATACACCATGCTGTAAACATAAGTCCCAATCTGTTGATTACGTGAACATTTATGCCCCCATTTCCAGCCAGCGCAATCAGCATGTGGTATTGTACAGTATACGAATGGACGATTGAAGGGAAATATATGATAAAAAAATGACCAGTATCTGGTCTAGGATCACTTGCTTAAAACTTGTTGAACAATGTGAATGTCTTTCTTCCTTTCATCGGACTTGTTCTTTATTCGACTGGCCTCAACAAAGATATTGCAGTGCTATGATTTGAAATTGTGAATGTCTCTTTTCTTTTTGAAATTGTGATCAAAGAATTGCTCATAAGTCTGAGTTGTTGGACTGTTATCATGGCTGTAACTAGTTCTTTTTCTTCTTTGTCTTCTTATCATTCTGATAATTATCATCTATGTTATAATTATCATTATTATTGTTATTATTGTTATTATCATTGTTGTTGTTGTTGTTGTTATCATGTTATCATCATTGTTTTTATTTTTGTGCTGCTGCTAGTGAATATAAATACTTTTTTTTAATTTCTCTGTTTTCGTCTTTTGCCATAGGATGTTGCTGCAAGGGGTCTTGATCTCCCAAAAGTGAAATGGATAGTCCAGGTGTGTGAGGCGATAATTTTTCAGAATGACCATGACAGATCATTGTTTCAAAGACATTTATAGAATATAACTTAGTGTATGGTCATTGGTTGCTGTTAGGAATTCATTTGTATGCCAGTGGACATCTAGCATTTAAATGTTGAATCTGTGGCCCATCAGAGCTTGTATTTCCCACCTGACTTATGCTGTGGTTTTGATAGAACATGTGTCATGAAGAGTCTCAGCTGAGAAAGGCCCATGCCAGTGCCGTATATTAAGAGAGTCTGGCCAACTCGGTTTTTGGCTTATGTGTTTTGAAGCCTGTGATTGGTCAAAAGCCGGTCCCGTGATCTACAGGCGCCATGTCGTTACTGAAGTGCGCTCATACGCAGTGCCCATTGTTAACTACCCCTTATTTGGCTTGGTTATTTTGTTACGTCTGAGCGTACACGCTAATTCTGTGACGCGTAATACGCGCGGTAACGACATGGCGTCCAAATTAGCAGTTGGCCAGACTCTCTTAATATACAGCACTGGCCCATGCCATGTAGTTTGCGATTTTGTAATGGTGTTATCCATGCATCTATTGTGTCTCATAGGCTTATTACCTGTGCATGGACATGTACTGTAACTCAACTTAATTACCTATGAAAAAAAAAGGCAGAATATGAGTTTAGATAGTCTTAAGTACCATTTTAGGCAAGAAGTAGATGTGGAATATTGAACAAACTGCTGACCATGAGTGAACATTTATGAAATGTCCATCTGTAGATAGCAGAAATCATGCTCCACAACTTTTCCCAGAATTTTAAGTAACTCTTGATCTTCTTGTCTTTGCATGCACTGCCCAAATTCGGGAAGTGACAAGTTGAATGATAGAAACCGTCTATGCTTTCTTACCCTAGGCATCACTCTTTCTGTAATTGATCTCATCGTTGATTAAGTGCATGCTCTATTTCCTTTCACCAATCACATCAAGCCCACCAAAAGACCAGGGAATTTAAGGTTTTTTAAAAAGCTGACTGATTTGTGATTCTTGATCACAGTACAACACTCCTGGAACGCCAGCAGACTACGTGCACAGGGTCGGGAGGACGGCCCGCATTGGTAAAGAGGGACATGCCCTCCTCTTCCTCACCCCTTCAGAGGTGGAGTACGTCCGCATCCTGGAGCAGCAGAAAATCAGGTAAGTGTAATGAATCTAATTTAATATTAAAAAAAAAAACAACAACGGCAACAGCAAAGATAAACAATATGAAAGTCTGTCGAAAGTCCACATGCCTCTCCCAACCAGTGGTCTGAGACAGTTTTCATGACATCAGGTGATGGATTGGGGTGTAAGGTGTCACCCCCTCCCCCTTTGTCCCCCCACCCTCCTAACTTAGCTGGACTCCACCCCATATCCCCACCTTCCACCAGTCATTGCTGGCTTCCCGCTCCAGGTAGGTGAACGTAGAATGGTCTCTGAAAAGGTATCTTGCCCCCAAATACTATGCTTTGCTGGAAGCAGGTGTGGACTGAAAACAGCATGATCCATGGAATTTTTTTTTGCTGGTGGAGCTGTCATGAAAAAAAGAAGAAAAAAAGAAGAAAAAGAGGTACTGGTCATTGAAAAATTGATTGATATATGACAGAAATTAAATACTTACGCATAGTAACATATTATTGCATACCCTTAAAATGCTGTCATCTGGACTTTCAAGCACAAGCCTAGTGATCAGTTGGTTAATGTAAAATTGGCCTTCAAAGAGAAAATTACTCAGAAGACAGCATTAAGATTATAGCAACAGTGTAGTAAAAGCCAGAGCAAAGCAAAAAGCCTCCATACTGATGTGATCACTTGAATTATACATAGATGTCTTTATTTATCTATTTGTTTATTCATTTATTTATTCATTCATTCATTCATTCATTCATTCATTTATTTGTTTGCACAGGATTACAGAGCAGTCTCTTCAAGACATCCTCTCAGTGTTGACCTCATCCGAGGCCCAGGATTTCATCCACGGCCAGTTCAAAGGTCAGATGCAGCGCTCCGTGGAGGAGGCGGCCACAAACCTGCAGCTGCGCTTCGAGGGCCATGTGCTGGGAAACCCCGCCCACACTCAACATGCTAGAAAAGGTACTGCCACAGCTGGATGAGGTTCAGAGTGTTTGATGTCCTTAAACATCTTTCAAAATCCTTGTTCTGTAGGGAGAGCTGATGTTTTCATAGTATTCAGTATGTGTGTTTTTTTCTTCGTCCACAAAGAGAAAATATGTCTTTCAATATTGAAAGTATGTCTTTTTTTTAAATGATATTTGATTTAACTTGCATAGTATGTGCAGTTTGCTAAAGGAAAATGATATTTATGTTTACAAGTCTTTATAGTATATCAGTATTCCATTCTATTTTTTTAAATCTGCATAGTTTGGCAGTCCTGGGCCCTGTTTCATAAAGCTGTTCATAAAGTTACGAACAACTTACGAGCGACTGGTGATCAGTTCTTGCGCTTAATTATGGAAATTCTGATAAGCATAGCACATCAAAACTGATCACCAGTCGCTCGTAAGTTGTTCGTAACTTTATGAACAGCTTTATGAAGCACCCCCTGTATTGGTACTGCACCAAACTGTGCCACACTCCCACCCTATTTCATTTGTATTTATTTTGTTTTGTCTTTTTCTCATTCCTGACACTGTATGGGTATTCAGGTTTTAACTGTGTGTGAGATAATTAGAGACCAGTTAAATGAAATAATAAAGAGCATACAATTTCTAGAAGAATTTAGTGTATTTGATGAAAATCAGTTTTGAATTGGCTGGATATAAAAAAGACCAACAAAATAAACCAAATTGGTCCTAATAAAAGTTGGGTCCCACTTTTTATTAGGACCAATTTGTTGTGAATAAAATTTGCAAAAATTGTTGGAAACCTGAAGCCCCATCTCAACCAAAAATGAACCATCCCTTTAAGTTTCAGGATTGAGATCATTTCTGAATAATTTATTAGCATTAATTTCAACACGATACACTAATAACAGGTGGGTCCCACCTTTTATTAGGACCACTTTGTATTTGGATATGTCAGCCATTTCAAAACCGATTTTTATCAAATAAACTTTAAATTCCTCGTAGATTTGATATTTTATGTGAGTGGTTTTTAATTATCTCACAAACAGTTAAAACCTGAATCCCTATCTCAGCCAAAATTATATCATCCCTTTTACGGCTGCTGGCTTACAACCAATCGAATTCCAGCATTTCAAACTTGCACCTGATTTTGAAATCATAAACTTTCTGCGGGATGGGATTTCAGGAGAAGGATTAGGATAAATTTTTGTTGTTGTTATTTTATCATTCAAAATCATTATCATTTTGCTTTATGTTGTGGGTGTTGAGTTCATTTTCTCTGTTCCACTGCAGCCTTCCACTCCTTTGTGCGAGCCTACGCCACCTACCCCTCCTCCGTCAAGCACATCTTCCACGTGCGGAAGCTCCACCTCGGGCATGCGGCCAAGAGCTTTGGGCTGCGGGAAGCGCCCTCTAACATCAGCGGCAGGATAGGCAGCAGCAGCAGTGGCGGTGGGAGCGGTGCTGGCGGGAGAGGCAGCAAGAGAAAACTGTAAGAGGGATTTTATTGTGTGTGTCTTGTGTCCTGACTACCAGGTTGCCATGACAATGTGATGATGTGATGGCTGTGATGTGGTGATGCCACCCTTGGGGTGGGGGTGGGGGGTTGGGGGTTGGGGAGATGGGTCAGTTGTATTTGTGTGATGTGACAAGATTATAATATGTGACCGTGCATCACAAAACGAACAAAAAGTCGCACGCAGTGATTTTGTGTGAGGACTGAAAATAGATGAAATGGGTCAACCTAACCAATCTTGAGTTTTTCGTATTTTCTGAAAGAGCAAGTCTTTTTCTATATTATATCAAAGTTTGGGATCGTAAAACAAACAGGAAAGTGTGTTTTCACGAGCAGTTTTTCTCAAACACTTTTTGGTGGAATAGTGCGATTAGGTGTTTCTCATAGAACCCTCTTCTCATTTCTTAAAAACCCTGTCCATACTCTTCACTTTCAATTCCAATAACTTTTGAAAGAATGTTGCTACTGCATTGAAAGTTGGCATTAATCATCAACAATATGTGTTAATGAAGCATGCTCAATTTCAGCTTAATCTGATAATCTCTTCATTGTTGTTGCTCTGGTGGTCAACATCCTATTTTTTGTTCCATTCATCTTACAGCTAGCATGGCTTGGTAAAGATTAAGCGCTTGAATACACCCTGTACTTCAGAGCCTGTTTTCTCAGTTCACACTTTCCAGAGTGTATCCTTTCTTTCCAATATTTAGATAGGTTATGAGAGTCCATTTGATTTGAGTTATACATCATTTTAAAGCTTGGAGTCTGCTCTTTCAGAATCTGCTCTTAACTTAAAATCCATGTCTGGCGACTTTTTGTTTGTTTTGAGGTGCAGGGTCACATATAGTATACCCCTTTCATAGAGTCATCTCCCAGTTATCCACATGAGAGAAATGCAGACATTTTAACAAATGTCATGTTCACAAACTCTGAAAGTAGTCTGCCTTTAAACAAAGGAGAAGTTCACCGTCATAGACATGTGGGTTTTGTGAATGCAGCAATATTAGTACAACACATCAGTGAATGTTTGAGGAAAATCGGACAATCCGTTCAAAAGTTATGAATTTTTGAAGTTTCTGCTCAGTCTCAGCTGGATGAGAAGACTACTATAGCTTGTGATGTCACATGTGTACAACGATATAAAGAAAGAATAAAGAAAATGCAACATATTTTCACTTTTCTCACATGACAAAAGAACACTTGTCTTCTCTCTTTCAAAAAGCAGGAGGAATAATATCACCCTTAACATATGTCAGTAACAAGTCGAAGAAATGTGCACTTTGTTCAAAGGGTAAAGTTTTGTGAAATTCTCTTTTTATTTTCTTTATATAGTTGTACGCATGTGACATCATACACTGTGGTAGTCTTCTCATCCAGCAGTGACTGCGCAGATACTTAAAAAATTCATAACTTTTGAAGGGATTGTCCGATTTTCCCCAAACTTTCACTGATGTGTCCTACTAATATTGTTGCCTTCACTCAGTCCACATGTATATGAAGGTGGACTTGTCCTTTAATTTTTTACGAGTGCCCATCTTGATAAGATGGATAGTCTTTGTGGTAACTGCACCCGCCCCTCTGATGAGATGATGCTTTGGCTCGCATTGAAAAAGGTGATCTGCTCAACCACAGCTTGGACATGGTCTGCATTACTCTGATATTGTGTCCAAACACTTCCCGTCTGGTCACAGTGCAAACATGATATGGATATTCAAATTGCAATGCCAAAGTTATGTGGATTACTCTGATCTCACTCCAATTTCCACTATCAAAGTAATTCGGATAGTAAAGGGTCGTTCACATTGGAGCGGTTTTGCGGCAGCGGCAGCGGCGGCGGTTTGCCGCTAAACTTTGCCGCAGCGGCACGCTGTGCACACTGGAGCGGTTTGCCGCGCGTAATATGCAAATTAGATTGTTGCCCTTGGGCACCTGCAGTTTACTAGTAATCAATTACATAATTATCATGCACATGTATACCGTGAATACATTCCCCATGGATCTGAGAATTTACAAAATCACTTTTCCAAAACGAAACAAACAATAAAGGAAATCAAGGATGCGTAACATGCAAGAAGACTATTGGACAATCAGTACTGAAATCTCAGCTTTTCAACTTTTTGCTTAAAAAAAAAGAACACTTTCAACACAGACTGTTCAATGAAACTGCAAAATATTCCTTGTGTTACTGATATTGGTATGCACGCAGAAATTATTGCATCGGACCACTGCCATATATACTGAGGAGGTACATAAAATGTGTACATCCAACACCTCAATATCTCAAATATGATCTGCGAAAGTCACATTTTCCTTGTTTTTGTTTTATTGGGTTTTTTTATTTTGTTTTCTTTTTATACAAAATTAGTCAGCATCCAAAGTAATGATATCTTATCTTGTTTCATGTTAACGAAAAAATGATTAGTATTTTTTTTTTCTGGTGTCGGCAAAGTAGTCAACTGTATGATGAGCTCTTAAAAAAAGAGAAAAACCAGCAACATACTTCTTTACTTGTCATTCCAATCTTTTACCATAGAATAGTATACCGGTATTATGATATATATATATATATATATATATATATATATATATATATACACATATATATATTTAGATCATCATGATTGTGTCATTCACTTTCATGTGCATGTTTGTGTAATTTTGTACTTCATAACTCACTTTTCCTACTGCGCCTTGAGCATGTTAGTCATGTGGAATTGGCACATTCAATGTATACTGTATTATTATTATCATTATTACCGATGAACTCTATATGAATGAAATGTTAATGTTTGATTTGATTTCTGTCACAGTTCATGCTCTTTTTGGAAGTGTCATAGTTACAAAGGTGAGGGGATGTTTTAGGGAATATGCCTACCATTCACTCTCCTACTCAAACCTACTAGATCTACGTATGTAGAGTATAATGTAATCCACAAACGGCCCATGATAAACTCGCCCACATACTGTACTCCCAGCTATGGAAAAACAAGAGTAGCATTTTCACTCTCCACAACATGTGTTTTATATTATGCATGGGGAAGAAATTAATGGCCGTTTTGCATCCTCTTAGAAAAAACAAACAAACAAAAACAAAAACTACACACACACACACGCGCGCGCGATGTCAGTTTGGATTTCAAATTCATACATCTGCATTACACCATCAAATCTACGCTTTCAGAAATCTGGATAGCATTTTAACAGACAGTCGATTTCCAAGTGAACCACACAACTGTTGGGTAAAGTGATTACCAAAAGCCAACTGAGGTCGGTTTTATCTTAAGCAAGTTTTGTGGCCTTGCACTAAATCTTTTCTTCGAAATTTAACCACCGAATGAAAACATTAGTTAACAGGAATTTTTTTTTTAACAAACTTATGTCGGTAAATGACAAACATCACTCGAAATACACATCAAACAATGTACATACACTAATACAAACCACACATGTCAAATTTAGCACTTGAGACACTAATTCAGGACAATTGTTCCAACATAAAATCTCATTTGTTGTGATCTGATATGGTAGTCTGTTGCAGAAATAAAGTACAGTGTATACATAATACTGCTGACATTTGCGAAGGGAAGTAATATAGCACATTCACATGTAAAATGAAAATTCACAAGATCTGACACTGTATGAGCAACTTTGTAAATCTGAATGGATAGACATGAGTTGTCAAAACAATACAGTAATGGTAGTATGGTACTGGATTTTAAGAATGATTGAAGTACATGTATGATAATTAACACCAATGTAATTTGTATCTTGGACCAATTTTCTATATCGTAAGCATATTATTCTCATCTCCTACATCTGAAAAAAAGAAGAATTAATTCAGTGCAAATTCCCAGCAGAATGACATACTTTACAACATAAAACAAATAAGTTGTTTACATTTCACTTTCAAACCTCATAAGGACCAATCTTTCTAAGTAATAAACAAAAAGTATTTGTATTTCATGTACATGGGTCTAGGGCAATCACCCCCTGGGCAATTACCCCGGACCCTTCCCCTGGTTCTAATCCTAATCCTGAACCTAATCCTAACCCTAACCCTAACCCAAACTCCTAACCCTTGACCTAATCCTAACCCTAATCTTTACTCTTACCTCACCACTAACCAGTATTTAGTCAGGGGGTAATTGCCCTCTGGGGCAATTACTCGGATACGCATGTACACGTAGGACAGGAAAAACATAGGAGAGAATAGGATTGAGAGAAAAGAGCAGTACAGAGTTCATCCAATGAAGTGAGCAAGAAAGAGCGGATACATAAGGGTGGATGAGGCTTGAGACTTTCAATGATATGGACATGTATTGAAGTTACAAACACAAACACAAGAAAATCAGGATAAACAAAGGAATACAACAAAAATGGGCACCTAGGTGCTTACATGGTTCAATTTAGCTAGTCAGATAACAAAATCAAGTAGCAAACTGAACAGCAACATATTACGCATATAATGCAATGACCTGTTATGAGTTATCTGACATCAAATACTAATTTAATGCAAGGAAGGTACAAACCGAGTATTCAAGATTAGACATGTAATGAAAATAATATTCGATGCCATGTCAACATTCATAGATTTGGGTTTCAAGATAAACTTGAAGCTTTCAAAAATCTGTAGTAACATGCTTCAGGTACACTATAAAGTGCTTGGTCTACAGCTAATCATTTTACTCATTGTCATGCAGCATAATACAATATTGCATCCATACTCCAAAGTCAAATACACACATGTGACAGGTACTATGTAGGTACATAGTGAAAAGGTGGAATTTCATCACATTTTTTAATACAGTGACGTGTAGTATGTTGGCTACTGGCCTACCTGGGAGCAATGCAAAGAATTCTTGTGTTGTGGACCTGTACATGTATTATGCTATCACATTTCTCCTGAGTTGAGTTCTAACTGCGAAGTGATACACAATAGCCTGCCTTGTATGATAATCATGAAGAACTTGATCACTTCTTACGAACATAGATGAAATTGCGTGGGGTACATCTTCACTACTCAAGTGATACATGAAGGATGCCAGTTGAAGACAATTATATCTTGTGTTTTCAAATTACCATTCACATTATAAAGACTGAAAGTAGTTTGATCCACAATATCTTGGTTAAATTTACTATAGATTTTTTTTTTCATTACCATGGCAACACATTAATTACATGCCACATTTACCTGTAATAGTGGCCACATATGCCAAGTTCTAGGTCAACTCCTGAAAAAGCAAGAGAGTCGTTGTAACTTGGGTTGGAACCAGGTGCAAGCATCATCATGGTTAGCAACAAGGTCATTTAGAACTAGTCTCCATGGCAATGTCACAGTTTGGTGCGATCTATACATCCCTTGTCAACTTGTACACATTATGTGTGGGTGTGGTGTGTACTGGAATTAGCAGCTTTTCACATATTCGATACTTGTCTACATTATCATAAGTAAAACTAACTCCTTGAAAAGTGAATATATGTACATGTTTCAGAGAAGCATTAACCACTAATAGTATCAATATAAAGGTACCTTATCATGCATACATGGTACAGGTGTACAGTCAAAATACAACAATATCCAAATGGCAAATGGCTTGTGAAATAACATGGTCACTGTTATGAGGAGATCACAATTAATGGGTCAGTGCTTATTTCCCCATAACATTGTATGTACTTCTCAAGCAAATGCTGTTTTATTATGCAGACTTGATATGGGAAGGGTGGAGATGATACATAAATGGTTGCATTATGGTTGACTCGGCAAATTTAGAAAATAAGGGATGGATGCCAAAGTTTCAAATCCTCCTTGTTTGTACAGGAGTCCCTTTTAAAATGGTCTCACCGCCATGCAATGTGGCCAGTAGTTGCGATTTAGAACGAAGATCAACTTGAAGACAAGATCAGCTGTACCCACAATGCCTTGAGGACTGTGCCCTGTGCTCCACAACTGCAGATACATGTACCTGAAGAGGGTATAATTTGCTTTCTCCAATAAGAAGGATGAAGGGCTGTGACTGCGGATGTTCTGTGTCGACCACATATGAGTAGTTAAAACAGTCCTTCCTGGAAGAACAAAAAAGGCAGGCATATATGGAAACAGTGTAAAAATTTTTAAGACATATTGATGTGCACTATTTTCTTATGCCTTTATACACATGATATTTCCAGTAATTTTGTATCATATATTTACTAGCAACTCCAGCAAACTGGGAGCAAGAGTGACCAAGATCAGAAGGTAATTCTTTAAAGCTGCAGATCTACTATGCACATGCAGGAGTGAATCAAACATGATATCTGGAAACAGGGGGCAAAATTGTTTCAGAAGGGAATGGGGAGGTAGTACAGGCCTGTAAGAAAGCTACAGATCACAACAGAACAATTCACACAATTCTGGCCTTCATGGTGCTATTTGTTTGTTTGTTTGTTTGTTTGTTTGTTTTTTCCCATGTCTAGCTTAATTACAAACCAGAACTATCTTTGCAAAGAAGTGTACCTCTAACTTTGTCTTCAGTCAATTTTTTTTGACCAACCCCCCCCCCCAAAAAAAAAGGTAAATAAATAAAAATAAATAAATAAATAAATAAAATAAAAGTGACAGACAATTTTATATTCAAAGTTATATTTAACTTGCATTTTCATGTCCTCCGAAACTGATTAAATTGGTATGGGCCAATTACTAGACCTAGGCACCTATGGTACACTATAATATATACTATTAAAATGATTGATTGGTCCATGCTGCATATTGTCAGACCTGTCAAATGTATGGGATGTTGCCATATACATTATAAAGAAAGAGAAGAATCTACATACATGTACATTTCCTTGAATGAAGGGGCAGGGTAAAGATTAAAAGATGTGCCTTCACAGAAATTTTACTCTTAATAAGTTCACTCTTTAGTTCTAGGTGACATACAAAATAATGTACCTGTGTTGTCATTAGAATTATCAGGTACAGTACAATACATGTAGCATCACTTCCCAAATAAAGTTGTTGTTTTTTCCTCCCACAGGAGTAAGGTCAAGTTCTGAACAATGGTTATGGTATAAATGTACCTAGAATGTCAATCTTTTGAATAATGCACTTTCAGTAAATCCTGAAAGCTGAAACTCACAGCTTTCCAGTCAATGAGTGAGCTTGCATCAAAGCCTGGTCAGGGATGCAGCCTCTTTTGCATGGTCTTTCCGCATTCGCTGAATAGGAGGGAAGCAGATTCAATCACTGTTTACCTGAGGGTAAATAATGTTTATACAAGTGAGGTGTTATACAAATGATGTGTTATACATGTACAATGCATTATAACGTTATTTCCTTACATGAATAGGGGGAACTTTTTACTCAGCACAAAGAAAATGTAATATAAACAGGTCTCTTTTAAAAAGCACCTTAGCCCTTCACTCCCATAACCAACACCACATGCAGGAATTGATTGCCTGAACTTTTGATATCTGATTTTTGCTCTTAAATTGCTCATTTTGCAGCACAGTGTAAGTGCTACTAAAATGCCAAGTGCTTCTATCAATGAAACTATTCATGAAAATATACATTTGGTATTGCTACCAACATGAATTAACGTACTGAATTACCTGCAGAACACAATACAGAGGGTCATCTTTCCTACTGAGGAACACAAAGGACTGGCACAGCCTCCCAGAAGAAGTAATGGCTGCTTCAACCCTTGATACAATATGTCAAGGGTCAGCAATTAACCAACCACTGCATCACTGGCATTTAAATTGTATGAATGAGGGTACCACCTATCGGCACCCTATGAATTTGCAGCTCGTTTATTCCAAAAGTATAAAACAAATTCACCAAAGTTTTTCCTCAAATAAGCTGTAAATACTGCAGTTTCAAATCTTGTGACCGTTCTGTTGATTCCAAATCTCTGTTGTAAAATTATGCAATTCTAGTGTATGCGATGCATTTTCTTTGCGTGGCTGAAAAAGGGTACCTCACGATCTGCACCCCTTCCCTCCATAGGTAATACGTGTGAATTTCATAGTCACGCGTTGTTACTGTGTGGATGTGTAATTGAAACGTGTTTAGTTTGTTTTGTTGGCTTGATTTTCATTTCTTTGTTACTGTTTTCATAGCTATAAAATGGCACTTAATCCCATGCGTACCTTTTTGTTCTATACGCAAACAGCCATGATACGCAGGGTGTCGATGTACCCTGCCGATAGCTGGTACCCTTACCATACATTGAAGAAACCGTCCAAGTCTATTGATTGTGGGAAATGTGGGCATCTTTGGAAAGGCAAGACAAGATAATGCACACGTATGCTTACCAGCTACAGTACAGTTACAGTTAAAGTGATGTTAAAACATTACCCTTAACTTGGTCAGACTCAGCCTGAGACTCATGAGAGGATTTGATTCACTTTCTAACAAGACAAATCAGTCCTACTTCACTGCCTGTCTGATGATGCGAGACTGAATGCAAGTAAATTCAAGTAGATTGTCTTTATCATGCCAATGCCAATGGACAAAGTTGTGGTTATGTATATGCATTTATACCAGTGCGGTGGCAGTATGGCAGCACAAAAACACCTACGTAGTACGTGACCTAGATCTAGGCCTGTATAGAGGCAGAGTCAATACCCAGAACATACCTAAAGGGCCTAGACACTAATGCACATTAGGTCTAGAAACTTTAGACTAGAGTCCAGAACTATGTCTAACGTTAACAATAACTGTATCAGGTCTAGAGGCTAGGTGTTTCAGTTGTTGTTTTTATTTGAATTTATTTGCAGTTTATTGACCATTTTTCCCTGTATTAGCTCTAATTAATGCCAAATTTTTACTTATGAATTACTTTCTAATTTAAAAAAAAAAAATCCCTCTAGGCAGGGCCTACATTATTCTGATTTTATTCGAAATAATTCAAAAATACTCTATGATATCAAATATATCTCATGTTAGAGTGTCTAGTCTACTAACAGTTAACGTTGTAACGTTGAATATGTTGTATACGCCTGCCTACGTAACTTTTAAAAAAAGAATGAGGATATGAATGTTAGGGCCAGGCCCTACCTCCTGCCTACTAGTACCGCCACTACCGGTATACAATCCACCATATTGTGGTCCATTTATCATATGAGAAGCCCTTCCCATCTATGGACCCCATACATTACTGGTCATTAGTAGGTGTGGGACTAGTCGGATAGTAGGAGTGCTCCTACTCGTACTGGACCTAGGTCTAGTAGTTCTAGATCTACTCTAGACTTCAAGGCTTCAGTACCACGTTGGCAGAATACTATATGAGACATAGATAGGCGTATACGGGACTGTGATATTAATAGACTGCTTTCTTTCGCTGGCGAGTCTGCGTCTATGGCAAAATACGTGGTAAGTTACAATCTGCAATGTAGCCTCTGCAAGAGAGTGACCGCTGTCAAGGGTCGAAACAAATAGCAAAACCTTGAGAAAACCAAATGAGCAACTTACCATTTAGCCCGATTTCATCACCAATGGTCTCCAATTCGATATTTTCCTCAGGAGTGTTTTTGTGAACATAATTGAGTTTATTGTACAAAAGTTGTCTTTTCTGGACGTCTTCGTTCCGCTCTTCGACCGACGTGTTGCACCTTCGCGAGAGACTCTTTTTCAAGCTGAAGTTTATGACCCCACCCACATAATAACGTCACGAACTGTACTCTATTATGATTGGTCAATAGCAACCTCGCCGCAGCGGCAGACTAGAAAAATCGCTCAGCGGAGCGATTCGAGAAAACCGCTTGCGGTTGCCGCTCTGAAAAGTCACCGCTACCGCTCCAGTGTGAACGGTTGTACATGAACAACACGCGAGGGATTTTTGCGGCACGCCGCTGCCGGTGCCGCTGCCGCAAAACCGCTCCAGTGTGAACGGCCCTTAATGCGTATAGTTATGCTGATATTATTGCCATAATTGAGTGTATTAGATGGGTATGAGATTGGGTGCCCTTGAGGGAGATATAGCCTAAGCAACATTAGGGCCATATACCACATGAGCTGAGGACAAGTTCAAATGGCCCTAGAAAGATTTGAATAGTTCTCCCGTCTCTCAAGAATGGTCAGCCAATACTCCGTTCATCATATGCATTATATTCATGGATGAATTTATATATTGAGTGATTACTCCCCCAGAATGTCATCTCATTCTGTGAGTTTTATAGTCACATTAAGCTTGAGCAGCCCGTGTTTGCAAAATAAACCAAATACGTGTGACATTGTATGCGCACATAATGTGCACATCAATTCATGGAAGGTTTTGGATAATCATGCACTTTTGAAATGTATGCATATGAGTGTAGGATGGGATATAGAGCATTGTGGCTAGCTGTTTGTGTACAGTGCAATTTAGGATAAAGCAGCAAGTATTGCTGGATTAAAGGTAACATGAGGATTAGTGGCCTGCACTTAAACTATCAAATTCGAGAAAAGGGTGGGGGGGGGGGGGGGGCAAAATACACATTATCATTTTATCACCGACATGCTGGTGACACGTTTGGAGGCATCAATTCTTTGTGTGCTTTGCAATCACTGTCAAACAGTGAACAGCAGCATTAGAGTAATGATAAAAAAAAGTATCGCACTCTCTACGTTTGTAATAATGCAAAACTTTTGAATGGGCTACAGAATCTCTGCAATATGATTGGTCGATTGCCTAACAATATATGTGCTAATGAAACTTTCATTTGCAAAATTGAGCAACGCTTTCAAAAAAACAAATTCTTCTCGTAAAATTCTGCTGGTAAGTATGTGCATTTTCATGCTCTGTAAGTTCCTTGCTTGACTGAATGCAATCCAATGTGTTGACTCACACAATGGATGCATGACTCAATGTATGTGACACTTGATGGGGGGAAAAGGTTTGATTTCAACATTGTAGTATTTCTGTGCACCTATTTATAGAATAAGTGATGCATAGGCTTATTTTGTGAATCTGTGGAATAATTGCAGATCAGCAGTTCCGACCTTAGAATACAGAGGGAGACATCTGATCTTCTCTCCTGTGCTTGGACAATCTCTCTTTCACTCACTTAGTATTAAAGGGATCGCATAGTTTGGGTTGAGACCTAACTTCAGGTTTCTAACATTTTTTGGTGAGATAATGAGAAACCTCTTATGAAATATGAAAGAGCATACTAATTTCATGACGAATTCAACGTTTATTTGATGAAAATTGATTTTGAAATGCCTGAGATATCCAAAACAGAGCGATCCTAATAAAGTGTGGGACCCACCTTTTATTACGATTGCTTTGTTTCACTTTGTTTTTGGATATTTCAGCCATTCCAAACCCGATTTTCATCGAATAAACTTTAAATTCCTCCTAAAATGGTATGCTCTGTACTATTTCATAAGTGTTTTCTTGGTGTCTCGCAAAAAAAGTTTTAAAAGCCCAATTCTCATCTCCACCAATACTGTACCATCCCTTTAAGCCTTGTCCACTTGGACTATCTAACATAACAATGTCGGAATTCAGAGCCTGGATATTTCTTCTAGGTTCATTGTGTCACTGCTGGCAACCAGGGACAGCCTCGTGGTGGTATTGCTGCCTGGAAAACAGTAGATGGCATGTTTGAATCCCACTTGGTTTGTTTTTATGCCTCCGCCACGAAGTGGTGCCGGAGGCATTATGTTTTCGGGTTGTCCGTCCGTCCGTCCTTCCGTCCGTCGTAGCGTCCTTCCGTCCGTCCGTCCGTCCGTCCTTCCGTCCGTCCGTAATGAATTTTGTGGACAGGGTAACTATCAAAACCTTTGGAGGTATCCTAATGAAACTTGGCATGTATGTGTATTAGGGGGTGAAGTTGTGCCTGTCAACTTTTGGGTGCACATGCTCAAGGTCAAAGGTCAAAAGGTCAAGGTCAAATGCTTAAAATTTCACTATTTCCCCCATATCTACGCAATGCCTGAAGATATTTTCTTGAAACTTAGTGTATACATGTATTACCCAATTAAGATTCTCTGGTAAAAGTTTGGGGTCATGAGGTCAAAAGGTCAAAGGTCAAAAGGTCAAGTAAAATGTTAAAATTTCACTTTTTTCTCTCTATCTTGGAAATTGTTCAAGATATCTTTATGGAACAAAGTATATATGCATGTACTGACTGGCAGTGGTTATCTAGGGAATTTGGGGTTTGTGGGGTCAAAGGTCAGGGGTCAAAGGTCAAGGGCAATACTTCAAAATTTTACTATTTTCCTTATACAGTGTATTTATGCAATGCCAGCAGGATTATTTTTTTTTAACTTGATGTATGCATGTATAACCAACTAGATATTCTCTGGGATTTTTTTTTTGCCAAGAAGGTCAAAGGTCAAAAGGTCAAAGATCAAGTGGAAGTGCTGAACTTACTTCTTTCTCCATATCTTGGAAGTGGCTCAAGTTATCTTTAAACTTAGTACATATTTATGTATGTTCTGCCTGACAGTGATTCTCTTATGAATCAAAGGCCAGATGAAAATGATAACAATTTACTGTTCAATACAGAAATTGCACTTTTACTCCATACCTTGAAAATTACTCAAGTGCGTAAACTTATGAAAGGGTTAAAGTCGGAAGTTAAAGTTCTTAAATCCCCAAATACATGCTCTCCTATTCATCCAATTAAACATAGGTCAAGGAAGGTGAACATTTGATACATTTGTGACAAACATGTCATTTTAATATTTTGCCAATTTTGTGAAAATGTAATCACACATTGTCCACATGTACTATAGACCTATTAGGAGAATCATGCATTATGGCGGAGGCATACCAGTCGCCATAGCGACATTTCTAGTTCTTGCATGGTTGTTAACCCGTTGAGGACAGACTGATTTTGCTACAACATGCATTTCCCATGGACACCTGCCCGAGTATACTCGGGATTCGTCCTCAACGGGTTAAAATTGTAGATCGGCAGTTGCAATCTGAAAATACAGAGAGCTTGAGATCTGATGAAATCTTTTACAGCACATCTTCTCCTTTTAGCATGAATAATCTCTTTTTTTCTCTCAAGAACAACTTTTGCACAAGGGGCCCCCTTTGACAATCTTTTTTATTTTCTTCTTTACTAAATGAATGTATTACCATTGATTGACACATCTTACCTAATATAAAGTAGATGCTACACAAGGTGGTGATGACAATTCCTGTCATTAATGTTTAAATGTCTCTTTCCCAAAGTGATTCGGGACTTCTTTTTTTTTTCTTTAAATTTATTTTCTATTGCACAGATGTCAGGAGCAGAATGTGCCAAGAGTGTGTGTGTACAGGCACATGTCAGCAAATAAACATGAAACATGATCATTTCAGTCAATATGCATATTGGAAGAGGTGGGGGGGGGGGGGGGGGTAGTGATCACATTATAGGTTCAAGGCAATTACTCACTGGGCAATTACCCCCCAGACCCTTCCCTTAGCCCTAATCTTAATCCTATTCCTGAACCTAATCCTAACCCTCACCCAAACTCTCAACCCTAAACCTAACCCTAACCCTAGTTTTGCTCTAATCCTACCACTAACCAGTATTTAGCCTTAATTGCCCTGGGGGAGGGGGGAAGGGGGCGATTGCCCGCATTACACATTAAGAAGTGCTACCGAAAAAGAAGGGAATGAAAAGTTATGGTAGGTCTTAAAGACGTTGTAAATCTAGATACTTGGTGTAAATCGCATGAAATATCACCCTATTTTTTGCAAATTTTAGGGACACAGAGATATAATAGCTTCATCACAGTTGTTGCAGTCTGTAGAGGAACAGCAGTGTAACTGAACCAAGTCCACTCACACACACCTCAGCGTGATCAGAGGTGTGGTCTCTTGATTGGTTGAAATGTCATTACCATCATCCATGATCCCTCAATATATGTTAAGCTGTCTTCTCTACAAAAGAACTAATAATTGTATTAGTTATTGCAGATCCTGATAGCACCGGTATTGTCTAATTGCCTTTAGAATTTCACTTCTACCAATAGACCGTTAATTCTTTTGCAAGGTTTTTTTGTTACATACACTGTCAGACTGACACGTAGCCAAACCTTGTGGGAGAATTACGGTAATGAATTTTCAAGAAAGGAGTTTCACACAATATCTCCCCCAACTCATGATTAGAGTGTTTGGGCCTTTGTCGCTACCATAATATATCAGCGCATCTTATTTTCATGAAGGCCTCGCCTTAATTGGCATTCAGCCTATTGAACGGAGGATTTTTAGCCCGCAAAGAAGTCATCAAAAAGACATGAAATCGGACAAATGGGGATCCATTCTTTTGTGCGCCGTCCCCCCGTGCATATTCATCGAAGTTCAATCTGTTAAGTGAAACCCTCAATTTTATAAGAGGATGGGTTAAGGAAACTGATTGGGCCGTTCCCCATTAGCGGGAGCGAAAAAGTCTTGTATTTGCGCTAATGATATAGCGATCTTGTTGTCTGTGTGGTGGCTGCTATTACTTTGCTGGGTATTGATCAGGGATGGAGTAACTAGTGTTACCATGCAATGAGAGAGTAATTAAAACGGAAACTGTCCAGGATGGGCATTATTCCAAAGAGTTAACTCAGAACCAAAGTGTAATTAAACAAGCCAATTATATTAACAGGGATTGAAACTTGCATGCAATGTACGAAAAAAAAGGAGAAAAAAATTGTCCAGCTTTAGGGTACTAGAGACCTTGAAATTGGTATTGCTATTGAGATAAAAGTTTTTCGCCCAGAAAATGTAGATCACATTTAATTACTGTAACCAGTGCCGTCAACTGATTAAGCCTTTTAACACCGCAGCCGATTAAGTGAAGCCTGGAAGATTTTATGACTTTTTTTTTCAGTACTGCTCTTTTCAATATCGAATAAGCAACAGTGATTTTGCTCAGTATGTCTTTTTTTTAAGACACAAGATCTCCGAGTCAGCGGTGACATACTGAAGCATTTATGCCTTGAGTAATGAATAAATGTCAGAACAAAGATGTTCTGGGGGCCGTTGCATAAAACTTACCATTGAATTTCAATGGTAACTACCGTCAAAATTAGGCGTCACAGCCAATCAGCATCAAGGATTATAAGATTTACCGCTAATTTGAAGACTAACTGCTAAAAAGGAGCGGTAAGTCCAGCGGTAAGGGTTTTATGCAACAGGGCCCTGGTCTTGTGCAGAGAAATAACCTGATATTTTCTCTTTCCTGTATTTGGAAACATCAGAGCATAAACTTTACCAGGCTAGATACATTTACATATGGACTATTAAAGCAGTAGATATGGTTTTGCTGTAAATAAAATTAATCTCTTTGTCCATATTCAATCCCTCAGTTTGATCATACAGAAAGAAAAAAGCCCCAGGAAGAGAAAGTTCTGAAAGGTCTAGGTACATGTAGTAACAGTGACAAAAGTTTAATTTGAGAAGGAAAATCAATACAAAGCTATAATACACTTTTTTGAAAATGAGAGCTTTTGGCATACTTCCCAACAAAAGTGTTGTATCTTCTGATATCATTAAAAGACATTTGGCGCAAGTGAGGTGGGGGGGGGGGGGGGGGGACACAGGGAGTTTGGCAAAGACAGAGCTGCAGACGTAGAACAGATGTCCCTGCATTCAGGGGCAAGAAGACTTTTATGTTGGCCACTTTTCCTTGCATTGAGCAAATGGTGGCAGACAGCACCGTCATACACAAGCGCACAGTGCACCATTGTCATACACCTCCACACAGTCTGTACGCTTGTGTATGTCCGTCGCAAACATTCGTTTCAGTTATTTCTGCATAGCAAGACTTGGATCACGCCTGCTGATTGCCGGTCCATAGCTCAAGATTTGCGCATCCCTGTCATGTGCATTGAGGGTCCCCGCAGAACATATACAAGCTGACGGGACCCAGCTCCCCCCCCCCCCCCCACACTTGGACCAATAGGGTTAAGCGGTTGGACTTTTCATGACGCAGGTAGCCAGTTTTGGACCATGACTTTTTAATTTCCACTAATACCTTCCACATTACAATACCATCGGGCTGCCCTTATCAATGTTTTAAATCGGCTATGACAACCTCCTCAAAACAATTTGCTAATAAACCATGTTCTGATATTCATATTCTTTTTTCTTTTCTTTTCTTTTCATTTCGTTACATTGTATTTCACTAATTATTTCCACTTTGTTAGCCCTGAGCTATCAACTATACTGTCATGAATAATTTTCATAGGTTTGTCATTTTCCTTTCTTTCTTTCTTTTTTTTGTGGGAAGGGGGGGGGGTGGGGAATGGTTGCATTGTCCTTCACCCGTCCCTGTTGAGCGAGCGTGGATTTTGGCTTTGAATTTGTAGTGGCTAACAATTACGCCCTTGAAATATAGATCAGTACAGGACAGAGACAGGAAGAGAAAGAGAGAGAGAGAGAAAGAGAGAGTAGGAGTTGATACAGAGGTAATAGAGTAATTGAAAATAGTCAAGGTATACCGACTTGTACTGTGGGTTTGTTTTGGCAGCAATCAGTGAAGAAGTGTGATTGTGTCTGATAGATTATCACCAATTAAAAAAAAAGAGGGGGGAGATGAGGAGGGGGATGACTTTAAAAAAAAAAACAACAGCAACAAGGGTGGGGCTCTCTGCTAATGGAAATCTACAGCTATCAAAAGCGGTTTGGAGTTATTGACAGGGAATCGTCTGACAGCGGCTCATGGTCAACTTGAGGGGCCAGCAATTTATTTGATTTGATATGGAAGTCGACGAGAGTGAAAAAAAAAAGAAAGCTTTGATTGCTTTTGACAAGTAATACGCTAATGGGGGAAAGGGGGAGGGGGAGAGGGTGAAAAAGAAATATAGGGATGGAGAGAGAGAGAGTGAGAGAGAGAAAGAAAGAGAGGGGGCTCTTTTTCCCCCTTTCCTATCCAACCCACTCCCTTTCGTTGGTCCATGGGTGTCTGTGCTGCATTTTGGTTTCGTTTTTTTTTTTTTTTTTTTTTACTGAATGCCTTTCCAATGGTTGTCAGCAGCATGACAAATTTGTGGAGATTGGTGGTTTTTGGGGGGCCTGTGCGAGCATTGTTTGGTGCTGAATGCGAACCATGTCATGTACGAGAACCCACCATTCTTGGGGATTGGGAGAAAAGGAGGAGGTGGGGGGGGGGGGGAGAGAAGAAAGAGTGTTGGAAACAGAGAGGGAGAGAGAAGAGAGGAATTGAGAGACTCTTTGCAGTTTGTGAAGCGGAAACCACATGCTTATGTCTCTAAATCGTCCTGGCCAATAACAGTAATTGGTTGGTACTGTAAATGGTTTGTTTACAGAACATATCCCCCTGGCTTTTGGGCGACTCAGTTTTGCGGGTTGGGTTAACAATGCAGCAAAAACTTGATGCCTTAGTGAGACATTTCCCCCCCCCCCCCCCCCTTTTTTTTTTTGGGGGGGGGTGGTGTAGGGTGGGAGAGGGGTGTAGCTGAATAAGATATTGATAGTTAAATACTAAATGTATATATTCATGATTTCCCCCATCCCCCCACTGAGGATGATTATCATATGGCTGTTTGAAGTGGATTAATGTAGGATGATTTTGTGTGTGTGTGTGTGTCGTTTTGTCCATATCAAGGAGGGGGAAGTAGATTGGATAAGTGGTGCTTTGAGCCAATCTTCATCAGGGATGTATGTGTCACTGTTTGACAGTCATTTCATTTTAAACATGCAGAGTTCCAGGGGAGGGGGTTGGATTAGTGGATGTGTATTGTGTGAGTGTGCAGTGAGACTGGAATAGATATGTAGGGTGCTACATAACTATTTTTTTTACCACTTGCCCAGTCGGGCAAGCAAATTTTCAAATTGTTGCAGAACACTTGCCCAAACATTAAATTTTACCTGCCCAAAAAGGAAATCCAAAGATATAAGAAAATGATGTAGAAAAAATCATCTTAAAACTGAAGGGCTTGATAAAACACAATTATTTGAATAAACAGCACAAGTGCAAAGTAACAGACTTGGTTCAGTAGAGTGTTGGTCTTGAATTGCATTGAGACTTCTCCACCTACATTGTATGTATTGGGAAGTAAAGGTGGCTTCAAAACATTTTGCTTGTCCAATTTGGGCAAGCATTCTTTCTCATTGTTCCAAAAACACTTGCCCAACTTTGATTTTTACTTGCCCCAGGCAATCAGGCAAGTGCTTAATATGTAGCACCCTGGATATGATATTGAAGCAATGTGTGATTTGCCATATCCATTGATTGTTTGCAGATTAAAGAGGCAAAATTCAGACTGCCTTTTCTTTTCTTTTTTCTTATCAGAATTATTTTGTGATTCTCCTGGTAATCTATTCTCTACCCCATCTCTTGCCTGTGATTCTATTATCTGCCCCCTTTTTTTTTTGGGGGGGGGGGGGAGGGAGAGATTTTGTTCCCAATTTTCATCAGAGTATAAAATACAATCCAACCCTACTGTTGTAATCATAATGTCACATTGCAGTCATAGCTTTAACAAACAGTTCTAGCTCCTAGATTGAAGTTGATTGTGATTTATGAGTGAAATCTACAGGCAATTAATGTAATTTCTGTGACATGCTCTGCAAACTATGCCTGTGGACACGCTTTCATCGTAGAAGTCCTGGAATTAGTAGGACAATTCATAGAAGAAAAAAAAAATCTGCAAAATATTTCAATTTACAAAATGTAATAGGAAATAGAATGATAACTGATAACAGCAAAAACAAAAAAAAAACAAAAAAAAAACCACCAATGATATTTGTGTGGTGTGAAAGGGGGGGGGGGACATGGCCTTTATGTGTTTACTGCCCCTCGCACTTGTAGTACAGATGCTTCAGTGACTACCAATACAGGCACATTAATGCACCCTAAGTATTAGTAGATTACAAATCAAATTTCATCAGGCATTGTATACACCAAAATGACAACTGGTCGATGAATACATACAAATGTATCTATGGCAATGCAAAAGGCTTCCAGTAATGTGGATTTTTGTATGATTTATGATATACTGTACAACCATTTTTTGTTTTTCATGTGGGTTTTTTTTTTTTTTTTCAAGGGATGATAATGGTTGTGCATGTGAAATCTTTGTCATAACTTAACTTTCTGTCTTTAATGGTGGTGTCATGAGTTAGACATGTACACAAGCATTAACCCATTGAGGACGGACTGATTTTGCTGCAACACACATTTCCCATAGAACCTGCCCGAGTATACTCGAGACTCGTCCTAAACGGGTTAAAGGTATGATGATGAATGAGGCACATGACGGGGGAAAGGGGGTAAAATGCACCAACGAGCAAACTAATGTCGATGAACCAGTGCCGGCGCTAGCACCAGACTTGAAATCACGCGATGATATTCTGTGACATCCCAGATATGAAGTGAACTGCTGGATACATACATGTTCCGATTCATCTTCTTCTACTTTTTTTGTTTTTTTGTCCCACCCCCTCCCCTGAACAGACAAAAATACAAAGAAGCAAAGAGACAAACGAAAATCAACATAAAGAGAACATGTCATGAGAAGTAGGAGATGTAGTATAGAGTCAGAGGGAGAGGAATAAGCAGCCAGTTGTTATCGGCTATGCACCCCTGTCGGGAGAGAGTAGCCCTTGGAGATGCGAGCTCAGAAGTCTCGCCGTTGCCAGCGGCGAGATGAATCGCCAGCGGAGAACAATGGGGGAATGCTGTCTGTGCCTCCGCTGGCGATTGGCAAACAATTTTTTTAAAATTTTTTTGCAAACCTGTATGGATGCAACGAGAGAAATTCTCCATTTTCATGTTGTTCTGATGGTGTACATGTGGGGACTTATGTGATCGGGGAAACTGTTGGCATTGTAGAAGTGTGCGCCTTTTGTTGTGTTTTGCAGGCACCCCCTTTTATGAAACAAAATTGAACAGAATCTCTTTTCTTCGCCCCCGTCTCCTGGGTACGAAATTCCGCTGCGTCCGCGAAATTTCCCTCCGCGTGCTACGCTCTTCATTGTCAAATTACTTCTAAATGGGGGCTTAATTTGCGTTATGTGTCATTCACGGCGCAAAGATTTGTGGTTGCAAGAGAGAAAGGAAACATTATCACGCGCCAAAGTGCCTGGGTGCCAGGAAGAGGATTTGGGGGAAAATTGAAGTGGATAAAAGCAATTCTGAGTTTTCAAAGAACGTCCATTTCTTCAAAGCTCCCTTTCAGCCAAACGCATGTCTTTTGATGTGAGGGGAAAGGAAGAAGGGAAAATATGACAAAAAAAAAAGATTGCTCGTCAATGGGAAAAATCGGCGATAATGTGGCGAGACGCGTGCAATTACGTGGCACGATTGAATTGTGTTGGTGGTTGGATGGTTCCAGCTCAACTGTGTTCACTTCTTGTCTTCGACAACTTGCTCCGTAATGACCACAAATGTAATTACTAACACTTGCCACTTTACTTTGTTAATCTCAATTGTAGCAGCGGCAGAGTCCCCGGCCGATGGTCAATTCCTTTCCGCTATCATCAAATTCTTTTTCTTTTCCATTTTTACAAGTTTGTTTTTTGTTTTTTTTTAACTTTGTTGCTTTTTTTGGGGGAGGGGGAGTTATGATGTATCATATTATATGTGAGTGTGTCTGTGTGTGGGGAACAGTGCTGAGGTTGCTGTTCATTCCAATGCCGTACTGCTATTTCTTGCAGACTTTGAAAGGCCTGGTGATTAGTTGGTAATCTTCTATGTTGTCACTTTTTTCTTATTTGTCAGGGAAGAGAAAAGGTGTTGATATAATACAGGGTGAGGTTGATATATTCTAACTTATTTGTTCATGTAGTGAAACTAGATAATGGGGGGGATGGAGATAATGGAGATGATCGGACTTGTAATAATGTTAATCATTGCTGTGCTTTGTTCATTGATCAGCATGCATACTGGAGTGCCTTCTTTGCTGATTCTCCCTATCGCATATAGCTCTCCGAATCTGAACGCGTGTGGCGCTCTAATGTTTTTACCTTTCATTCATGGGATATAGACTTCCGGTTATGAACGTGCACTGTGTAAATGTACGCTTTTATGCACATTGAACTCCGAAGTACTAGCTAGTGTTCATAGATCATATCAAATTCTGTCTTATAATCTCACGAATAATACAGTTATATTTTAATCTGTAACTTTATATTTGATAAAAAGGATTCTTCTGAGAAGCAACCCGATGCTGTTACCATTTTCCAGAACCACAAAACCGGAAGTATACGTCCCAAAAGCGAACGATCACACATCGGTATTGTGAGGTGATATCGCTTGATATCGGTTATATGCGACAGGGAGAATTGACGTAAAACTTCAACAGTCAATGAATACAGATTATGTAATCCCTAAAACCTGTATTGTGTTACCATGGCCTTCCTGTTAGACTGAGGCACATTGCTACTACCCCGAGTGGGCTCAGAAACCCAACAGCTACTGTGCGAGCTGAAATTTTCGCGTCCAGATATTTTCGCGAATTGCTACACGGAGGACACTTTTGCATGTTGTTAATTTCGCAGTTGCGAGGGTCTTTAGAACTGAACTAAGCTATTTGCGCATTGTTATATTTCGCGTGTTGTTATTTTCGCGGTTGAAAGGCGATTCGCGAAATTCGCGAAAATAAAACCACCTCGAAAATTTAAGCTCGTACAGCTAATTTACAGAGGTCAAATTTGGATGAATTACTGAATGCTGGTTAAAAAGCTTGATTGGCTAGTTAATCCTTTGTGTGCTTGGAGTGCTGATTGACACAGAAAACCCAATAGTGTCCAAAGTCCCTGGCACAGAAAGGGGTAATGAAGCTTAACCCGTTGAGGACGAGTCCCGAGTATACTCGGGCAGGTGTCTATGGGAAATGCGTGTTGTAGCAAAATCAGCCCGTCCTCAACGGGTTAATGCCTTGGTATGTAAAGTGTTAAAGGGAAGAAAACAGGTACTACCGTTTCATTTCAATTCAATTCAAATGATTTTTTTTTCCCCCCCAAAAAACACACTTTTGATATTGATACAGATTCATAGAAAATGGAACATACAATGTATTACAACAAATTTATAATATATGCAATACTTACGGAACTAATTGTTCAAAAGGATTGTGTTATTGAAAAATAGAGACCCATGTAAAAGACAAGTTTGTAGAAATGTGGGCCACTTAACACATCAGAATTAAAAGATTTGTTCTGTTAGAGAAAAAATATGACTCTCAACATCCTGGCACTTTTTCCAGTCTGGAAATCTGATCTTGAAAGATGTGGTCCTCCTGATTTTGTGTAAAATGGAAGCTGTAAAGTTTTGAAAAAATGCACTTGAAATGAGTGCTTTTAATGCTTCAAAAAGCAAAATGGACGAGTGACCAGGGCCCCATTTCATAAAAAGTTGATATGATAGCAACTCTTGCTGGAATAGCAATTGTCATGGTAATGACAAAAATCCAGCTTCCTGATTGGCTGTTGCTAGTGGAAGTTGCCATTCCAGCAAGAGTTGCTATCCTAACATCTTTTATGAAATGGGGCCCAGGTGTACCATGCTCAATTTGTCTCCAAGATGGTGTTACAGTAGACCGTCCAGCAATTGGTTTAGTGCATACCTGATTTGTTTGTTTGCTTGAGTGCAATTTAATTCCGTTCAAATGATTTTATTTCCACATGAAGTTATATAAAGCAATATACATAACGCTTTCTTGAGTACATAATATTTTAAGGAACTTTGAATCACATAAGTTTGAACGAAGCATGGATACAATTATGATGATATCAACTTTGTTTTTAGATAAATAAACAAGTAAGCAATACAATTTTATTTTGTAACTCTATATGGAAAAGAGATTTCACAAGAGAAGCACAGCTTGTAAATTTTGTGAATTACTCTATAAGATGAGGGCATCTCAAGATCCATCAAGGATTTCATTTTTTATGAAAATTGTGATATCATGAGTTTTGTTTGGGTCCAATTTTATATTGTCATGCAGTTCAATCAGGAGCTTTCGGCAAAGCTTCCTCATAAAATGCTTATATCTATATCTATATCTATCTATCTCTCTCTATATATATATAATTATATATATATTTCTTTTTTTAAATAATTATTATTGTGGGGGTTTTTTGCCTTTAGCCCCAGTGTGGTGGTGTCAATCACGATAACCTGTCCAAAATTTAATTTGCGAGGTTGATGAAGTTGTAAACATCAATCACAAGATATCGTGGGAGTAAGATTGAATGACCAGGCATGAACGAAACTGCAGATGAGTACTTCAGACCATACACCTTAAAACGTGCTAATGTAGATCTTATTACCAATTAGGGACAATCAAGAGTGATATTTGCCTTTTTGTGTGTGTGTGTGTGTGTGTGTGTGTGTGTGTGTGAAGGGAAAATTGTATTTTGGTAGTCAGAATGCAAAAAGGTTTGAGATTAAGGAAACAATCTTTTAGGAAACTTGCCAGTCTCTAGGCTGAATATTTCATGGTTTGGGGTGACACAAAGGAAACGCGAAAATGTGTGCCGGGTCAAATTTCACTTTTTTGTGGCTTGATTTGATTTTAGCTGGAGAAACAAACGATGTAGTGGCATTCCATTTTTTTTTTACTTCCCCAGGCTACAGAATTGGCAGTTATCGTAGATGTTGTAAAGAGAAATTATGGATTCAAATCTAGTTCTGCTGCTCTAGCTTGGTTCTCCCAAGGACTCAACTCTTTTATTCTTTATGAGTTTTTCCAGACTTGCGTCAAGATGAAGAGATTATTTAGATAAATGAGCTTTGAAAGAAGTAATAGATATAGATGAAATAGAAAAGTGTATAGTGGAGGAATACAACTTTTATATTTTCAAATGTTGAGAGACAGATACTGATAGAAAAGATAGAAAGAGATGATTACATTATGTGTGCTTGTTATAAGGAGAGATGATTATGTATTGATAGCGATAGAACAGTAGTGAAACTGAAGTGACCAAGGCGGCATGGAAAGGGTTAAGGGTTATTGATAGATGAAGAAGCAGATGGAAAGTATCTCATTCTAAATTAAAATGGGAAGTGGAATGAGGGAAAGATGGAGTGAAGGACAAAAACGGACGGATAGGGTGAGGAGGCTTCATAGAATTGGACGTATCAGTATACAGGTGCAGGGATGGATGAATGGATGGATGGATGAGTGAATGGATAGATGGATAGATAGATGGAAGGATGGAAAATGAATGGATAGATGGATGGATGGATAGATGGATGGATGGATGGATGGATGGGCAGATAGATGGATGGATGAATCAATGGATGGATAGATGGATGGATGGATGAATCAATGGATGGATAGATAGATGAATAGATGGTTTGGTGGAGGGACAGATGGATGGATAGATAGATGGATTTATGAATCGATGGATGGATGGAGGGAGGGAGGGACAGACGGATGGATAGATGGAAGAAGGTTGAATGGATAGATAGATGAATAGATGGATAAATACAGGAACAGATAGATAGATGGATGGAGGAATAGAGAAAAGGTGGATAGAGGGATAGATGGATGAAGCAATGGATGTATGGGTAGATGGATGGATGGAGGGATGCAGGGACAGATGAATGGATGGATAGACAGATGGATTAATGAATTAATGGATAGATGGATGGATGAATGGATAAATGTATGGAAGGATGAAAACATAGCAGAGAGGGGGAGGGGGATCTCAAAGATCATGGTACATTCTTTAGTTAATCAAGATGGTGCACATAAAATGATTAGTGCATGTTGTCGCCACAAGAATACCATTTCTCTAATTGCTGGATGGACAAGTGAATTGGTATCCATTAATCAGGAAGAATGCTCTCTACTAGCTGCACCTGTGGCTCCAAAAAAAACTCAACAAAAAACAAAAAAACAAAAACATTGGCACATACACCGAAGACTAAACTTCTTGCTCATCCCCGTGCCACCTTATCTCTGCTTTTTATCTTTAGTAGCATGTCAAGAGTTCACATTCATCGCCAATAAAAAGGTTAAAAATTACAATTTGTATCACACCCATCAGGAAAATTGCCCTTTTCTTCTCCCCGTATGAGCAGGCAGCCACAACACGGCCCATAAACAAAACACGAGCGTTCGATCGTTCAGCCGGATTTAAATGCAACAATGCATATATACATGTAAATAAAGCCAGGCGACATTGTGACTGATGCTCTATCGACACGCTCGAGCGTCACCGAAAAGGAGGTGCAGGGGAGGGGGGAGGAAAAAAAAGTGAAACGCAGCGAGCGTAAGGGACACTATCTCATTTTGATAAATGCTCGCTTTTGTGTCCCTTTGAGATGGAACTAGAGGGTGCTAATTTAAATCATAGAGCTGATTGTTCGTCAGAACCTGTACACAAAGCCCTGCTCGCTCATGCATACAAGAGTGGTAACAGCCACCATTACTGTTATTAGCGGGGCTTTATGCGACAAAAAGAAAGATAGCCCTTAAGCATTGATAGATCTCCTCCTACCTACCCCTCCCTTCAATGCCAATTGAAATGTTAGAGAGCCCCAATCATTTAGTAGTGCACGATTTGTAATCTTTCCGAAAGGATAGGCAGCCATACATGTATGTGGTGCGTGGATGGGGTACCTGTTAGCATACTCACTGTACAATATGATACATACAAAGACGTAGTTGGTGAGTTTTCTTCTTCAATTAATTGTCAGATGTATGTTAGTGAAGCAACACAGCACCAAATTTTAAAGGCATAATTTACCATTTGCAGAAGAAACAAAACCCAGCATTAGTGCTTTAAAATAGTTCTAAAATGTGAGTTAGGGATAGAAACAACTACTGTGAAAATTTAAATCAGCATAGTTATTGTTAAGTTTTGTAAAATGAACAAAATGTGAAAAATAGTTATAATAAAAATGTTTCAAGACTAAACTGCGTACAGTTATGATTTAATGAGAAAAATAGTGATATCTCCTTGTATTTTAGGCTTTATTGCAGAATTCTTACATGGTAGGATGTTTTTTGATACAACTGACCTATATGATATCTCAAACATTCTTTAAATCATTGCTCTCAATGGGAAACAGTACCTTAAGTTGTATATGTTGTATCGTGTAAGGTTGCTACCCTTACATGTACACGTGTGTCAGTGAAAAAGGCTTCATTTTTCTTTTTGATGGTATGTTAGAGACTCTTAAGGAATCAAGCTTGAGATCAAGACAGAGAGAGATGAATCATTATATTTACTTGTACTGCCACAGTGCTTGCATGATTTTCTTTCTTATTTTCTGTGGTGTTCAGTAATTTAAGTCTGAACTGGACTATGCTCTCATGAATCTTAAGTGGTAAGACAAAACATTGTAGTGAAAGTGTGAAATTTAAAGGTGATAATGGTAATTCCTTGTGGAAGAAGAGTGCTTACACTGAAAAAAGATACCGAGAGTATATAAAATCACCATTTTCATCATCATTTTCATTGAGTTTTAAATCGTCCTGTCTGCTAACGACAGCCATCCACACCCTCAGTTTGGTTCTTGGAAGAAAAAGAAGAAGAAGAAAAAATGTAAAGGGGGGGGGGGGTTCAACCATCCAAGCTCCACAGAACGCTGAGTGCTTTTGACTTGTGTCATGTCCAGCGGTGGTAGGATTACGACAGAAACACATATTTACAGTCGGCTCGGACGGCAATTTGATCCACTACAAGAGATGGGGTCAAATGATTGGATTCTGTCGAGTGACAACTCACCCTGACAGTTTCAATATTGCCGGTCGAGTGATTTTTTGGCTGTCCCTTTATTGATTTAGCCTTTTTCTTATTGTGCAGATTGACAAAAATGTGAGTGCAAAAAAAAAAAATAGGGTAAAATCATTACTAAAATGAAGTGTGCAGACATGATTCAGTCAATTATGTGGTGTGTGTATATGTACATTAAATATTTGTGCATTTATGTATGTATTTATATGCATGCACACTTGTGTGAGGATTCTGTTGAATGAAAAATAAAAATGGATGTAAAATTATAGATTCAAATATTGAAGCAGAGAGCTTGTGAGAGCTATGTTAAGGAATATTTGGGATATTAACAGCCTCTGTCTATACTTTATTATGATTTTTTTTCTTTCAAAGGGATGAAAGTTTGGGATTTTAAAACACTTAGGATATCACTTTTAATCATTCATGGAGCACCGCCTCCAAAAGCCCTGATTCAGAATGGCATTTTATTGTTCCTGTAGTTGTTGTCGTCCACAGGGCCTATCCCTCGCCACCAGTGAACAGAAATCATGCGTGAGTCAGAAGTCCAGATTAATTAGTGACCTGCTCTTTTGAAGGAGATATTAACCAATCCACATAATGTACCATGTTAGCAGTTCAGCACTGGAATTTAAACAAAAACAAACAAACAAACAAACAAACAAGCAAGCAAGCAAAAAAGAGGCAGTGATTCAAGTCTCATTGAAAAATACAGATCAGAAAATGATGGGAATCAAAGCGTCAAAACAAATTCAAGTTATTCAATTTAACTTTGCTGGCTCGCGACTAGCTGATGAATAGTTTTTAGTCAGCTTCTTTGCTACAGTTCTTTATTGTTACAAAAAATGTGAAAGAGCAAAATGAATGTAGACTGAATGTGACGAGATTCCAGTTACAAGAAGCATGTGGTCATAATCAATGTGCCTCTATTTCATGAAAAAGGAAAAAATATGGCTTTTAATCAGAAGTGACTTTATGTTGGAATTTGATTGGGCATGTTAAGTATGTGCATTTTTTTTTCATATTAAAAAAAAAATCAGAATATGATTATTGCCTTTGAAATGTGTGATTTGCTTTGAACACTCTTGGTATGTTTTGTGGCCTTGCACAGATTGGCAACTCTGCATGCGGATCTTTGTCTCAATTTTTGTCTGCCTATATCAGGATTCTGATTTTTCTAACATCATAATGCATGACAGTGATGGAAGCTGTATTGTCCGTGTGTATGTGTGTCAGTAACTGTATTGGCTTTGCAATTGCCCTGCATCACTTCACGAATCAGTTGAATAAATCCATTGCAAGAACCAGCACTAAATGGAGGAATTTTTATTTCTGCACAAGCTGCGCAGGAAAGAAAAAAACAACACACACACACCCTAAAACAGATTAAATGATATATCCAGTATAAATTGATTCAACTTTGATATGAAAGAATGAACTGCCTTTGTGAAGAAACAACAGTCAGTTGTGTGTTTGGGTTGTGTTGTTCCTACTTCCGTGCAAATCTGTTCATTCCTAAAGTGCTTACAGGGGCGTTGTCTCTGTAAGCCCCGACGCCGGCCGTCAATTGCGACGCCACGCGCCCATTCGTCATTTACCGTCACGGTCGGAATGCGGGGGGGATGCGGATCGAGTTGATTGCTGTCAGCCGCGGACGTCAGCCACATCGAGGTTTGAGTTAGGGAGCCGGGATGCATTGCCAACTCAAGCATTGAACGGGCAGATAGGGATTTCAATTAGAGCTCATCCTTTTTAATTGCAGGCAAACCTTTTTCCCTGCTGGTGTGCCGTGGGTGAGAATCTATAATTCATCACAAGTTGATAAATGTAACATCACCGCTAGCCGTGATGGGACAGTTTTTATTATCAATCTGGAAGCAAAGAGGGGCCAGCCAGACAGATTGACAGACAGACAGACAGACAGACAGACAGACAGACAGACAGAATGTGAGAATTAGAAAGGGAGCAAAGCACAAAGATAGATGGATAGTGAAAGAGGACAATAAGAGAAAGAAAGTGAAAGAAAAAAATACAATAATACGTATGATAGAATAATCATGTGTTAATGTAGTCTTAGTCAATCAAAGCATACAAATAGGAGATATTTCAAACAAGATTGCTTTCTGTATCTGAAAAGGGGGGAAATTTTCTTAAATTATCTTTCTATATTGCAAAAGAGCGTAAGGATGATTCAAGTTCCTGATGTAGAATACATATCACCCAGTTTCTTGAAGATATTATGATGATCTAGTCTTCCTGTTAATTTGGTTGGGCTTCTGTTGTTGGTTTTTTTGACAGTTTTTGTGCATTCCTACTTCTCTATTCTAACATGACAATTTGATCATCATATCAAGTGATCATATGTACTCATCTCCAACTACCCCACCCCCCCACCCTTGAGAAAATCCTATCTCCTTGGATCTAAACATTATTAAATTCTTAAATTATCATGTAGCTGACCATTTCATTTGTTAAATGTGTGGCCCATACAATCCAATCGTCGCTGGGGCGACAAGACCTCATATCTACAAAATGTCAAATGTTCAGGAGAGCAAAAAAACACATGGCAGCCAAGTCACTGTAACAAATGGGAGAACCTTTCCTTTAACATGCTGTGGTGGCTTTATTTTTGGGGTAAGACAGCTAGGATTTAGACAAGACATCACTTAACTGACTATCTGACCATTAATCCAAAAAAGTCATTTTCACCAAAATTTCAGATATGAGGTCTTGTCGCCCCAGCAACGCAATACTTTTTGCAACAAAATGACTCTAGTGCAAAGAAATGTCTATACTTGAAACCTAGTAAAATGTAGTATGTCTTCTTTTCCTTCTTTTTTTCTTTCATATGGCAGTGCTGGCTTCTTTGCATGATAAAATTTCACATAGATTTCCCCATACACCAGGCACCTGTAGACAGCGAGTTAATTGGATGTATCGTCCTGTTCCGAAGATTTTTTCGTGGTTAGAAATGAGAAGCGGCATATGGTGTCATTCCTTCACATTGTCATGGAATTTCTCTTCTCTGAGATGTGCAAAAAAGAAAACTTCAAATGTGCATGCATGTCGAAGGAAACAGATGGATTTGAATTCCGTGCAAGTCATATTTTGCGTTAATGTACAACAATTAACCCGATGTTAAGTTTTTACGGCGCATTTCAATTATGGCTCGTAACTTTTGATCCCTATGTCCGTTTGTGACCAAACTTGCATGGTAGATGTCCCTTAGGAGTTGAAGTTCATCACAAGGTCAAAGGTCACAGACAGGGGTCAACGAACTTTTAGGGCCCAATGTTAAGTTTTTATGGCGCGTTTCGATTATGGTTCCTAACTTTTGATCCATATGTCCGTTTGTGACAAAACTTGGCTGGTAAATGTCCCTTGGGGAGTTGAAGGTCGCCACAAGGTCAAAGGTCATAGGTGGGTCAATGACCTTCCAGGAGTTAGAAAAACCTTAATTTCTCCTATGCGAATGGGCGAGACACATTTTGGCACTTGCCTTGTTTTTTGCGTACAGATATTTTTGCAAGTGAGGAGATCAGAGACATTTTCACAACTTTGACATTTAGAGACACTACTGGTAGTACACACATGTTTATTCACACAGCATGCACACCCAGCAACCAGGATCACTGCACTCTCTCATGCTCGAGGTTTGTCGATAAAGAGGGATGCCCATAACATTAGACATACTAGCACGCGGATATCTGGCCGGCCATGGCCACGGTTTCACTCCCAGTTCGGAAAGCACCAAATGCCGCGAAATAAGCAGGTAGATATTTTTGTGGAGCAAATTTGATGTGATGAAGATCAGGCGGCGATATTTTTGTGTGTTATTAAATTCGCAGCCAAACAGTAATTCGCGAAATTTGTGAAAAATTAAACCCTTGCAAAAATAGCAGCTTTTACAGTAGTCTGTCAAAGTGGCTTATCACTTAGTAATCACCAAACCCTTTGAGTGCAAACTCGATGATGTTTTTGTGGCCATTGTATTTTACTGGTGTTCCATGACATTTGGAGTAAGTTGTTTTTGCTTTGTACCTCCAATGAAAACTTGTAGTAAGACCACCACCACCAAAAGAAAAAAAAAATGCTAACATGGTATGAAAAAGAGTGTTCTTTTTTAATTGACTACATCCTACCATTATTCCCCTCTCTTACTGTAATTAAATTGAATGCTGCTGTATTGATGAAAGTAATCACCCCGTTTAGTCCCGTGTGTGTCCGCCATTTTCCACTCCGCCAAAGTGCTGCCGTCGTGAAAGGATGTTGCGGCCCCTTGAGCGCTTTGTGGTGCTGAATGCGAATCCTTGGAGCTAAACTGGCTCTTGTACTCTGCTCGACTGCATACAGTGCCTGATATCAGCGGCGCATCTTCATCAGCTATGCATAAACCAGCTGATTATTTTACCCTCGTTTCCTGAGCTCTTTCACCTCGCGAAGGCTTGCAACTTTTTTTGATGTTTCCTACTCTGTTAATACCTATACTCTAGATGCCACAAGATCCCATACTTTGTATATTTTAAGATACTGTCACTTCAAATCTCTTAATGAATTATCACTCAAAACTCAAAGTGTTTTTTGAAGGACAGTAATCTTCACAGAATGGAAATTTCTTCTCTTTTTTTCCTTCCATAAATAGTTTAATATGCAAAGCCAAAGTACAGTTTTCTCTATTGGATTAACTAGCAAAATACTAAGAGACCTTGTAATCCACAAAAGTATCCAGACAGATGTACCTTAGCTGACTAATATGCAGTTCCACTTTGAGCATGAGTAGAAAAAGGTCATTTGTGCTAACAGACAGGTTGGTTTTTATATTTACCGGGATAAGCATCTGTAATGTAATGATTATTCATGTAATCCTAATAAATGCTGCCTGCCAGCACATCCACCTGAAAGCAAAAGTGGTATTAGGCAATATCAATAGAAAGGGATTGTTCATACTGTAAAACGAGGAATGTTCGCGTGCATTTTAATTTTGCGAATTTCGCGAGCGGCAAGATTCGCGAAATTTAAATGCACGCGAAAGTTCGTGTCTACACTATATGCATTGAATGACAGTGGCAGTTCGCGAAAATTTCATGCCGCAAAAGAGGCCGTTGGCTCCAATTCGCGAAAAATTCATGCCGCGAATATATCATGTTTTACAGTACATTCAATGCATAATAATGAAATGGATGCTTTCCCAAGTGTTAATTGACGGATCATTCTGGTCATCTGGTCTATGCTAGTTCATTCTTTGTTTGAACAGGATTGATGAATCCCATAAGTTATTATGTAAAGCTTATACATTGTGCCGCTCTGAAAATGAGTGAAGTGTCCTAACCGACTGAGAAAAACAGAAAGGTCATTCGTATCAGTGTGCCCAAGAGCTAACTCCGAACTGGCTTATTGCAAGATGATATACATTCATGCGCTTGCAGCATGATTGGCCTTAGGCAATTATCAGTCATGAATGCCCATGGAATTATCATTGCAGGGCTTTGAGATTACATTTAAAATCTTTGGAATCAGTCTTCTAGGATTTCAGGAATTTGTCTTTTAGGATTTCAGGAAATAGAATGTCAGTCTGTGTTTCAGTGCACATAGAGTTTGGTTAAAACAGTCACAGCAGTCTGAATTAGTACTAGACCCAAAACTAGATGCTTCTAACTTTATATTAGCTTGAGATGCATCTTGATAATTGTAGTTCAATCTTATTTTCTTCTTTGTTTTGAGGGAAAGAAAACCAAATCATCACATAACTGGCTATCCAACTTTTCTTGAAGGGAAAATACCAGAAAAGTTTTCAGAAGATAGCAAAAGAGAGTCTCGAGTTGTGATTTTTTTTTCCCCTTCAACTTTCCCGAAAAGAATCCTACTAGTTCTATCTGGCATTCAGTCTGAAAGACAAACTGTAAACCTTTGCCATGATAGCACAACATTTCTGAAAAAGGAAAATGTTCCTGATTTAGCAAAAGGTTTGAGTTGGAGACACCACCCCCCTCCCACCCCCATTGGTTCAGCACCTCAAACAGAACTTTAGGTGGATTCATACCAAGAACCATGTAGCTTTTGCCAGGGGGGTTACCCTAAGGAGTACATTTTTTTTTTTGGAGGGGGGGGGGGGGGGGAGGGCAGGAGAAGTTGGCAATAGATATAATTGTGCACCGAGGTATGATATTCATTAGCACTGACTGATGTAAGTCATGCCTTCAACTTGTGGTGGGAAAAACGTCTGCCTAATGCAACACGAGACACAGCAACCGAGCGAACAAAGTGGCGTAATAGGATGACGGCCGATAACTGCGTTATAATCATTATCCCCGGCTGCCAGCGACGACGCGGGAGAGAATCTCCGCGAGATCGTAATGGCAGAATGATTTGCCCCCGACTGCATGTTTTGAATGCGAGGACTAGGAAAGGAAGACACAAAAAAAAAATGAGGGAAAAAAAATGAATCGGGCAAATGCGACAAATTTAGCAGATTTGCAATTCTCTGGGGACCATACGTTGCTATTTTGTCTCTAATTTGGAAGCAACCATAAAATTCTATGCCAGGCAGTTTCTGTGTGTTTTTTTTTTTCCATCCCCGCACTTAAAGTGTGGTGTGGAGCATTTATAAAGTCATCAGATACATTTTTTTTTTCTGCTTTTCTCTTCTTCTACTTCCCCCTCTTCTCCTCTCTTCCATACTTACACTCTCTGAGTTGTTCTCTCTGCGATCTCTCTCTCTCTCTCTCTCTCTTCTTTCTCTCAATTTCTCCCCCATCTCCTTGGCATTGGTACCCCTGCTGGGCGCAGTGCGTGTGTGGGAGAGGTTTGAGCGCCGTTTAAGTCTGATCCAGATGACAAATGAGAGTTGTTATTATGCCATTAGTACCCTATTCAGGAGTCCCGGTGCCCTTATGCCGTTCCTCCGCTCGGCGATTAAGACCTCCATCTTTTTTTCTTCTTTTTTTTCCACAGCATCTCGTCCGTTCATCAGAAAAAGAAAAAATGTGCCTAGAATGGTGTGAGTGTTTTGTTGTTGTTTTTATTGTGTCCTTTATTCCTCTCACATTCAATCCTGCCAGTTCTTCCTGTCTCTGCTCGTTTTCCTCATGATGCCGTCCATTCTTCCTTTTTCTGTCAAGTTCTAAGACCTCAAACTCTTTGTTCCCTTTATGTTTTCTTCTTCGAATATGCACTTGGACATTTCAAAGGGCTGGTATAGTTTTGGTTGTGATGGGGATTCAGGTTTTCACTTTTCGCGAGATGATGAGAAACCACTTACAACTGCATATGAAATATTAAAAGAGCATACAATTCTAAGAAAAATTCAAAGTTTATTTGATGAAAAATCAGTTTTGAAATGGCTGATGTATATTCTAGTGCAAAGCAAAACAAAGTGGTCCTAATAAAAGGTGGGTCCCACCTTTTATTGGAACCACTTTGTTTTACTGGGGTTTTTTTTTTTCATTATATCTCATTCATTTTCGAAGGTGATCACATCTCTCTGAATTAAGTTTGCAGCTGACATTTTCTGCAAATTCAAGAGTATTCTTTTGCCCTGTCTTGTGAGTTGTGCTTGGTGTACTGATTTTGATATTTGAGATGCTGCTTGCCCCCCCCCCCCCCCCCCCCCCCCCCGTTCTTTCTTCCAATTACCTGTACACATATGAGTTGAAATAATCCCTTCTTCTCTAGCTTTCTTCCGTTTCACTTCAGAATCATCCACATGTTTGGATCCTCTTCTCTAGTTCCAGCATATGAATTTTGACATTCTTGGCTGTGATATCTTGTAACCTGATGATGATTGTTGAGTATCTCATCCAGGGCATACATCTGTATCTCTCTATTATCTGTATGCTGTGAATCATCATCATCACCATCATCACCATCTCTGTTTTGATGTCAGAATTTTGCTTGGCCTTATCTCGGTTGCTCAACATTGATCCAGTGAATCTGCCAACAATTTGATTGCCTTCTTCCTCTATCCCCTGTCCTTTTCCTTATCCTCTGTTTTATCCTCCCTTCTGATTCTATCTTTCTCCTACTTCATTTTCTCCTTCTCTCTTTCATCCATTCTCTCTCCATCATTTTTTCCTCTCCATGATTCTTTCTTTCCATCCTTTTTTCCTCTCCATGATTCTTTCTTTCCATCCTTTTTTCCTCTCCATGATTCTTACTCTCCATCATTCTCTCTCTCTATCATTCTTTTTCTCCATCCTTTTTTCCTCTCCATCATCCTTTCCGCTCCATCATTCTTTCTCTCCATCATTCTTTCTCTCCATCATTCTTTCTCTCCATCATTCTTTCTCTCCATTCTTTTTGTCCATCATTCTTTCTCTCCATCATTCTTTCTCTCCATCATTCTTTCTCTCCATCATTCTCTCTCTCTATCATTCTTTCTCTCCATCATTCTTTCCTCTCCATCATTCTTCCTTTCCATCCTTCTTTCTTTCCATCCTTTTTTCCTCTCCATCATTTTTTCTCTCCATCGTTCTTTCCACATTCTTTCTCTCCATTCTTTTTGTCCATTATTTTTTTCTTTATCATTCTTTCTCTCCATCAGTCTTTCCTCTTTGCCATTCTTTCTCTCCATCATTTTTTCCTCTCCATGATTCTTTCTTTCCATCCTTTTTTCCTCTCCATCATTCTTTTTTTCTCCATTCTTTTTGTCCATCATTTTTTTCTCTTCATTATTCTTTCTCTCCATCAGTCTTTCCTCTCCATTGTTCTTTCTGTTCATCATTCTTTCCTCTCATTCTTTCCTCTCTATCATTCTTTCCTCTCTATCAATCTTTCTCTCCATCATTCTTTCTGTCCATCATTCTTTTGCTTCATCATTCTTTCCCCCATCACTTCCACTCCATCTCTCACTCATCCCACCCCCCTCCGCTCCACCACGCCGCCATCAATGTCACCGCCAATGATAACAGATTGTGGGAGATTAGCCGCAGATATTTCTCGTCTCGCCATTGTAAATCCCGCCCCGATGGTTTTTGTGGGCCATTCAGGCCGCTCTCCGTTTGTTTGTGTAAGCCACGTACCAATGGATGACCCCCCTTGGGCGTGCTGGTAGAGAGCGCCCAAGACTCGGGGAGGCTTTAGAGCTGCCTTGTGACAAAAGCTGAGGCCGTTATTTTGTGTGCAGCTTGCGAAATCCTTTTCTTTTCCTCTTCCTCTCCTTCCGTCAGAAGTGAAAGCAGACCCAGTGTGCCGAACCTGCCCTCCAGTTCCTCCTCCGAAAAAACTCACGCAAGATGCCTCTTCATGTATGGGCAGGGGTTGTTGATGGGGGGTGGCGTGCACTGGAAAAGTTGCAAGAACAACATTATCTTGGTTCAACAGCTGTAAGCCCTGTGTACCCGGCGCATGGCACGCCTCGATTATACGTCTGTTACTTTTGCAACTTTAAGCACTGTGCCACCTCGTCAGCCGACCTATAAAAAAAAAGGAAAAGAAAAAAAATGATTATGACGGTAAAAATGTCTCCAATTAGAAACCTGTCAAGCAGGCCATTGAAGGTACATAGAGCGACTAATCTGCCCTGCTTTCTACAAACAAGATGGCGGAAATGGCTGATATCATTACCCATTTTTTCTTTTTATGTCGTTATAGAATATTAAGAAAGGGTGGATTGGGAGCTCTGAAATGACCTTTCCCGTTCTATCAGCTGTTCTCTGTCATACTTGTTAGATTAGAAGCATACATGCTCCCCTGAAATACTCTGTCATGTTATTGTGAATGGATCCCCCTGGGCGAACTGATGGCTTGTTGGTATGCCGTGTATAGTCAAACCTGCTTGGTTGTCCAGTGAAATTGGTAACAAAAAAAGGGGGCAAGTGTGTACACAAGATTTAAAGGTGAAACATCATTCTTACAAGGGCTCAAAATTCATCTTCCACCATTTCAAATTTGCTCCAATATAGAGCAAGGGTGTACCAGTAAACTTGTCTGGCTGCCACAATTTGCCAGGGTGATGACTAGTTGTGGAGTATTTGAGATGGAAAGTGTAAAATTATTTAGATGGAGTACTCATTCCAGACGTACCCATTCTGTTCTGTAGTGTGTGGGTAGAACGTTACATGATGATCGTACCTCCTCTGTACCTCCTACAAGTTGTTTGAACAGCTCCTCCTCACCAAGCTCTGTCCCCTAGTAGAACCAGCCATACCACAGGAGCAAGCAAGTTCCCAACCCCATAGGAACTGTAATGACTAAGACCTTGCACTTACTACCTATCTTGAGGCTGGCTACCAATGTGGCCTCAAGACAGGGGTTGCCCGATTGACCTGTCTTCAGCATACAATGTGGAGATGTGGCCTCCTTCTGTAAGGCCTGTTGCATCTTCAAGTGTCAAACAACTGTGGATATCCTTGCCTCCATGCTCAGTAATAGGAGATACAGAGTGCTGCTTGGTGGTCAGACAAGCTCAACCAGAACCCTGAATGATAGTCTTCCCCAAGGACCTGTCCTATAGCACCAATGCACTTTAACATCTATGTGAGTGACATGCGTAGGACATCTTCCAGGAAGTTTACAGACACAGATGATCTTGCTTTGGCCATTCAGTCCAGAGACTTGGACAAACTCAACTCTACACTCACAGAGGACCTGAAGAAGATGGAGGACTTCTTCTCCTACTGGCGCCTTCGCCCCGACTCTTCCAAGACCACCAGTCACTTCTTTCCACCTCAAGAACGAACAAGCTGGAACTGAACTCAAGGTCTCCTCCTTTGGTAAGCTAGTGAAGACGAACCATTCCTAAAACATTTTGGTGTCACACTGGATCGCAGTCTGACCTTTCGAGAACATTTAAAGAGGGTTGATGGCAAGTTCAAGACCAGGTCTAACGTCATCCGCAAATTAGCAGGGAACAGCTGGGGTTCTGATGCACATACGCTTCAAACTGCATGCCCTTCACTTGTCTACTCAGTTGTGGAGTATTGTTCACCAGTCTGGGCTGAGAGCCTGTCACACCAAGCAGGTCGATGCGATCTTCAACTCTGCAATGAGAATAGTCTCTGGCGCCCTCAAGTCAACACCTACCCAGTGGATGCCGACTCTGTCACACATAGCTCCAGACCCCTTCCCTTTGGCTCCAGGAGATGACTTGCAAGGCTGCCCTACTCTTCAACTCCAAGCCTGACCTTCCCATCCATGAGGACTTGGACAGCCTTCCAAAATGCGACTTAAATCTCACAAACCTTTCTGGCAGCGAAGTCTCTCCAAGGAAGCAAAATTTCAACTTAAACAAAGAATGGCAGAAACTATGGTATGGATCTGAATTTCCCAACCAAGATCTCATCAAGGATCCCACATCGAAACCACCTGGATTTGACCTTCCAAGGAAGCAGTTGGTGTCCCTCATGTAGGATAGGCACAACCCATGCGAGGACAGCCCACTACCTCCACTGGCAGAAGTTAATAGACAGCCCAGCCTGCGACTGTGGTTTTCCTGACCAGACTGTGCTGCATGTTATGCAAGACTTCCCCTTCAGATGCTGTCCAGGTGGCCTTAAAGGAATTAAAGACACAACAGATGAGGCCTTAGCTTGGCTTGGCAGCCTGGAATTACCACTCTTCTACGAAGAAGAACTACTCTTTGTCCATGTTACATCACATGCGTCGATTACACATGAGCTGTTTCTATACCAGTTATGTACTGAACCATGATGTGTTCCTTTTTTCTGTAATGCAGGATAGAATGGGGAAACTTGATGAACTTCAGTCTAAGCACATTAACTATATCAGAGCGAAGTAAGAAGAAATATCATGTTTTGTGAACACACACAAATCAAAAGCATTGGAATCAATTTCTTGATTGTGGCAGTCCTTGAAGCATGTAGCCAAGTGGATTTTGTGTCAGATTTTTTTTTTTTTTGATGTGTGTAAAAGTATATCTCTTCCTCTGCCTACACATACTGCAATCTCAAACTGGTTTGAGAGCCCAAGATTGACCAAAAATTGATTGAAAAAAGAACTTTATGGGAAAACAGAATCTGGAGTATGTTTGTTTCCGGTTACATCCCTCGCATCAGTTGTGTATCTTCTCCATCAATTACATGGGAAAGAAAGCAGCTCTTGTTGCTCTATCTCTTGCATTTTTCCATCGTTGCATGATGCGTCTTTGTGCGTTTCTTGTGAGGATGGGTCACTTACCTGGAAAATAACTCTGGATGCTGTTTGTTGCATAGTCAGTCACTTCCATGTATTATTTTGTTGTTGTTGTCTCATGTCCTGCGCCCTGTTTGCTTCTCTGCGCTGCTAAGCATCTGTGTCCGTATACCAACTCTTTTGGGTTGACACCATTTCTTTTTCGCTCTCTTTCTCTCCCCCATCTCTCCTCCATCATCTTCTTCCGCATCCTTCTTCACTTCTCCACTCTCTCGTCTCCCTAGCTTCTCCTGTCTGTTTGTCCATAATCTCTGTACTATCCGCAACCTCATTCTAGCACCAGGCCGCTCTCTCTCTCTCTCCCTCTCTCCCTGCCTACAGTTCCCGGCTGGCCCCCGGGGGGGCCCCCTTAACCCGAGCTGCCACTTTTTGTTCTGCTTCGTATTGGTGTCAACTGTTGCCCAAGTCAGAACACCTCCCCAAAACAAAGTGCTACACAGACACCCTCTATTGTTCACCTGTCCGGTAAACCTAAACGTCGCTTTACAAAGACCCTGTAATCCAACGCACAAGTGTAATGTGCACTTTTAAAAGAGAGGAAAAAAAAAAGAGTACAGAGAAAGAGAAAGAGGGGTACCAAAAAGAAGAGGAAAAAAGAATATCCCTTGCGGCAGCATATTTTGTGTTTTGGTTCAATTTCATATTCTGTCTGCCAGAGAATGAGGGTGAGAGAGACATAGAGGTAGAGGAAATGTAAGGAGGGCAAATTTCCTTAGCTGACGTAGGCGAAGAGATAGAGGAAGTCAAAGTAACATATAGGAGAGAGACAGACACTCTTCTTTATCCAGTTTATATGTTCCTGTTGGTATATCTTTTCTCTCTCCTCTCTTGCGGGCGGGTGATATATAACTCGCGAGCCTGTGGGCAAAAGACAGAGGCAGATGTCTCCTTCTATTGTCAGATGCGTCCGCGCGAGAAGTGTAATCCGAAGCCGCGCTTTCCTCCGATCGCTTTTGATCTGCGCGTCCTCTTCCCCGAACAAGGGAGACCATTCACGTTAAGGGATATATTATGACATTATGCAAAAAACTAATCTTCTTTTCCTCAGTTTTTTTTTATGCTTTTGGTTTTCTTCTTGAAGTAAGGAAGAAGTTTTTGACAATCGGCTGCACGTCAGCCAGTGTAATCCCACCCCCGCGACGAGTAGAATTTCGCAGAGTTTGACAAAACATTTTTGTTGAAGAACAGAGCGGAGAATATATTGTTACATTTCCTATTTCAATTAAGAAGGTTTTTGTGGTTAGCAAATGCATGATATGGTGTATTCTCCAATACTTTTGAGAGTAAAAATCATCTGGTTTTTAACACTGAAAGTATTCCACCACAAGAATTGCTTCAGATAGGTAGGTTGAAGTTCACACTGGATGGAAGCTGTTGGAGAGAAAAAAATGATAAAAACTCCACAGAAATAGAATACCTATCAATGTTGCTGTTATTTGCCAGAGTAGGCAAGATTGTGGAAAAATATGATAGCATGCGCCTTTTCATCAGAAAATCATTTACACAACAGCACTGTTCATTCAGAAAATGATTTCACAAAAGCTGCTGATGACATTAAAATCTTCTTTCTCCAGTTGAAAGTAAAACCCCACGAAGGGAGAAAACAAATCATGCAATCGAAATTCAAGACGCTGCACGGAAGGAACCAACTCAGCTACAATTTTAGTTGGTGTTTAGTGATGTCCTAACAATGAGCAGACTAATATTCTTTGAAAGCAGATTAATATTTATATATATTGTGTGTTGTTGTTTTTTGTTGTGATCAACCACCAACCTACATTCTTTGGTCAGTTGAAAACATGCAGTTGTGTCTTTTCGAGACATCAATAGGAAAAGAGTAATGAAACTTTTTATTCAATTTAGTTGTAGTTGTCTATGTGCCTCACTTCTCCGCACATTTTCTTTGTTGATGAGCTGTTGGTATAAAGTGCCACACTTGTGTAAAAAGTAACAGTGCATGGTGCAGGAGGATTAGGAGCTAGAAGTTTTGTTCATACATCAGAAACAAAACAAAAACTATTTAAATGAAGAAACAGCACTGCATGGACGGTGGAAAAACAGTTGCTACATCACGTTGCTTGTTGTATTGTATCTCTTTCTACAGTGCACTTCCGTTATAACGAACACGGTTATAACAAAATTCCGGTTACAACGAAATGAAAATTTAGGCCGCAACATTACTGACTCTTTGTTTTTTATTGTTTATTTCTTCGATTACAACAAAATTTCAATATAACGAAAGAAAATTGCCGGTCCCAAGGACTTCGTTATGATGGGAGTCCACAGTACTGAGTTTTCCTTGTATACATCAGTGTGATTACGTGTATACCAATTATATGTTCATGAGCCTGTTCCTAAATTTCTCACTGTTTTTATTTCTTCACCCCTCTATCTCTGCAGGACAAACAGCGGGAGGTACAGAGACACTAAAGCTGCCAGCATTTCGGAGTTTGACAGCGGCCTGGACGAGTCGACCCAGATGGCGACACGGCCGAAGAAGGTCAAAGGTCATGCAGGTGGACAGGCTGCCAGGAAAAAGAATCTGGGGAAGCACAAGAAGCGATTCCGAAAGCGTTGACTTTATTGATGATTTTCTTAAGTGGGCCGATTTTCTAAATGCCACTGTTGTCCACTGAACTGTCCTTTTTTGGCTCTTTATTCATTTTCACCCACATGATAGCTTTTGACATGGTTGTTCGGAGGATTGTTGTCTTCTCATTGGTATAAACTGTCCATTAGGGTAATGACGTTCCACTGGGGTCCATCCATGTTGCCATGGAATGTCGTTCAGTGGACGATAGCGCTTTGCGATCTGAATACAGTAGCAGGTGTCGAATTTCAGCACCAGCTGTAATCGGATTTCTCCCAGCGGGGACGGAAGAGTTCTCCTCTGTCGTCTTTGCGAATCGTTCCGTTGCATTTAAGATGTAGCATTGTTGTTCCAAGGAGAACAGAGTTTAGCTTGTGATTGAATGTGATGCTTCAATCCTTATATGAAAGTTGTTGCATGTCAAGTACAGTTAACCTTGCTAAAGTCAAGCCTCCTAGGACTGATTAAACAGCTTTGACTTTGGGTAAATTCGACTTAGAAGAGGTAAAAACAATTGCAAACTAGAAAAGCTCTCTGAGAGTGCAGACCTCTGCCAAGCAGCTGATTTCCATCAATACACATGCTGAAAATCATCCAATTTCCCAATGTAGAAGCCTTTTGTTTACGTCATCAGCTTCCAGCTGCGTGGCGCCTCGCCCCCGAGCAGAGTATGCGCTTTAGAGCGCATATGCTAACCTGAAATATGCGCAGCTTCAACTCCCAAGTTCATTAACCCAATAAGCAAAAATATCAAAAATTCTTCGAAAATCCATAAGAATTGCTAGATCATGACCAAAATTTGATAATCTGTTCCTTGAAACATTATTAACTTTTCATCCATATCTGTCCACAACTTGAGTTATTTTGTGCACAAACAAACAAAACAAACCAACGCCGACGAAAACATAACCTCCTCCCTTGGCGGGAGTAATAATGACATGGCGAATGCTTTAGATAGTCGACTTACTAGTACACGATACATGTCTTTGACTTAGGTGAGTTCTGCTTATGCAAGGTTGACTGTACATGGGTTGATGCCGTCATGACAAACCAAGCAAACAAAAAGATTCATGAAGGCAATCATTTTCAAAATTTCCCTATTTGCTTTTGCCTAGCAAATAATCTTTTATGAACTTTGTATTTTTGTACACCATGCTCGACCATCTGACACAAAGGACTATGCTTTCCGTAGTTGAGTTTCTGTCTAAAGCGATTGCATTCGAAGTATTTTGCTTGTAGTTCTATGTGGAACTCAACCCAAAGAGAAAACTGAGACTTCCTTTTTAAGATGATTGCACTTGGTGTACAAGGGACAATGACACCAATGACCATTATAACTGCATGATGATGAAGAAGAAGAAGAAGAAGAAGAAGAAGAAGAAGAAGAAGAAGAAGAAGAAGAAGAAGAAGAAGAAGAAGAAGAAGGAGGAGGAGGAGAAGAAGAAGGAGAAGGAGGAGGAGGAGGAGGAGGAGGAGGAGGAGAAGGAGGAGGAGAAGGAGAAGGAGGAGGAGAAGAAGGAGAAAGGAAAAAAGAGGAGAAGTGATGAAGGGAATGTGGGAGTTTAAAGGGATGACATAGTTTTGGTTGAGATGGGGCTTCAGGTTTCCAACTCTTTGTCAGATAATTAGAAACCTCTTATGAATTACATTGAAGAGCATACAATTCTAAGAGGAATTCAACACTTATTTGATGACAATTGGTTTTGCAATAGTTGAGAAATCCAAAAACGAAAAGGTCCTAATAAAAGGTGTGACCCACCTTTCGTTAAGACCACTTTGTTTTACATGTACTTTGTTTTTAGAAATCAGCCATTTCAAAACAGATTTTCATCAAATAAACTCTGAGCTCCTCTTAGATTTTTGTATGCTCTTTAATATTTCAGAAGTGGTTTCTAATCATCTTGCACAAAAATTGAACTCTTAATCTCCCATCTCAATCAAAAGTATACCATCCCTGTAAGGTACAGATATGAGAATACAGTCGAGATGACATACAATAATATGTGGAACTGCATGTGCAGCTGCCTCTAATGAAAAGAATAGAATCCTGCGAACAGAACACCGAAAGTTATATTAACATAGGACAAACCTGAGAGAGCTTTGACATTCTGTAGATGAATTGTCCTGGAGTATGTAAGTTTATATTTCTTGGTTTGCTAATGCAGACTGTATAATGCCTCAATTTTAATGGCAGTGTAATTCATGTAATCTATTATAGAAGGCAGTTAATGAAACATCTATATACTCTATACTCTCATTATCATTATCATTATTTTATAGAAAGAAATATGCATTACTGAATGTCATGATCCTGGTCCCTGAGACCACAACAATATTTATTTTGATGAAAAATAAAGATTTTACATCAAACATAGACTTTAGCATTTACTGTGTACCAAGTGATGATCTTATTTTTGCAATTGATGGTGAGAGAAAGTTACCTCCCCCCCCCAAAAAAAAAGCCCAACAACAACAACAAACAAAACCCAAAACCAACCAACCAACAAACAAACACTCATTAAACCTAGTACACTTCTATACTTTTAAAGCAAACATTTTTTTTTTTAATCCTAACACATTGACTAGTCTGTGTACTTTTGAAAGTATTTTCCAGGAATTTAAACGTAATGATGTGGGATGGGAAATTTCCATGGTGTTGTACACTGTAGTCAGTATGAGTTAATTGTTCAAAATTATGCAAATACTCTTTTATTATATACAAAAAGACCAGTTTAGATTACTTTTCTCATATTTGAATGGGTATGCAATGAATGCCATTGAAAAAGCTAAGTACACTCAGCAAAAAAAGAAAGTAAACACTTTTTCGAAGTCATATTTTTCATAGAAGATTTTTAGGAAAATAAATGTATTATATACCATGTTAAAGGTAATCAAATTGGCTATTAAGCTATTAGGTTAATTAAATAGAAAATTTTACACATGAATGAGCACATTCGTTTTTGTCCTCCAAAGTACAAAATCAAAAATTGCAAAAATTGACATGTTCTCTTTCATTTGCAAATGCCCTTCACGATAACATTGACAACAAAAGACCAGCTTTACACAATGAGAGACATGAATGAAATAGGAAAAATAAGTTTTTGTTCTCTTAATCTCTTTATAACCTCTAAGAAAAACAAAGTGGGAAAATAAAGGGGGAAAATAAGAATGTTCTGTCAAGTCAAACTTCAAATGACACAGGGAATGATAAGCATAAAGATGATTAGATAAGCTGAATTTCTTTATTTATTTCTTTTATTCTAGTGATTTAAGAGTCCATGTGACAATTTCAAGAACCAAACATTATTTGCGATTTCTTAATTTGAAAAAAAAGCTCAAATTTCTACCATTTTTGTTAATTTTTACTTTTCTTATTTCATTTAAATTTAGATTTGATGCAAGATGCTTTATTTTCCTCTATTATCTTTAGCCTTCATTGATCTTTTGGGCTTTAAAAATATCACAGAGATCAAAGGTTTATCTTTGCAATTTAATTCATGTTTCTTTTTGTGTGAACTTTGTTGTTTGTTCTTATTGTTCCATGGAAGAGCACATGCACATGAATGACAATTCGTTCAGTTTTGCAATTTTTACTTTTATGCCTTGGAAGAGAAAAACAATGGTGTTCACTCATGCGTAAAGTTTTCCATTTTGTTGACCTACCGGGTTGATAGCCAATTAAATTACCTTCAATATGATATATGATACATTAGCTTTCAGCCATATATTCTATGAGAAATCTAAACTTGAAAAAGCATTTACTTTCTTTTTTTGCTGAGTGTACATCACAGGAGAAAGAAGTGTGTGTATGTGTGTGTGACTTTGACAATAATGATATTCATTATCATCTAAAAATGCCTGATTTATGCATATGTAATTTGTAACTGATCAATCCTCCAACTTTCCTATCATGTCACACATTTTCTATGTGACTTTGCCAGGTCATGATATTCTTTCATGCTTACAAAGATTATGACATTCTGTGTTCCCAAAGACAGGCTAGTATAGTATTAAAATCCCAAGTAAAACAAGCTCCAGAAACATATTTTGGGGAGCTTTTGTGTCTGGTAGGTATGAAATTTTTGTTTTTTTCCTTCCCAACTTTCCACACTGCATCCTCCTCTTAATACCATCCTCCTCCTCCTCCTTCTCCTTCTCCTCCTGTTCCTATTCCTCCATCCAATCTCTCCTCTTTCTCTCCTCCCATCTTCCTCTTCTTTTTCCTTCTTCTCATTCTCTCCACTCTTCCCTCCCCTCCTCCTCTCGTTTTGTTTTCTTCCTTCTCACCCTGTTCCATTTCCTCACACTCCGTCTCTACTCCTCTCCCTTCTCTCTTCTTCTTTTTCTGATCTTCCCTTTCTGCCCCTCATCTTTCTCCTTTCAGTATTTTTTCTTCACTGCCTCCTGCCTTCCTTTTCTTACTCCTCCTCCCAACCTTTCATCTTTCATCTTTCCTTCCTCCTCGCCCCCTTCCATTTCCTCACCCTGTCAGTCTCTCCTTTCCTTTCTACTCCTTCCTCTCCTCTTTCTATCTTCTCTTGTTTTTCTCCTCTTCTGTCTCTCCTCCTCCTGCCTTGGTCTTCTGCCTCCTCTCACTCGCTACTCTTCTTCCCTCTCCCCCTCTTCCTCCTCCTCTCCCCCTCTTCCTCCTCCTCTCATTTCTTTTCTCTTTTTGTCATTTTATCCTCCCTCTCTTTCCCTCATCTTCCTCCTATCAGTCCCTCCTTTTGTTCTTCCTCTCTCTCAATCTCCTATCTCTTTCCTCTTCTTTCTTTCTCTCCTCTTGCCTTCCTTCTCTCTTCTTTCCCCCTCCTCTTCCTGTCGTTCTGTTCTCTCTCTCCTCCATCTCATCTTCTTCCATCCTATTAGTATTGTCTCCTTTCTCTCCTCTTCTTTCTTTCCTCTATATCTTTCTCCTTTCAGTCTCTCTTTCCCTCCTGCCTTCCTCTTCTTTCTTTCACTCTCTTCTCTCCTTTCTCTCCTCCCCTCCTCCTCTTCCTCCTCCCTTTAAACCCGCCCATTTCCTCACTCCCTATCAGTCTCTCCTCCTTTCCTATCTTCCTCCCTACTCTCTTCTAGTATTCTCTCGCTCACAATTTCCTCTTCTCTCTCCTCCTACTCTTCCTCCTCTCACCCACCCCTCTTTCCCTCTTCTTCTTCTCTCCTTCCCTTCCATTTTCTCATCCTATCAGTCTCTCATCCTCTCCCATCTTCCTCCTACTCTCAATCTCCGATTGTTCTCTCACAGTCTCCTCTTCTCTCTCTCCTCCATACGTCCTCTCATCAATACCTCTTCCTTTCTTCTTCCTTTTCTCTTCCTTCCCTTCCATTTTCTCATTTTCCATGTTCTAACCCTATCAGTCTCCCCTCTCCTTTCTCTTATCTTCTTTCTCTGCTCCCTCACCTCCCCTCATTTTTCTCCTCCTCTTACCCACTCCTCCATCTTCTTCCATCTTTCCTCCGTCTTTTCCATTTCCCCATCCTCTCAGCAGGATGCTACGTAACTTTCTCTTTTTTTTTTTACCACTTGCCTGGTCGGGCAAGCAGATTTTGAAATTGTTGAAAACACTTGCCCGAAAAGAATGTACGAAAGTACAATTGTATAGGAAAATTTGAAAATTACTTGTATGTCAAGGGCTTGATAAAACACAGTCATTTGAACACGTTGATTCACAAAATATTAAACACACTGGAGTAACAAACTTGGCTCGGTCGAGTTTTGTTGCATTGCATTGGGGACTTCTTCACGTACGTGTTAGAAAGTTGCTGAAATGAAATTAAAGCGCGTTGTATCATTAATAGTCATTACCTTTGGGCTTCTGAATATGCTTGACCTCATGGGTTTGAAGTGGGAAAGTGAAAAAACAGAGGATGTTGTCTTCAAAACTTTTTGCTTGCCCAACTCGGGCAAGCATTTTTTTTTCTCATTGTTCTAAAACACTTGCCCGACTTTGATTTTCACTTGTCCTGGGCAATCGGGCAAGTGCTGCTGTAGCAAATTGCTATCAGTTTCTCCTCCTCTTCTTTCACCTCTCATTCTCTCGTCTTCGTTCTTTCCTACTCCCCTCCTCCTCATCATTCCCTTTTCTCCAAAGTCCAACACCATGGCCGGCGGAACGGGGGGCAGGAAGCCTTGGGGCTCGGCCCCCTCCCCCACTTTTTGTGCACCATACAAAGGAATACATAAGTTGTCATCACTTTGGGCCCCCCCCCCACATTTTTTAACTCGGAAGTACGTAAGTGGCACTAAAAAGAAATAAAGAAACCCGGAAGTGGAAGGAGAAAGATGAGCTGAAGACCTTTTTTTTTTTTTTTTTTTTTTTTGCTTGTCAGCTGAAGAAACCCGGAAGTGGAAGGGGAGAGATGAGCGGAGCACTTGTTTGTTTGTTTGTTTGTTTGTTTGGTTTTTTTTTTTTTGCTTGTTAGCTCATGAAACCCGGACGTGCCCCCCCCCCCACACACACACACACACACACACACACACTTATGAAAACACTCCGCCGGCCTGAACACGTAGAAATTACCATAATTCGGGGGAAAAAAGATAAATTGGAACCATAAAGCCGTTAATATGTCTGGTGGTTGAATAAAATATTGTCTATTGATATGAAATTATAGTTAAAGATGGGATACAAGGTTAGAGGAAATTACAGTGACATCGTGAGCAACTTGTGGTTTACGTATACATTTTTGTCAAGGAGGTCATTACGTCTGAAGGTTCTCAATAACGAAATTATGCAGTCGTTGCGATAATCATCCCGCGCTTCGTCGCCTGACAAACCAATCGAAATACTAGGGGGAAAAACATAATCTGGTCATCGAAAATAAGAGAAGAAATCAGGAAGGCATAATTTCACATGTTTTCGTTTCATTATGTATCAGATGGCAAGATGAATATCAGATTGTCTCGCTGTAACAAATGAAAACTTAAGAATTTCTGGCTCTTAAGCGCTGTTACCGGCTATCCGTTGATCAAATACTCCGATTAATACTTCTGATTGGCACGCCTCTGCTTCGGAGATCGTTATCGGAAGAGGGCGCAAATTGAATATTTCATTAGGAGCTAGCGGGAGCTAAATGATGTCATATAGCGGCATGCGCTCGGACACGGACGACGAGTTCTTCAGAAATACAGTGTATCCGGGTTTTTTTTTCCCCAATCCATTTCTTGTGAAGAACACTACATCTGTGCTTTGTAATAACGACCTTACAGAATTATTATGTCGTATAGCAGTTCTCGGGTGTTGCTTTACCGCTGTATGCGCGTTTGCATATTTCTTTTGTTTTTATTAAGATTTACATTATTTGTGTATTTCTATGTTTTTATTCTTTATTTTCTTGGCAGGAATGGAAGAGGGAAATTATTTCGAAGAACTACATTCAGTAATGGTTTCTTTAAGACGATTTCATCTGATTAATAATGTTGATGATAATACGGATTATTTACAAAATGAGCATCCAAAGAAATATGATTGGAACGAATTGTTCCGTACACAGCATCCGACCGTCTTAATTTTAGAAGCATATGAGAACCTAAGTTGTATGTGGGTAACGTTGAATCAGATATGGTTAACAAAATGAAAATATGAATTATGTGTGTGCGTTTGTGTGCGTGCGTGTGTATGCGTGTGTATGTGTGGGTGGGTGTGCGTGAGTGTATGAATACGTATATTATGTTTGTAATTGCTCATTAAGTTGGCATCGCAGTTGCGTGTGCGTACACGTGCCGGTCTACAGACGAGCAGCGTAGATTGAGGGTGGCGAGATAGAAGGATGCGATAGGGAAAGAGAGAGGAGCGGTATGATGATATTCGCTTCTGCAAAGTTTTCTTTCAAAAAAATCAGCAATACCCTAATGAGCGATGCAAACGTACGACATTGCAAGCTTTTATGTATGATGGTGCTCTTGATGTGAAAGATAAAGCCTCGTCATTCCCAGCGGGATTATTCATACGTATAGAGGGGTGGTATAAGACGATTTCTTTCTGCCTTTTAAACGAGTAAGTCTTCATTTATATGTATTTGTGTCTGCGCTCATTTCGTCGATAACTATCTCGTGCGAATGTCACACTCGGTCTCAACTTTTGTGAATAGTTTATAAGAGTCAGAAATTCTGATGATGAGTTGATAAGACAGGACGCGAATTTTGAGAGAAACCAGCCATTTTATCGTGCATAATTACCCGGTAAATACGACATCGCGTATATCACATAATGATATCAGCCCACGTCTACCCTGTACTCAAAAGCTTCATATAGAATGTAGAAAAAAAAAGATAAACATAAAACAAAACAAAGCACAAAAAACACAAAACCACCAAATGCCCTCATATTGACAATTCGGCATTAGTACAATATTTCGCATAATCATAGTGTGACTGTAATTTCATTGCATTGAATAGGGAATCCATTCTTCACACTTGGAAAATTGGGGTCTTTTAAGCAAATAAAACATTTGCAACTTATTGCATAACCTGCCTGTATGCGACTGCAAGCTCTTGCTTTCAAGAGAAACGAAAGTTAGAAAGTTAAAGTAAACTAAGAAAAAAAGAGAAAGAAACAAAGAAACAAAACACAACACAGGTATGTACACGCGCATATATATATATATATATATATATATATATATATATATATATATATCCATATGTGATATGTTGTGTTTGTGTGTATGTGTGTGTATGTGTGCTCGCAGGTACATATCTGTGTTAATGTCTCTTATTTCGTTAATTTTCGCATCAGCTCACAAAGTGTTATCGGAAGTTGTATAAGTTTGTTATTGAAGAATGTTTCCCCAAATTGGAATGAGATGAAACACCAGCCAAGTTTTTGCGGCAGTATCATGAGGAGAGAGGTATGGTGAGGAACATAAGCGCCCTTGTCGTTCAGTTTACTGTAAGGCGATCTCTCTTTTCTTTTTCTTTTTCTTTTTTACTTTCTTTCATCATTACGATAATGGACATTCCCTCATGTATCAGTTTCTAGTGGATGTTTCATGCTTGTTTTTATGTGGGTATGAGCTGTTTTTTTTTTAAAGTCTCCACCGCAGAGGCAGATTGGAAGTGTTTCGCAATAGCAGAATTAACATTTTAGAATTTTGAAAGAAGAAAAATGCGAAAACCGAAGTTGACAATTTTCCTTTGCTGTCTTTAGGGATGTATAGAAATGTCTGCTGTTTTTGCTTTGTTTTGTTTTGTTTTTGTTTGTTTGTTTGTTTTGCTGTTGTTTAAACCACAACCCTAGTCGTAGTTTATTTTTTAATATGATATACCTTCCGTGAGGAGTGTATAGATGAATAGGCATAATCATACAAAGTAAAAGACTTGAGAATATGTTTCTTCCTTATAAAAGAAAAATAGAAATAAATGCTGGACAGCATATTTTGAAATTGATATCTATAGTGAAGGAAATAAATAAAGAAGTGCAAATCTTAAAAAACAAATGTTTTACATACATTTTGTACTTCAGTTTTGACATCAAATGTGTCATCTATAGAGTGTGATATATCAATAATTGCAGCTATTTTTTCTTCTTTTCATTGTTGCTGTCATCATGATAATCGTCATAACCGTAAGCTTCATCATCGCCATCATCCTCACCGTTGTTGTTGACATTTACAACATTCACGACATCATCAGTAAACATCGTCACTGTTCACACTGCCACAACCACTAGCGCCGACGGCATTACTGTCGTCGCCGATGTCGTCTTCATAAGATCTTTCGACTTCGTTTTCCCGTACTCCCCGTTGTTTTCGTCGCCATTATACTGAAACAATGTACGTCATCGTGTTATCGTCATCATCATCGCCATCATCTTTACCATCATCATTACAACCATCGTTTTTAATCTCTGTCCTCTAATCGCGCAGATATCTGTCATTTACATCAGATCCACATCTGTAGTTGACAACCACGAAAATCATTACATCATCGTTGTCACCATCATAGTTGTAATCATTTGCACAATCACCATCATCCCCGGCATTAACCTCGTGGGTTATCATCGTCATCATCATCAACATTACATGATTGTCGTCACCATGAGTCATCATCGCCATCATCCTTGAAATCATCATCGTCATCATCATCATTGTTATGATCCTACTCTCCACACGAAAGTCGTTGTCATTGTCTTCATTAGTCGTCACCATTGTCATAAAATCACATAAAATCACGGTCTCATTTTTATTACCGTAAACTTTAACATTATGAATCATCATTCGTGTCATCATGGCCATCATCGTTGTTGTCACCCTTGAATTCAATCACCATCACCGTCATCGTCACCATCATCACCATCATTATCATCATCATCATCATTGTCGTCATCATCATCATCGTCGTCGTCGTCGTCGTCATCATCATCATCATCACCAGGAAGAGCATTAGCATCATCAGTTTTATCACAATAGTTTCCGTATCCAACCTTGATAATCATCATCACTGGCTTCATCATCACTGGCTTCATCATCCTGGCCACCAGCGTCACATCGTAAATAGGGAGCTTTAGATTTTAGACGCGCGGACGTTCAAAGGGAAAAAAAACATGGTCTGAGCGTGCGCAGAAGCGCGCGTCAACTTGACGTGCGCTTCTGCGCACGCTCATTATGGTTTTTTTTCCCTTTGAACGTCCGCGCGTCTAAAATCTAAAGCTCCCTATCATCTTCTTTGTTACGACTTTCGACATCACTACAATAAGTCGAAGAAAAGAACTCGACAACTACAGACTGTCTTTCATTTTAAATTAGGATTTAATTTAGGTTCATAGTACTGTACAACGAATAAAGTGCCCATAGGAATGTAATTCTTTCAGAACGATTCTTTCTACCTTTAACTTTCACACACACACACACACTCTCTCTCTATCTCACTCTCGTTCTTTTCTACCAACTCTAAAACAAGGAGCGTACGAAACACAAATTTACAGAAACCATCAACTCCTTGACAACTTTGTACATTCAATACTAAATTGTCTCTCTTATACATGGTCAAATATTTACAGATCATTTTGTGCCTTTTCGTTCTACCTCATCTCAAAGGTAATACATTTTCAGACCGAATAGCTTTGTATGATACAACACGAAATGTATGAAACAAATTTTCCTTTTCTATGATATTCATTTTGACTTCACAAATAAATGCGAAACAAAAAAAAAATGGAAACAATTCCTAATTCTCTAAACTGACAATGTCACCTGGAATATACGCTTTTGTATACGCTCAAACAATTAACATGTGAGGAAACTTGTACTCAAAGCTAGATCATTTCAACTATCTTATCTTTCTTTCTTTTTTAACATCGATGTAACCGTGAGCGCAAACAATATCACAAAGAGGAAACGAAATCCGCAAGTTCATTCGGTAGTCACTTTATGAGGTTTGATTGAAGATTGAACTATTTTTCCCCTCCCTGTCATTTAAAAAAAAACGCAGAGTAAAAAAAAAAAAAATGTCACTTTCCGCATAATTCAAACTAAACAATAGCAACAATCATTGACCACACATTGAACATGGAACATTTAAACAAACAAAAAGAGTCGCATTTGACAAAATTAATCCACCAAATCCTCATTTTTCCAAGCGGGATATTTTTCTCTGCATGTGATGGAGATTAATTGCAAGACAAAGCTCAAAGCTACCATCGTGCTTTCGCTTTTTCAACTTCTAGAATTACCGGTGATTTGCGCAAAGTATGGCAGAAAATTCCCGTCGATCGCGATTGATTTTCCTTTCTCCAACGTCCTACACAGGTAGTTTGTCATACAAAACTCCATTTGGGACTCATCAATTGTTTTATGATACGTTTTCAAGCATGAATGTCTTTTCCTTTTCTTATTTTCCTTACCCCAGTATCATGTTACAGGCTTTCATAAAATGTTAGATAAAATAATCAGAGGTGGAGGCGCGTGAGTTCCATTAGTATATAAGTTGGCGATGTATTTCATTCTAAGTGATGAATTCAAACGGACATTACTTCCTCACAAAGTATCAGATTGAAATCAAAGAGAACAGAGTTTTATAATTCTGTGCATATTTCAAAAAGCGGAGTTGTTAAACAATCTCGTGAAAAGGGAATTAATTCAAGCAACAAGACATTTGAGAATTAAAAGGAAGAGAAAAGGCGCATTGTACTATTGTCGAGTGTTACAACAGCAATCTTTCCACGTCCCTATAGCAAATGTTATTACGTTTTTGTTTACAGCTTTATTGATATCAGCTTGAGGGAAACGTAATCTGTTCAAACTGATTGTTCTACGGGAAACAAACGAAAGTCATGTCTTTTCTGAGAGAACGTTCAGCAACAAGCGAACACACTCATGTCAATTTATTCTTTCAAGCTTTCTCAAATCAGTTATTTGTTAACCTTTTTCGTCATTGACTCCGCTGCAAGGCAGCAATGTCTACTGAGAGTGCTCGCGTAAGAGGCTTTTCATAATCACGCGTAAAGGCTTCGTGAACTGGAAATGATGATGCTTTGCAAATTAAAGCTCCGTGAGCGATACAAAAACGTGCACAAGAGTGGTGATTTTGACGAGCCCTTTTCTGTACTTGCTCTTGAACTCCGCGCGCCAAAAAACCAGGAAGAAAGAAACAAACACGCAGTTATTGTGAAGCGTCCATTCCTCGCCAGTAGATACACCCGATTATAATGTGTCCGCGCATCACGCGTGGCGTGACACCATATTGTAAAAGTGATTTAAAAATCATTATTCAGTCAGATGATAATTATGACCTTACAGACGTAGAAATCGGCGCACTTTCGGCGTTGTCCTGGAGGGATGACGGCAATAATCTCTTCAAATGGGGCTTAAAATCTTCGCGCCTCGCGGTGACGGAGGACACTTAAGCGCGCTGTAACCGTCTGTTAGACACATATCCACTGAGAATTACTTGCATGACTGGCGAGCAAAATGTCAGGCGAGAGAAGTTTACGCTGAACACTCCTTTCGTCCCCCACTTCAAACCTTACACGTCTTATAGACAATGACGTGAGCAAGAAAATTATGAACATGTAAACACTTCGAGGACCTCTGTCTATTGAAAAGTTATTTCTGTTTTTGCTGTTGTTGTTTTCGACATCGATACAAACAAGATAACGTCGTTATCAATACAAAGTATGCTATAGATAATGAAGAGCGTTTTTCTCTGAATACACATTGGAAAACGGTGATGTTTGATCATCTTCTGCAGTAATGGGCGATCATGATACAGACGATGAAATAAAGATATTATCCGTCACGTCACCGTGGACAAGGAAAGCTCTTGTTAAGCGAATAATCGGCGTAAAGACTAGTACGGTTTCACATTATCAGTGATTAATATTCGTTTTTACATTCAGACACGTTTCATTTCGTTCGATGTCGTGATTCTTCCGTTCCCTTGAGTTCCTTATACACTACACTTCGCACATAGCAACTTACAAAAGGTTCGATTTCAATGGTAGCAGCCAATTGCCTACGAGGAAATACGCGCATATCGTTGCTATCGCAAGTTGCAGTTCTTTTGACTACGAAAATAAGAGTGCAACGATACGAGTCACATGTCTACCTCTTATTAGACTTTGAAATGGTGCAACAATTTCTTCGTAATATTTGCGTGAAATATCAAGGTGGTATTAGACAAGATTAATGTGAATTCAATAGTATTAGTCATTTATTCAGTATCATTGCCGCATTTTACTAGAGACGAAAGGAATAAAGTCTACTTGACTGTAAACGAGGTTAGGTATAACTGATATCTGATTTTCAGAACCAGATGCTGTTGTCCGGTATTCGCCAAATCACTTGCGTTCTACGTTGTACGCAATTCCGATGACACTAAGTGGTAATCTTGAGGGGGATAACAAACATTGCTGTTTTCCTTCACCAACTCAGATTTCGCGTCATTGACGAAACACATCAAATGGCTGGTTTCTTCATGTATTTACTCATGTAGCTGTCATTCTGTACACTTACATTGTACTGCTGAACGTATATGAAGCATAGTCAAGATTCCGATGGCTGTAACGTCTGTTGTCTTCAGCTTCTTGTCGTCCATAGGGGGCGTCCTCTCTTCACATAGGCACTAATATTGGTATTAATCAGCCTTACTATGAGTACTAACCACGAGAGATCGCGTCCTCACACGGTGGTCCCAAGAATACTACACCAGCACCGTCTTTTCACTGGTCGCAGTGGGTGTAGTGTTAGTGTCACAGGTGTTAAAAGAATGTGTGACGTAGCCTGGTAGATGGTGAAAGAATCATTGACATGCGGTCCATGCTGTGCATTTGGTGTGCTGCTAATTTGTTCTTTTTTTCTCCCGCTCCAATATGGAAATGGGGGGGGGGGGGGGGGGGACTATCAAGTTCACTTCATTGTGGCATCACACAAGCACACGGTTCAGGGTAAACAGAGTTGAATGATGCTCTATACAGTTTTATATAGCACGAGGAGGGCTGAACGGCAAAAATAGTCACTATAATATGGAGGTAAAAATCTCAAAGTCTGACTCCGAATAATCTGACTTGGTGAAAAGACTATAGTATAAGTGGAAAGAAAATAACGAACAGCTAGTGGGAATGTGGGTGGAGTGGTCTAGGCGTCAGCGGTAGATGACTGACATGCTGCTGCAGCCCGTGCAGGAAGAGGCGGGGCAGCACGGGGCGCTGGCCCGCCTGTAATCCGTACAGCCCGTCCAAGTTGGACACGATGCCCTGAGTCGGGTGGTAGTAGAACGGCGGGGCGAACAGTCGCTGCATCGAGGCCGAGTAGCTGCCCGCTTCGGCGAGGAGTTCGAGGCCGACGGCTGTTTGGCGCTTCCACTTCGTTCTGAAGGGATAAAGAGAAAAACAAAGTAAAGATGGTATGTTAATGAACTAGTCGAGGCAACTTTCAAATGAAGCAACATTAAATACACAGTGGGGATTGACATTACAAAACTTGTTGGGAGTTCTACCTTCATATTCAGTGGCGGATCCAGAGGGGGGGGGGGGGGGGGGGCGCACCGGGGGCGCGCCCCCTCTTTATTTTTTGTTAAAAACAAAAGAAATAGAAAGAAAAAAAGAATGAGATGAAACCCGGAAGTGGCAGAGAAATATTTCTTGCGCCCCCCTTTTACGGAATTCCTGGACCCGCCCTTCTATCGATTTTCAAATCCAATTCATGATTTCAAAAACTTCATTCACGCTTTTGTTATCAAGCATCGATTAATATGACGTAGATAAAAGAAGAATGTAAGTAAAATGATACGGATTGAAGTGAATTAAAAACTGTAATGGGGGAGATTTGTTGAGTGTGATTGTGTTTTCTATCAGTGCTCTGCAAAAGTTCGTAAAGTACATCGACTCTGCTCATATTTTCATATGCGATTTCATATTTTGTTTCTCTTTTTCTCTCCCGGTGCTGCTTATGGTCGCTCGTTCAGGCTTCTCCCTCCTTTTGGCGAACAAAGGAGAAATAAAATGGCTGAAGAATGGGGCGTTAAAGGGCCAGGAAACGCTCTTGGGCTCAAATTGTTTTTGTTTGTGTTCTCGGTTATTGTGACCGAGGCATAAAGTAATTGTCCCCCTGCCGGGCTTCTTTCCTTTCTTTTCATTTTTTGGTTAACCCCTAAAGTAGAGCACCACATTGTCAAGTCTGTTGCAGTTTAAAAGAGAAAAAAAAATTGAAGGGAAGTCGACGGCTTTCGTTTTCCACGGGCAGGGATTGCGTTATATTGGCACGAATGAGTGTGGTTCGTTAAGTGTACTAATTGTGTATATCACACACAGACATCCACGCGCGCGCACATAATTATTGTACAAACGCGCACGAACACTCTTTCTTTCTCCCTACCTGTATCATTAATACATTGGACTATCATAATATCATATAATCTTATTCCCCGGCGACACAACATTTGCTCCTGCGACAATTATAGCTCCGGTCTAGTTTTCTTCAAGGACTTAGGATTAGAGTAAAAGTTATAAGGGTTGTGATAGGGTTTTAGGTTTAGGTTTAGGTTGATGTGAGGGTTAGGATTAGGGTTAGGGTTATGTTTATGGGTATATTGAGGGCTTTTTACACTTGTGTTTCTTAACCCCGGACTTTCTCTGACCCAGGACTATCGTTAGTCCCGTACCAATTTTTTCAGCTTTTTACACTTGCCAATTAGTCCCGTACTATCTCTTGTCCGGGGCTAAGGAGAAAACTGACCTTTTTACACTCGTATTTCTTAGCCCCGGACTTTCCAAACCACGTGAATATTCATAATTACGCTGTGTACTGTACACGTACACGCACGCACCGGCAGCACTTGACTACCTCGTTTCTGATTGGTCAGTGAGGGTCGGACTTCGTCTCCGTCGCTTAGCCCAGGATTATTTTTTCGTTCTGTTTACACTCACTTGCTTGGCACCGCAATTGCGGTGCTAACCCCTGCTATTTTGCAAGGCCAGATAGTACCGTACTATCGGTGGGGCTAGCCCACTTTGGCAAAAACGAGTGTAAACAGAAAGTGGGCTAAGGATAGTCCCGTACCAACGGTGGGGCTAAGGCCCCCCCTTAGCCCCACCGTTGGTCCGGGGCTAAGCAAAATTTTACAAGTGTAAAAAGCCCTTTAGAAGTTATGTTTAGCTAAGCATGCAGATATGTCATGGGAGCATTTGTCGCAGGAGCAAATGTCATGAAGCACATCCCCCTCCTGTCCCTTTCCCTCTCTATCTATAAAATTATCTCTTCATCTCATTTTTGTCTCCCCCTTCTTTGTTTCTCGCCGTCTCTTAACAATTATTATCATGTATTCATTTGGGGTAATAGAATTATGACCCGAAACGCCTACAGAGATGGAACAATAGTTTTAGGAGAGAGAACGTGTGCTACCACCAAGTCTACAAGCCTCATAACCAACTGTCAAACCACCCTCACCGATAACAATTTCTCTTTTCAATCACCAGGTTGATATGATATCGACAAAGAAAAGAGGAAAGGGTTAATCGGAATACATGAAACACGGTCGATCTGTTGCGATGTTGTTCGCCAAAGCGTGAATTCTGTACTGAGTCGTGTTTGATTTGATGGCTATTTATAATGGCATATGCTTGGTTTGCTGTATGCGGCAGTAGATGAACAGGCCCCCAAGAGGTGTCCAGTTTGTGTAGATTCGACTCGGCGTAGTGGTGACCGATGGTCGCCTCTTGAGGGGCGCGACCGCAAAAGTTTAATCATCCACTTCTGTGGGGGTTTACTCTTGTTTTTCCGCCATCTTATAAAGAGCGCGCGTCCGCTCAGCCAGATGTTGGAACTGGGAAGTGCCGCTTACTTCGTTTATACATTCTATAAAGCGTATATTAGATAAGTGGCATATCGGCCCGACCTTGTTCTGCCGTTGGTAAAACAAATTAATTGCATTATCATTATTTTAATCTGATTGACCTGTGTCTTTCTTTAGCGGCATTATTTGTTGCCATCATGTCCATGTCCCTCAGTAGGTGCCTACAACCGTTTCGCATTAGTTTCCATCTCCATAATCATTATTGTATTTCATATCTTAGACAGTTCCATTACGTTTGTGTGGTATCCTCACAACTGTGTATGGCTAAAATACGCAATTGTTCTGTAATTCATTATATTTTATTCAGGGCAATATCTGAATAAATCACGGTTGTAATCTTTTCATGGCATTCATTATAGATGCGAATGCTGGAGATGGCTTTCTTTACGAAGAAGTGGAAATACTGGGCCATCATTGTGACATTTTCTTTGGCCATGGAACGTGTAGTGTTGGTGTAGGTCTGCCCAAGGAGGTACAAGGCGAACCTAGTACCTCTTTGGTTTGCCTTCCACATCATTTAACAGTGGACAGAGGTGGAGATGTCTTGTGGTTCTAAGCTGTCATCTCCCACTCACCCTTACCCCTTTCTTACCCCTTTCTTACCCCGCCCTCTTTCTCCATCTCGTCCTCTCCTCCTCCTCCCTCTCCTCCTCTTCTTCTTCATCTCAGTTGTCCCTCCTGTCCTGTCTTCTTCGCTCTCCTACCTCCATGACTTCCGCTTCTCATCTCATCCCTCTCCTCTTCATCCAACCTGTCCTTCTTCTTCATCGTGCTCCTCCTCATCTCCTTGCTTTTCATATTCCTCCTCATCTTCCCCTATTCTTCTTTCCATCGTAACTCCTTCTCTTGTCCTCTCCGCCTTGTCCTCCTCTTACTACCACTTCTCTTCTCCTCCCTCTCCTCTTCCTCATTTCTTTCTTCTTCATTGTGCTCCTCCTCATCCCCTTGCCTCTCCTTTGCACCCTGCTCTTCTTCTTTTTCCTTCAAATCGTAAGCCTTTTTAGCTCCTTTCCGTTCCATGCACCTTGTCCTCCTTCTACCGCTTCTCATCCCCTCTTCCACTTCCTCTTCCTCCTCTTCCTGCCCTCATCCCTTTTCCTCTCCTCTCCTGCACTTTTATTCCTTCTTCCACTACCTCCTCCTCATCTTCATCTTCCTCTTTCTCTTCCTCCTCCTCTTCCTGCTCCTCGTCATCCCTTTTGCTCTCCTCTCCTCTCCACATCTCCTCCACCTCCACCACCTCCTCCTCTTCATCTTCTTCTTCCTCTTCTTCTTCCTCTTCTTCTTCCTCTTCTTCTCCTCCCTCCTCCTCCTCTTCTTCCTCCCACCATTCTCCTCCTTGTGGCTGGTGGAGGATGTGCCTTGCCAGTTCTCGGAAGAGAAATCGCTCCATTACCGCCTGTATCTGGGCAACTACCTCGCTCCAGCAAATAGATGAAGCGGGATAAACCGGATACAGTATGCCCGCAACAAACGGAAGAGCTTTTGCTAACAATGCACCACATCAGCCATACACAGATGTCCACAGGAACTTAGCAGGCGGGATGAGGGGAAAATGGGATTTCCATTTCAAAGCCGTCTAGGACATCAAATATGTATGTCACTCTATTGAATCCAAAGCGGATAAACTGGAGTGTAATCCAGTGCCGTTAAATGCAATATCATCGAAGACGTTTCAATGGAAGAGGAGACGATGGGGGGAAATCCCTGCAGATGCCGGTAGCGTTGTGGACTTCTTATTTCCAGTTTAAGCGATTTAAAGTGGGGGCAATTCCCCCGTGGTTTCGCATTAACTCTGATAGTCCCGACTATTCAGAATCGCGTTGCTCGGAGGGGCGCCTGGGACACGGAGGATTAAAAACGGTTCGCCTACGCTTCTTCCCTGAGTACAGGAATGATCGTTTAGATTTTTTTGTTCTTCACCCTTTTGTCATTTTGGAAATCGACGAAAGTAAAGGACATCTCCCCCTTTCCGCGAATAATCCTTGCAAATGTATGAGCGTCTCGAAGCTTGTTCTGGCGTAATGTGAAATTATTCAAAGCGGACCTGTTGACTTCACGTTATAATGTCTTCCGGGGATGTTTTTAGCATTTTTGGTGGTTTCAAATTCCTCTTTCCCTCCCCCCCCCCCTCTCTCTCTCTCTCATTTCTCTTTCTCTCTTGCTGTGTAAAAATTCACCTACTTTGTGAGTCCGGAGTAGTTGATACCATTCAGCAGCCTCACGTTATAACTTAAAGAAAATGCCATATGGACTCTCTTTTTGTCATGTAACATAAAGGCGTAACTCCATTCAGATTTTCGAGATGACATCAAAATACATGGCAATCGTAGTTATATGTATTGTGTATAATCTATATCTTTATATCTATACTTCTTAGGGAAACATAATATGATTATATCTTCATTTTCCTACGTGTGATGACGACAGAAACTCTCAAGGGTTTAGTAATTGAGGCATCTCTGAATGATGTCCGTGTAGCAGATGCCGATCAAATTCACAAATATACGCGATGCCTTCTTACAGATTGTTATTGACATAATATTTAGATGAAGAAATAACTCGTTATGGAATGATGTGCTAATGTTATTGTTTTGACGTCTAAAAAAAAAGGGGCGAGCGACAGAATGAATAGAAAGCAAACACTCTTAGACGACTTAGAAAAATTGATGTAAACTCAATGCATTCACAAGCAATTAGAAGCGATGAGAAACGAAACGAAAATCATAAACACGATAAAGGGCATTATGATATGAACCTTGATATTGCTAAATAGTCTCGTTGCGTTGTTTTGTGGGGAAGAGTAGAAAGAGCCATTTTATATTTTAACGACCAGAAAGGAGGTGGTTAGGAAGTAAACAACAAGTGAATAATTATCAATATCAATATCAATCAAACAAATCAGTCATGCGAAAGTAGGTCCCATTAGGATTAAACTAAACAACGAGGCAGTAGTTACAAAGGACTCGCATCCGTTCTTTCTGGGCCGATTCTCGGAAAGTCGTTATTGTTCAAAAGTTGCTTCCAGGGCGGATTGTCCGCCGTTGTGTTTTTTTTTATGGCACACCGGAAGTAGAACGCTCCGTGACCCTAAACCGATTAGTGCCACATTGCTTCTGATATCAGTATCGCTCAGAGGCTATATTAAGATTCATGCTGGAAATGGTGAAGGTATTCCCTACCTTCCGCTCTCTAATTACTTCTGCCCAACTTAAGATGAAAACTGCGCGGTCCATACATCTTTCAATATTTTATTGTTACGCATTCACCACGTAGAAGTTGTCATCATTAATGATGTAATGATACCCCCCCCCCTCCCCATAACAGAGGAGCTTCAGCCCTTTCAGAAATGGAGTTGTTCTGCCATTTGCCGTAATTCTTTCTTTCAATCTATAATTGGAATCTTCATCCTCTTACAAGGTTTGGTGTATGTGCGTTCATTGTACATTTTTTATAAGATCTTTTCGAGAATCATCATAATCAATTTTGTATTTTCACAATAACATTCAAGAGATTCGTGACGAAAGGTAGCCGCAATGAAAACGCATACGTCCATCGTAAATGAATATCACTGAAAATCATCAACTGAGTTCTACACGCCCGATATTAGAACCAGTCTTGCTTTATTGCAGGATGTAAAGTCGACGCGCGCAGAAATCTTCAGAAAACGCATGTTAAACAGCGCCACCTCTTGACATTCACCGTATACGGTCACTTGTCCCATGTGAGCTGATGTGCAGCAATTCTCATGACCATTTTCATCCTTGTTCGTAAAGACTGATGATTTTAGAGAGAATAGAGGATACCTGGCCGAACATTATCCATAGGAAACAAACCCTCAAAGAAATGACGAAAAAACGATGAATCAAACCAATCCAAAGTCTGCTGCTATTCAGAAGAAGGCCGTGTGCGCGACATGAAATTTCGCTGTGAAAAGGTTTGCTGCAGTGCATTACAATCATCAGCTATCCTCAGTAAGACGCGGTGGCGTTATGGAATGGAAGGAAACCGACTTCTTTATGCGTAAGGCACTGCATGCCAAAATTAACACTTTGTGTACCAGGGACGTTGGACAGTGTGTACAATGCTAGGGGTTTCTCTGTGCCAGTCGGCATTCAAGGCACAAAAGGGGTTAAAGTCTCAGGCAGAAGTGTGTGGAGTTCAACCTGCCAAGGCGAATATGCCGAACAATATAAAGAAGAATGCCTGTGGTTCTAAAATACATAATTACGACCAAGATTTATAACCCCATTTCATCATTCGTAGGTCACTCCTTTTTTTTTTTTTTTACTAGAGACAAACTACGAATGGCCACAGTTTCCGAACATAAGTATTCCTCAAAGCGATATGACATCAAAATCAATAGTTCATCAACATCGTAAAACTATTTTGCAGGTGAAAAAAAACCCCCAGTTCTATCGCTCTTATAGATATTAATGTTACAAACGATTCCGCCCTATTTGTTTCGTTTTGTTTGTATGTTTTGGCGACCGCCGATCTATTGACGCGAATGTGGAAATGTACCCACCTGCGATTTTGGTACCATGTCTTGACCTGGGTGTCCGTGAGGTTTAGGCTGGCGGCTAGCTCCATGCGGTCCTGTACTGACAGGTACTTCTGGCGTTCGAAGCTGCGTTCCAGCGTGTTGAGCTGGTGGTCGGTGAACGCCGTTCTCGCCTTCCTGGGCTTCTTTGTCTTGCTTCCTGCAGATGCGTCGCCACCGTCATCGAGATCACCATCTATAGAAAAAAGAGAGAAAAAGAAAGTTGCACTCCCTGTAATACTGGTTCTCCACCTCCTCCTCCTCCTCCTCCTCCTCCATATTTTTCTGCTCTTTCTCCTTCTACACATTCTCCTCCTCATTGTATCCACCAATACGACGACCACGACCACCACCACCATTATCACCACCACCACCGCCACAACATCATCGTCATCAACATCGTCATCGATGTGGTCATCGTAAGTGTCTTATTTTGTGTGTGTCGTTTTCCTCCGCGTTCCAGTTTCGTCTAGTTTCCCACCTTCCAGATCAACTTGCGAGAAACGCTGACTTATTAGCGAGAGATCATGCGCAGACAGTGGCAAAAAAAGGCCGATTATGACCACGGAATTTGTGCGAATACGAGTTAGTCCAGCAAGACCACAGTCTGTAGAGCAGTCATAGATTTTCTCATGATATTCTTTTCGAGTCGTTGTGTTGAACAGAGCTTGCTGTTAAACACTTATTTTCTTCTCAAACAAAGACATGATATTTTCAGCGTAATTGTGTAGTGTGGGAAGTGTTTGTTTATTCATCGACGCATTTGATTAAAAAAAACCCAATGCATTCACGAGATTCAGTAGTTTTTTCTGTTTTCAATCACAAGAAATTAAAAGACAATACTTTCATAAAACAGTAATATGAGGGGAGATTCAAATTTGTGGAAGAATCAAAGCCCCACGGAGTCCTGAATACGCAGACTATCAAGCACCTTGTCTGAAAACTTCATTTCATATCATAATGCTCATGTCAACGAGCCCGTTAAATGCCCGACAATTACTTAATTAACGGGCACCTACGAATTATGTCGACTGCAAAACACGTTAATTGCTTACGCGTTGCGAACACGAATTAAGGCCTGTGCGTATTAGGCCCATGTGTGGAAACAGTTCGTGCGATATTGATACAATACGGACGATCGACTAACCGAGTTTTGAATCATACGTATAACTCATCCCTTGACATCAGAGTATGTATAACAGAAATCTTGTCGTGTCTGGCCGACGCGTGATTGCTCTTTAAGGGTCTGTTGTGAAACGTGTCAGACATGATGACGTGTCCAGTACGAGACAGAGAAGAATAAAACCATCAAGAGAAAGAGAGTGAGAATGGAATACAGATTTACACTTATTACTCCTAAAAATGGCATTGATCCAAAATACACACACATACGCGCGCGCGCGCACACACACACACACACGCACACTCACATTAAGATATAATTATGGGTATGTGATATCTATTGATAATGATTAATTCATGTATTTATTTAGTGATGTGTTTTTACCTATCTATTCATTTACTTCTTTATATATTTATCTATCTATTTGTTACTTATTTATTATTTATCTATTTATCTATTCATTCATTTATTCGCTTATCTATGTATTTGTATTTTATTTGGATGAGTTCACATAACTGCTGAAAATGATATAGTTTCCGCACAGCTCTTTTTGATATATCAGAAGGTATGATTCGTTCCAGAGAGCTAGGCGTCTTATAAAGTGAGAGAATCTTTTAAAAGGAGCAGTTAAACGCCCCTAATGTCCGCAATTGACATTCTGCTCTTCTACTTGTCGGAGTTGGCTGCTCTATTATTTAAACGGCCGCATCATCGTCATCATTTATGGTATGGCGCTTCAAAGAACGCAGATAACGAGCCCAATTCGTCATCTTATAGGATCATGTTTATTTTTCTCCTATACCCTGCGGATGGGTGAGACTCTTTACGCTTGGGCCTAGTATACACACACACACACATACACACACACACACACACTCTCTCTCTCTCTCTCTATCTCTCTCTCTCTCTCCCACTTTGTTATCGCAGACACACATTCAGCTCCTTCTTGTCAAGCAGGGTTTGCTTCGCTTTATATAATTTCAGTCTTCATCTCTCTTCTTCTACTTCTCCTGGTGCATTTTTTTTTTCTTTTGCCTTTGGCGCTTTACGGCCGCCGTATCCCTTTCCCAGTTGTCACCTTCTGGCTCGTTACGTAGTAAATTATGCATCCGCAAATTGGTATTAATCGTCATCGGATATTTGTAGAAGGGAAATGGTTCGAAAATCCACTCACGATCTTTCATCCCGAAAAAAACTCACTCGTCACCATCAAAGGTTAATTTATGATGAGCCCCTTGGCTTCTTATATTCCCTCCTTCCGATTTTTCCCTCCCTTGCCCCGTCTGCTGCGATTGGCCTCCATAGGACGGTTTAGTTATGGTGTTGAGAATTGAATGTTTGCTTTGGAATGTATACTGTATGGGACTACGGGGAATATAGCTCAACGTGTGTGGAATGGTAAAAAAAAAGAGAGGAAGAACTCGCCATGTGCAGTATCTGCTAAACCGCTGCGATACACAGAGCTTGCAACGTAAAAAGAAAGAGATCGCGCCAATATCTTGATTAATGGTGAGAGTTATGAGTGTTAACCTCTCGGTTGGAGATCAGAATGTAGGCATATAATATGTGATTAAAGGGACGTTTGAAATGTTTAATATGACATTTCGTTGAACAAAGTTCTATTATAAAGCACATTTAATTTTATTTCATGAATGGGGTCCGTTGGAACAACGCAAGAAGGAAAAAATATGAATTTGTTACATCGACCAAACAAACGTATACGAATCATGAGAGCTATGCTCTTCTTGATAATGATCATTCCTCGTTGGCTTAAATCAAAAGTCACCATTGGGATGTGTGCAAAATGGCGGAAGTTGAGCACTCGGCATTGTGCGCGTGGTGAAGAGAGACACGCGTTTAGCGACAGCGGCGCGGCGACTCCTCAGCGACGGAGGAAAAAGTCGCCCCAACCGGCAGGGTGGGTGTTGCGTCGCTCACCGGCACACACGTACGCTTCATCGCTCCCCGTAGGAGATGAGGAAAGAGGGGGAAAGGGAGGGAGGGAGGGGGACGGATGATTAAGATAAGGACTAAGTAAACTAACGTCAAACACGGTTGTAAGGACAAGATGGGGGAAAATGGGACGCATCGAAATCGGCAAAGCGCAAGCGCAAGGGGGTTCGTGCTTTATCCAATTACGAGTGAATCAATAAATTATTAGGAATTAAGATTATTGATTCGCTTTGATGACAGTAAATATAGCATTACGAACAACATTGCCGAGTTCATGGTCCGTGAGCAGTTAATCAGGAAAAGTATGTGTTCGGGAATAATCGTAATTAATATGTTAGGTTCCTAATTCATCGTGCAGTAACTTTACCCCCTCCCCCCCCCCCACCCCCCATCATCCCACGAGTGCTATTTGTGGCCTATTTTCTAGTCAAGAAGTCAAGATTTAACAGCGCTACGGGCCGTAACTGTTTGACATCAACCTAATCAAATTTAACTTTAGGTATATGTCTGGGTGTCCTTTTTTTATTCAATCATCCTATGAAAGTGAAGAAGCGATAAAATTACTGCCGCGACATGAATATGTCGTAGGCTGCTTACTTCCGAAAGAGTGAGCAAGACAACCGTGATGTTCAATGCCCTGAAACACGTTTAATGTGAGACGGAAGACAATGAGCGGCAGTTAAGACCGACCGCCCCCTAGCGGGAGGAAAAGAGCTCAAACGCCGCTCTCTAATCATGAGTCGAGAAAAACCTGCACCTTTGTCGACTAAACCAATTCCATTCATCACCATGTATCATCATGCATCATTCCGTGGATGTCTAACCGCGAGCAATTAATAACAATAAATAGATGAGAGCAGCTTATAGCAAACAGAACATCGCGGGGCACACCACGAAGTTCCATAAAGTTTAAGGAAAGGGGGGGGGGGGTGTGACTGTGGGTAGGTGTGCCACTCCCAATGAATATCCAAAGGAGACACCACCCAAGATCGATATCGAGGACAACGACACAAATTATTGCCTTCTCTCTACAGAGGGATTATATTCTTCATCGCAATGGCATACAATGACAGGGTATACATTTTCGACAACACCGCCCAGGTAGGAAGAGATATCGGATAACATTGCATAAACCGTAAGAAAATTCAACATGACGTGTTAACGATATCATACCACCTTCACCATCACCATCACCACCACTACAAACTACACTAAAGGAATTGATCTCTCGTCAGATTTAAGCAACCATAAAAAAAGGAAAAACAACAAGAGTTGTTTTTGCACTTTTTTTTTCTTTTGGTATCCTTTCTCTGGTACACTAAACGCAGAAAAACTTAATGAATTACTTACGACCTTTTTGCAAGATTGAGCACCAGTCCGGACATCCTTGCGGCAGTCCGTCAGTCCGTAATTAGTTTGATCAGAACTCTAATTGTTCGCTGCCAGATAACCATCCAATTCATTCTTTGAGAGGAGCAAATCAGGCGTACCAGATTATCAAGCCTATATGTATTTGTGTACTGCTTTGATTTAGCGGTATTATAAAATCATATAATGCTCGCTTCATCCGTATACCAGATAATATTGGAAGTACTTACACCTCCTACTAGCTTTACCACGTAATAGATCAGGGCACAGGACTTGCATTGAAAAGCAAGTGCATATTAGAGACAGATTTGAAGTCCAACTTTTTCCCAAATCCATCAAATACAAAGAGCCGATCTATTCAAATGCGTAAATAGGACGTGCGCTTGATGGTGACTTATGGACCATATTATCATCAATTATGGACGATTAATCAAGTTTTTTTTTTCTATCAATATATTACCGATATATTAACGAGATCATTGCTATAGGAGCGGGGACGCGAAGAGGGGTTTGCGGTGCGCTAAGTTGATTGGCTCGGGGTACAATCTTTTTTAAAGTCAAAACGCCAAGGTCAATCCGAAGAGAAACAAAGGGAGTGGTTCATTAACTCGCGAGAAGAAAAATTAGTCGCTCCATGATTGAACATATCTGGGATAATGATGTATCATGATCATTCAACCAGTCAACGAGAAGGGTTGTTTGGGTATTCAAATACAAAAGGCGGCAGAGACAGATAGAGAGAGAGAGAGAGGGGGGGGGGGGGGGAGAGAAGTAGAGAGGAAAGGTGAGGGCGAAAATGTGACAACAGACTTCATGAAATTCATCGAATACTCATTATTTGCGAGAAATAGCATTGTCCAAATCTGAACAAAAGATCGTGATAAAAAATGAAATTAACCAAGATGAGTTTACATGGGATCCGTCCAAAAGTTGAACGGATTAATCCCAAACTTGTCTTATCTTACGTTGTAAATGCGAATATAAAAAAAAAAAATCCCTTTACATATCGTGAAAAAGTCAACCAATAGAGCCTCGATGAGGGAAGTTATGGGATGATTAACATACTTTAGTAAGCTTCTCTCTTCTCTCTGTGCTCTTAAATTTCACTGATTGAGATCAGTCATCTGTAGATTTACAAAATGATATATCCAGACAGTTTTTTTCGCTTTTATGAACACTAATTTGTCTTGAAACAATTCAGTATGTTTTGCCATATGATGATTAAAATGATAGCCCCACACAAAGGAAGTTGTAGAATGTACTTTTAAATCACGCATCTAAAATTAACAGGACAATACGTATGATATACTGTATACAATGAGGTAAGATAGTGATTCGATTGTTCCATCAAAGACCCTTTCTTCACCCCTATTTGCCTTAATTTGCCCCCCTTTTCCCCTTAGATCTAGAGTGTAACTGAGAACAACCCTGCCCCTGGGGGTAAAAAGCATTCTTAGTATGTTGAAGTCCAGCAAATGTGATGATTGTGACAAAATTATCTCAGCAAAATTGGATTTCAAAAAGCCCGGAAAGAAAATGTATTATTCCGAATATATTGAAGTATATGTAGTAACAACCCGTCAACCCGTCAGCAACCAGTATTTCGACGCAACAATCCGCCGAGTTTGAAAATCGCATGAATTTGTTCTTAGTGACTTTCGCTTCCAATAATGCCTACAATGAAAACCATATCAGTTCATTGTGCAGGGTTCAATAACAGTGAAAATGGTTGACGAAGTAACGTGGATAATTTAATTCATCGACTGATTGGATCACAGATATCATTATCATGAACCAGCCACTTTCTCGGAAAGCAATAGTACTTTCATGATACACCCAAAAGAACCAGATGGAATCATGGGAGTATGACGTCATCCTCCCCCCCCCCCCCGCTACGCTAGCACTCTACAATCATAATATTATTATGTGAATGCTATAATATCTCGGTATAACTGCAACTTGAACTTTTTATGTGCTGGACATAATGGGATATGATGATTTCTTTAATGATTTGTGACCGTGTCTATTTTGACCAGCACTCGCCAATGTCATAACAGATGTCTGAAACGGTATTCGAAACTTTAGAGAGAGCAAGTGTCTGTATCCACAGAAGATGGTACAGCAACCGAATGAACTATATGCCAGGTGTATGATTCATACATAATCATGCTTAGCATGAAGAATAACGTGAGCATGGTGTTGGATAAAATGTGGACTGCGCTTCCTTTTTTAAAGGGAAAAACGACTCAATAACTGCATTTATCTTGATACAAATATTTGCCTGATGTGTAAAACACGAACTCAAGCTTTCTACATAATTTTACGATCACGTTATGATCTCACGGCGAATGTCGTGAAAAAGGAGTAAAATAAATGACGCAGTTTAGGGCAGCTTAGAGCATATATTTTTCTGAAGAAATACAAAGTTGTTCAAACAGGCTGCTACTTTTAAACATCAATTTTAAATTAAAGATTGTCCGAAAACGAATCAACTAGTGATGAAATCATCCTTTTGTTTTCTGTAGAACTCAAATAAAAATGTTACATGTCGCTAGTTCACCTATAGTAAATCCATTACAACACCTTTTTGAGCGCATTTCAATCAGACAGATCGTTTTTAATCATAATATGTGGATCGTAAAACAAAGTTTCAGTGTGTGGTTTCATTGCTTTTCAGGCTTATTAAAAACATGCTTCTGGTAAACCACATCTTATTCGCTTCCTGTCAATAGCCAGATCTAACCAACAATCTCTAAAGTATGTGAAAAATGACAAGACACTCATGCCAATGTTTAGAATCTTTGTTTAACTATTGTACTTTAATGTTGCAAGGAAAGTGTCAAAACATTATCGGTCATTTTCACATTGTTACACTTAAAGTTTACAAACTATCAACACTAATTTCGTGATATTTCATCCTCCCCCTGTCTTCAGAAAAATGCACTTTATTGAAAAAAACACCCCAGCTCTTTAATCATTGCAAAGAAATGTTACACAAGCTGCATTACTTTAATGCATTCCGAGTAATCACTGTATGATAAGACGTTCGAGTTTAGCCCATCAAATCCTGGGTCAAATTTCGCTGCAGAAAGTATCATTTTGTTTTGCTTAATTCATTCGAAACCACCGATAGTGAATAATGATTTTAGAAACAGCTAAAATTTATGAAAGCCCCACAAACTCAGAGATAAATGCACACGCAAAAAATGTGCAACTTTGAGAAAAAAACCAGAAACTTAAACCTTCTAAGATATTTTGGCACCTAAGAATCAGTTGTGGCAATGTATATTGCAGTCAAAACTCTTTTGAAAATTCTGCTATACCGAAACAATTAGATATGAACAACGAAAAGGTTTTTAAAGTAAAAGATGGTAGTTTACTGTACATTACACGAACAAGCACTAACAATAGGTAGTAAAAATATGATAATGCAGATACAACACTGAACTATGCACACACACACACACACACACACACACACACACACACACACACACGACTGTGGTTTCTCAGACTTGGCGAGTAAACAAAATACTAGAAACTAAAATTTAGATCACGGCGATAGGGTTAGGGTGATAGCAATATCATGCATTTCCTTTGATATCCAATTCAAAGAGGGGTTATTTTTTACCTATTTTTGGCGAGATTCTTCTCTTCCCTTATGCTTTTAGGGTTATGGATAGATGATTTTCTTTATCATGATACTAACTAACCTTTAAATGTCTATTCAATGCATCATTATGAGGGCGTCGTTTATCTTTAAAAAAAATGAAGGAAATTACTGACAACCCAGTCAAGGTATTTATGTCTGATTAATAATATCTATCTATCTATCTATCTATCTATATATCTATCTGTCTATCTATCTATCTATCTATCTATCTATCTATATATCTATCTGTCTATCTATCTATCTATCTATATATCTATCTATATATCTATCTGTCTATCTATCTATCTATCTATCTATCTATATATATATCTATCTGTCTATCTATCTATCTATCTATCTATCTATCTATCTATCTATATATCTATCTGTCTATCTATCCATCTATCTATCTATCTATCTGTCTATCTATCTATCTATCTATCTATCTATCTGTCTATCTATCTATCTATCTATCTATCTATTTATCTCTACTTACATTAGTGAATTGAGGGAGCACACGATCATAAACTAGCGAATGTTTTGTGTCAAAGATAAATTGGACTAGAACACTTTATATTGGATATCAAGGTGAATTGTTGAAATGACGTCGTCGACTGGATTTAAAAAAAAAAACACGTCAAGACGTTATCAATATCATATGCCACCGCACCCCCTTGATAAGGACGTATTACTACTCCCAATCGTACCTTGTATGGAAAGAGCTGATTATATCTTGATCATTGCTTTTGAATAGGATAGAATAAAGATTGATATACTGAATTGTAACTTGATCCCAAGGAAGGCGTCTAATACTGGATCACGTTTTACATCATTGCCATAAAATCCTCGCCACATTATTAAAGTACAAGCTAGAAAAGAAATGTTCCTCCACCTAACTGGGATGTAAAAAGCCCGATCGTAGTTTTTCCTTCTAAATCATAAATGATAAATCGTGAAGTGTCGCTATTTATTGACAGCACGTACCGCATAGGACATTGCGCTACATGGGGATAACGCTCGGTTTCTCCAGATTATGTATACTATAAAGATGTCGTTGTGTTTAGCGCGGACGGCGTATTTCTTGCACGTCAGTCGTAGCGAATTAGACGCTCGACTGTGGCAATCGTCTGTACTCCCACGCACCAAAAAAAAAAGCCTATTGCTGTTTGGTTAGCACAGCTCGACTTACCCATATAACCGTCGACAAGTTAACGTTCGGTTCTCGGGTGGGTGAAGGTGTGCAAAAAGTCAAGCTGCAGAAGTCTCAAGAAAGAATATAAAGTGTACCAGTGTTTGATTGCATGCTTGCATGTCTGTAATGAATATTTGCGAGTGTATATGACCTAGGCATCTTTGTGTCAACGTGCGCTTGTGTGAGTGTATGTCTGAGTAAGGGTATAATTATAGAGAATGCCCTTAAGACAGACCTCTTTCCAAGAACCGCATATTATATTAATGAAAACGACATTCATTTATGCGTATGTGTGTGTGTGCGTGTGTGTGTTATAATAATCATTACATAAACATCAAAGAAATCACGTCAGTCATAAATTATTTCAACACAGTTCGGTGAAATGAAATATTTAATTCGATATCTTAAATGTATTACGGGTAATTATATTATGATACTCTAGCTGCTGTATCACTGGCGGGCAAGAGATTCATACTTAAAGTTTATGGAGTATCATCAAACTGATGATGCTCGCTGCGTTAGTCTGTCATCAAACGCAGGGAAGTTTGTGGAGCCGTGAAATTGGCCTAAATTGTCTCTCCCTCTCCGTCTCAAATGATGGCGGGCCTTCCCCCCTTTGAGGTGATCTAGAGGGTTTACCTCTAATTAAGCGCGGTGCATATTACGTGGTCATGATTGATCCTTGTTCTAACGCTCCGCTCTCGTTAGTGAACGCCACGACACTGGCTAGCATGCACGGTCACACGTACCACCGAACTCTTTCTTTGCTTTCGAGGGGATCTGATGTTGCGAGCGGGCGGGCGGGTTCCTATCGAAGCGGGGCACCGCGCCATTGGCCGAGCTTTCACCATGTTGTTCACCGGACTGGGCCGACACAACAAGCACATAAACAGGTCGTAAGCGCAACCTGTTCTTCGGTCAGAAAACCAAAAGCAAGCTTGTACCTGCCTTCTTGACGACCGGAATATATGGACATACAAGAGATTGCCATTGTAATATAGTTGTTTGAAAAGTTAACATATCGCAAGCAGCGTGATTGGCTTGAATCTAAAGTGGGATTACAGAAGAACATAATTACATGGCGCAAAATTCTAAATCAATACACATTTCTTTTCGTATCCATTCCTCCAAACAACTGGATAAAGTTTCTAAGTTTTTATATCACCTGCTGCACCCCTCCTCCTCCGCCCCCCCCCCCCAAACAAAAGAAAATATCAGCGATAGGGTCCACCAAATTATGATCATTAAGAACCACGAGACAAAAACAAAAAAAGTTTGTTGGCCTATATAAATCTTCCCTATTATGTACATATACAATAACCTTAGAGTATGTCCGGATCTTTTAAAAAGGGGGTTATGGTTTCTGAAGTTGAAAGTTAGGAAAGGAAGTAGGCCTACTTCACAGAAATTCCAGCACAAGAATCAAGCCTCCCTGAACATTAGACTTTACATACCAGTAATTTCGTTGGTGTAAATATCGTGTACAGAATGAGAGCGTGACGAGTGGAGATTTGGACAGAATTGTAAGAACGTCATAAAAGAAATGGACCACCACTACAAAAAAGAAGGAATTTACAACTTACTCTGTCAAGTTTTCAACGGTGCCCACAAAATTAACAGACACGATAACTAACAAGGATTTGACAGTTTACTAAAAAGGAACATTAGTTATTTGGTCATTTGCATCCCCTTCCTTTCCCCCAAGGAAGTGTGTGTGTGTGTGTGTGTGTGTGTGTGTGTGTGTTTGTATGTGTGTGGGTGTGTATATGTGTCTGTATCTGTATCTGTGCGTGTGTCTGTCTGTGTTCAATAGTTAGTCGGAAGGACATTTTATTTCACACAGTTGACCAAAAATAAATACCCGTCAAAACTGGTGTTAAGAAGATGTCTATGCATGTCTCCCCAGAGAGTTTTAATAAGCGAAACAACTCCTTCGCCTTATTGGCCAATAACATTCTTTGAAAAGTCCACCAGAGATAATACTGTGATAATACGAGTTCCAGCTGATTTCAGTCGTTATGCATTAAAGATCTTGCAGGAGGAGAGTTGTGAGAGTGTGGGGAAACCCAAGGGTCTTTCTAGTCGTGGATTATACAAACATTTACCCTGGTGAGACCCAGAGTAGACGCCTTTCAGTTGTGTAAAAAGTGAAGCAGGGAGGTGAGAAGTTTTCGTCTCACCACCCTGAATGAAGTAACGTGACTTATGAATTGCTTTCAAGGTTACGTCCAGGGAGAGGGGCAAATATCTGTTTGCAATAAGTAGACGAAAATGCGTCATTTGGGTACAAAGTTTGGTTGTTGTTTTTTCTGATCATTGCTCTAACAGCAAGATCTTGGTAAGGTGCTTATACCCAAAATGATGTCACCGGTGGTATGTGTTCTATGGGGGTAAAGGAGAATAGGGAAGTCCCCGAGAGGAAGTTGAAGTCACTGTGAAGTGATGAGTGGGGTTGGAGATGGAGGGGGGGGGGGGGGTGGAGGAGAGAGGGTGGTTGAGGGCGATCATCAACTAAAACAACGATAGAAATGAAGAGGATTGATCTAGTGTCGAATTTTGTTACGATTAGTACAAACAATCCAAGAACAATAGTGGATGTAAACAGGTAGAAACTCGAAGGCGTGAACACGATTTGGGGATGACGTAACCGAATCCGGATGAATGTCTGTGATCAGACGAGTTTGTGGAGGAGGAGTAACCAAGGGTAACATACACTGTTAAAGAGCATTTGGTGCAAAAATGGTTATAGTCTGGTTATCGCACGCTGGATTGTTAAATCCAGAGAGGTGGGGGCGAGATGTCCGCACAACCACTTAGATTTGATCAATACATAAGATACATGATCTCGTATCGGTCAAAGTGTTTATATATCTAATATCGCATCTTTTCCTTAAAATCATCTATTGCTTTAGTCATTAACGTTGTGTAAATCCAAGGTACTCCGGTGCTTTATACTGCCCTTCGTTATCAATTCATCTGTGAAAGTGAATTGCATGGAAATTACAGGTATATTATTGATTTAGATGCAAAAAATGGATGGTATGACATGATTCCAAAACAAAGAAATGAGGTGAAATGAACACGAACGAAATAAATTCTCATACTCCGGTTTAGGCAAACACGAACCATTCTCAAGGACACGGAGCAACTAGACAGTTGTGTACAGGGCTATATCCTTTGGGCATGGAAGTACAAACGCCCTCTTATTTTCTCTGCATGAATAATACACTGACATTTGCACATTGCCATCAGTACACCGACCCCCCCCCCATTCATCCTGACTTTAAAGGACCATTTAAACAATTCTACGCATTACATCAGGGAGAAACGAGAGTACACTTGTTAGATGATGAACTTAGGAGGAGTGCAAGTTTACGTGACTTCAGACGGAAGACGGTTTGCTCCAATCTACAAAATTGACAAAATTTCGGGAATACACTGCTCGTCAGTTTTGAGTGCAGGTGATCCCGCACACGCACTCCGTGTATTGAAGCTGAAAATGCCAACATACAGAGGGGAAAAATAATCTGTCTTATGGCCAAGAGAAGGAGGGGATCAGTCGAAAAAAGTAACAACTGTAAGCTGAAGAAACAGCAACAAACACCCTTTATAATACTCTCTTTTTCCGACAACACGAAATCCACGAGACAACCACAGATCGATAATGCGCTTCGAGGCACACGCTGCGACTTTTTTTTTTTTTTTTTGGGGGGGGGGGGGCATACTTTCTTTTTGTTTTTGTTTTTTTCTACATCGGACGTTTCGTAAAAGTCAACCAAATTACGACATGACCTATAAAGATTTTCATCATTTTGTAGCGTTCATGCCGCCCCCAATTAGGCATCGAGACATCTTTTTCGTCCCATAAGCTCCTGGCCATCGCGTTAGATATTCGCACTACGTACAAAGCATTGACGGTAGAAATGAAGAGCAACTTACGGTAGTGTTGAGCTTTACGTTGCATACAGTTGGCGTACATACTACTATGGGCTTGGGTATCAAATTAACGTAAGGAAAATTTCATAGGGAGATAAGGAACATAGCGTGTAATGATAACACTCACCCTTCTTGAAGTCGTCATCCTTTGACTTCGAATCGAGATCGTCCGGCGACAGCGATCGTTTCAACGACGTCGTCTCGCTGTGCCTGTCGTCCTCTTCGTCGTCATCATCCTTGTCGATGTCCTTGTCGTCTCGCTCGCTGCGTTCAAACGACAGCTCGGCTTGCCTGTACGAGAAGGCCGGCCGCCTGTCGAACTCGCGAATGTCCGTTTCGGTCCTCGAGCTGTTCTCTCGCGTTTTCAGGTCCCCGAGAATGTCTCTGATGAGAAAGGACGGCGGGGCGACGCCGGGGTTTCGCGGCAAGGGAATCGGCAGGTTGGCGGCGGAAAAAGCAGGATGTCGAATGTGCGACAGTCCAAACTGGCGCGGGGGATTCGACTCGATGTCCTTACGGAGAAAGTGTTCCGAGTCCGTCCCCGGCTTGGCTCGTATGTGCAGGTTGTTGTTGTTGTTGGTATTGTTATTGTTGATATTGCGAGGTTGGTGATGTTGGCTGCGTTTGTTGTTATTGTTGTTGCTTGCATTGCTGCTGGTGGTGCTGCTGCTGTTGTTGTGAAGGTGGAGTGACGCGGTGAAGTTCGTGTGTGTCGACGTGCTTGGCGGCGGAGGAGTATGCGGCGGGGAGCCGCCGGCTCCGCTGCTGTGCACGGGACTGAGCGGGCAAGAGTTTGGCGAGGAGGCTGGAGAGCTGCATCGAGAGCAATCCCTGCTGACGTGGTGGGCCACCGGGCTGGGACTCCCGACTGTCATCTTCGCGCTCCCGCTCACCGTCACGACCGGCGACGTGGTCGAGAGGCTCTCTCGAAGTGGCGAGTCCGCCGATGATTCCATGTGATCTGGTAGCATTTATTTTATCCCACGTCGGGTAATTTGAGATCACCGAGTTTGTGATAACGCTGGCGTCTTTCTCCCGACGTATCCACGAGGTGATGTGGGTGTACCGTCTCACACACGTACTATGTCACCAACTCGGCATAATCCGTAACAATGCGGGCTAGGCTGGTATATCCTGAAAAGGAAAAACAACAACACTTGCTCATGTTTCAGTCATGTAGAGACTTATTGGCAACAATTATAATCCATATACATCTAAAAATGACAATGTATGACTGTTAACTCGGAAACAAACGTGAAATGCTCTGATAAACAATGTATTCACGGAGGATTTAGTTATCAGAGGGTTTAGTAATCAAAGCAGCTCCCTATATAGAGTTTAACAAGAATGAATGGTAAAAATTATGTTAGTACTGTATGGACATCTCCTTGCAGTAAATCTCCTCATCGGATAATGGCATCAAACGAAATGAAAGATGGAAACTACAAACAGATTATATTGAGTTCGCAATGAATTAAACAAGAGAGCAAATACCAAGTAAACACCCACCTGTCAATGGTAAATCCACCTAAGGTGTGTAGTCGTCGTCGCTGAAAAGACCCGAGTCACGATGTCCGACTCGCACGCCGACCGTGTCTGCTGCGGGGCTGCGGTGGTAGCAGCAGCGAGAAGCCAGATGGTATGGCGTCCGCCCGATACCGACAGACGACGAAACACTCCTCTCCGCAAGTTTGCTTTCCCCCCTCTTCTCTCGAGACCAGAAGAGGAAAGATCAATAGATCCACTCGAGCAGCGCCGGATATAAGTATGTGTGCTTTGACAGCAGAGAAGACACTTATATCTTCTGTTTGGTTTTGTTTTTGGTGTAAAATGACGAGTAGTAAGAGAGGAAAGAGAAGTCAGTACCCAAAATAAACAAGGCGGATAAAAAATTGGCGAGAGAGTATGAGAGGGGAGACACAGAGAAAAAAAAAAATCGCGTTCAGTTTCCCTTCGCGGCTAGTGGAGATGTTAGGATTCTGCAAGACAGGTCTTTATGTGCGAATTAGGGGGGCGTATAGCATTCAATTACCACCCCTCAGCAGCACGGGGATCACCTCGTGTCTAAAGATCCGCCAAATGTGTTTTCTATGCCGATGCCCAATCTGGCCTATAAATAGTCAAAAGAAATCGGTAAATAAAAATGTATGTCACGTAGGGTCCGAGCTGAAGAAAAAGAAGAAAAGCTCTGGCAGTGCAACTCCAACAATAATACGCACTACCACTGAGAGATGCCAATAGAACTACTTGAGAGTGGTTCTTTATCACCAGCAACTGCTTTGCTGTCTCGTTGTAGATGTTGCTGCCGGTGTTGGCAATGAGGGAAGTGATTGATTTCTCGTTAAGTCCAAACCAGCGGGCTTCGTATAGGTTATGCCTGACCGGGAACAAGAAGGAGTGACCTTAGCGAAGGTGTTGCGAATGGCGATTTAGTTTTGAGAGTCCTCTATCGTCTGCGCGGATTATTCGACGAGTATTATCCTCGATCATAACCCCCACGATTAATCCTCTTACTAGAACAGTGGTAACGGACAAGCTCTCTGCTATAGAAGGAGGGGGAAATGGCTATTGCTTTCTATTGTATGCGCGTTCTGGTATCAGAAACAAGGGGCCCAACACCATTACATTCCTTGTACAGTGTCATCAGTCAGCCATGAGTGTGTGTGTGTATGTTTTTTCCCCTCCCTTGCTCTCTCTCTCTCTCTCTCTGACACGATACATGTTCGATTGGTTGAAGGGTTACTTGCAATGTGTACCGCACTCTGATTGGTCAGATGCGTTGTCAAGGGGGCGCGGCGCCGGCACTCTCGGCCAATGATGAATGGCGAGCGAGGCTATTGTTGACTGGTTTATTGTCCGTGGCGCGCGGGGAGGCGTGTGAATGTATTGGCTAGTCGGGTCGCGGGGATTATAACTGTAATTACAATTAAACGAGACTGATTGTCGCTCGGCTCGCTGCAAATGATATGTTTCTAGCCCGCAGAGATGAATGACGTTCCCCGGCGTTTCCCCGTGCGACGACAGCGCCACTCCGTTGGAGAAATCAGCGCCTGCCCTCTTCGCGAGAGAGCCGCTGGAGCGCTCAATGCAGAATTTCAACTCCGCTCTCCAAGAACCCACTTAGGCCTCGCTCTGACAAATCGAAACATATGGCGAGCATTGCCCGCTGCAGACAGATTTTCACGGATTATGGGTGTCTTTATAAGGGGGGCTTTTTATCCCGGATCGGGCGTATAAAGAACCGAACCAATGATGATTATGAATTTTGAATTGGTGCTAGAAACTGCATGTGGTCTGGAGTATAAATACACTCTAACGTGTTTTCTAATCCTCATTAATCTAATAGGGGCAGAATGATTCCAAGGTGAGTGAAAGGAGCGGTGGACAGGAATTAACGTGTACATCTAGCACGTTTGAAGCGGTCTACTTCATCATGCAAGGTCGCTCTAATGCTATCCTTTTTTTTTGCGCGTGTCATTGCAATATTAATGTGAACAACTTTTCCCTTGTCCTTTACATTCGGTGCAAAGAATACTAAAAACATTGCGGCCGTCGCTAACAGTTTTCATCAGAGCTATTCGAGGCCGCATACGGCAAAACGTATTGCGCTCATTCTAAATTTTAACACTGAAACTCGTGTGTGCGTATTTGATTTCACGACAAAATTTCGGCAGAACACGTATTCTGTATGCCTCACTTGGTTGTGAACTCTTTGTGACGTTTCTAACGTGGCCGATATCAAAATAACAACGACTGCATTAAAACAAAGGAAATGGAAAAAAAAGTCACGGTACGGAAAGGTAGGCTAAGTTGATAAAAGGTTGGCAACGTTTAATCCCTGAAGCTATAAACAACAACAACAACAGCAACAACAACAACGACAACAGCGACACTGTATCTGTACTCTTTGTTCCCTGCCTTAAATGGTAAAGATCAGGGAAACTGATATGAATTCAATTTGGGTTGTCTTTACATTCTTTGTGTACATAGGCAAGCACGTGCATAAGAGAATCAGCAAACATCAACAAGAATTGTATGATACATCCAATAATCAATGTGTTAATACAAAGACTAATAACCAGTCACAGACCGATAAGCAGATGATACAATGTACTGAATTTCATGTGCGATTAGATTTAAAGCATCTTGCACAGCGACGGTAGATCGTAGTTCTGTTCAAACATTTCATATTCACGGTATTTCATGTAACTTATACATGTTATATATGATATAAGAGCTCCATTTGAGGGCAAGGGAATTATGGTAACATATTTTACCTCTTGAAACATAATGCATGCATCAAGTTTTTTCTTTTAATTAATCATTATTATTTAGTTTAGCTCTCTTTGTCATCTCAGGAGCGTGAGGAGCAAAATTATCTGACAAGAATAGGGTAGTAGGTCTACTACGGGGATACAATTGCTCTATATTTATGTTGCGAAATATTGCCCATGCAGTAAACAGGCAATATTTTGAATAAATTATGGTCACGTGTACCTGTATCATTCCTCTGCCAGGCAGGGATTGCATCTCTTATTCAAGCTCCTTATTAGCAGCGACGTTTGGAAGTTTTTGTTTAAAACTTAAACGTCAGAAATAAAAAATAGTTACTCGCAATTATCGGCACATAGTGGCCATAATAAGGACTGTTGCCGCTCTAGCCTGCCGTGTGGGATTATCAGTACTACCCGCAAGCCAGCCTACGTCACCATCGCAAGCATGACTGTATCAGCTTTAAGTTCAGGCTTTGGTTTGGTCACTTATTACCATTAGTTGGTGGTCAGCCTCGGTATACAAGGAAATAAACGAATGTCCCTCCTTCTCAGCATTGCATCAAATAAGAGGATTACTCAACAGGATTCGAATGTGTTTTCTGTATACCTATTTTGTGCGTTTCTTTGTTAGTGTGAGGAGAGTATAGAAGAGCATTGGGCAAATTACTTGTTTTAATTGTTGTGGTCAAAACCATTATTGAATGGTACTCTACTGGTCCATTTTGTGTCCAAGTATTCAGATTCTCACTGAATTCAAACGTTTTGACATGGGCGGCTACACCAGAAAAGACACTCGAGGAAATAGGCGTTCAACACTGATGACTGACAGAACTATTTGAGAAAAGCAAATTAGACCTCGTATACCTAATGAATCGTCTTCTTATATATAACTGCCTATCTACCCATCTATCTATCTATCTATCTATCTGTCTATCTATCTATCTATCAATTTATTTATTTATTTATTTATTCATTTATTTATTTATTTATCTATCTATCTATCTATCTATCTATCTATCTATCTATCTATATATCTATCTATCTCTATGTCTATCTATCTATCCATCTATCTATCCACCTATGTATCTACCATTGTGTATTCATATCTATGCATCTATAGATCTATCTATATCCATCTATATCTAACCATCTGTCCATCCATATCTCTGTCTATCCATCTATCTATCCATCCATCTATCTATCTATCTATCTCTATCCATCTATCTATCTTGCTAGCTATCTATTTATCTATCACGATCTATCCATCTATCTATCTCTCCATCTATATATCTATCTATCTATCTCTGTCTATCTATTTATCTATCTATCTTGCTAGCTATCCATTTATTTTTCGCGATCTATCCATCTATCTATCTATCGCGATCTATCCATCTATTATCTATCTATCTTTCTATCTATCTATCTATCTATCTATCTATCTATCTATCTATCCCTGTCTATATATCTATCTATCTCTGTCTATCTATCTATATATTTATCTATCTATCTATCTATCTATCATGTTATCTAACTATTCATCAATTTATTCATCTTTTCATTCACCTTTCCATCTATCTACGTACATCTCTATAATACTCGATTATGCGTATAGATGTATGTGTAAGAGTCCGAGTTAATTTTACATGTGATACTATATCGATAAAGCATATAATATTAATGTGTAGGAACAAAGCACAGGCACTTATTGCGTAGAATTAGAAATATATGCGCCACGCTCACAGCTTTGTGACGAGCGTACACATAAGTACACTTTCGTGTGATCAAGCATGGGTGCCGCAGTAAGTTGTATTTTTTTAAACTGCTACATTTCGTTGCTCCTGAAACGTGTCATACTATATTCATAACGAAAGAGAAGCATTTATTACAAATGTCTGTGGTATGCCACCGTTTTTATCTGCTGCTAGTCAATCGATTTTCAGGATAGCGCCTTCAGTGTTATCAGCGCTCTACAAGGGCCCTGTCATTATTGTTAGCCCAATATTACCAGGTACCCATTAATACACCTAGGACCAGGATGGACATTGTGAGCAAAATATTGCGTCCATCTGACGGGTGCTCGTCACGAGACCGACATCCACGAGTCATACAGCCTACGAGTTATACAGCCCACGAGTCATACAGCCCATGAGTTCGACACTAAACAAACAAAGCCCACGAGACCGACACATTAAACCCCGTGTTGTATCTGTCGAACTCGTGGGCTGTAGTGTCGAACTCGTGGGCTGCACTCGTGAGCTGTATATGACTCATGGGTGTCGGTCTTGTGGGATGACTCCCATCTGACATGTCAGATGGGATTCGAATCCGAGACCTGCTGTTTGACCCTTTGAATGCTTTAGGTACCGCTTGACACAGAAAAAAAACAACAACTTTATGACATGTGATTCAAACACGCTGTCCAGCTAAGTCCCTATTGCAGAAAGGGTTGATATCCAGGGTCTTATTCTAACACCACTTATGGTAATCTGTACTGGTGGTAGGGATGTTGTCGATATTACAACATCCGATATTCTTAACATCTCGGTCCATAGCTTGATTTTCTTCTGTCATATTATATCAGTTACTTTGTTTCAGTCATTTCATGTCAGCTCTACTTTACAGCAGGGATGCCTCACTTTTTTTCTTTTTTTTTTGCACATAGAATAAGGCAACGACCAATGAAAGCGAAATAAGTCATAGCAATCTATAGGCATAACCATGTTATGAATTCACTTTTTTCATGAATGTTAGTGTACTTTGCGATCTACCGAAGAAATTATTTGTTTTATTTGATTTTGTTTTTCTTTCAGGAAAAAAGAAGAAGAAGAAGAAAAAAAAGACCTGGTATGGGACCACATAGAAAATGGTTTATGTTTGAGAGATATCTATTTCCATGCATACTTAAATTAATTTTCATGGGAAATTTAACTAAGAAAGAGACAGAGAGGGAGAGGGAGGGGGAGGTGGAAAGAGATATTGCCACTCGCTCGATTGACATTTGGCACAATGAAAGCGTGAAAACATCTCTTATAGTATCTCCAATTTCTCCGAAAAACAAACCCCAGAAATGCGTTAGCGTATACCTGCAGCATGAATAATTAAGGACCGTGGTATCTGGAGAAAACAGAGGCAAAAGTTGACGGCGGGCAAAATAATGTCTGTTCGTTCGCTTCAAAATGATCCTGACACCCCACTTCTAAAATTGCAATAACGATTTGGCTTAGCTCATCGTCGCCGGCTCGCTCCCGTTTTGCGCCGCCTGCAACAAGCGACAAGCGAATTTGAAGGTTCGCTGCCTTTTTCAATTTCGTCCCCTCTCCATTTCGCCACCTCTCGCACACAGCATCGTCCCCATAACCGACGAAACGAGCGCAACACAGAACGCGAATGAGTTTCCCGAATGTGATAATACTCCGGAGGCGTCAATCGGCCACTTCTTTATGATTACATTCGCCCATGTTTTATGATATCAAGTGAACGGTATTTCAGGTTAAAGAAGTGGGGTTTTTTTTCTTTTCTATTTGGTGCAGGGATGAAGATGAGTGAAAAAATAAAGGAGGAGAATGAAGAGAATATTTCTGTTAAGCCAATAACTACTTTACATATCCCACATTTCGGGTTTAACCTTTTAAAGTGATGATTATCACTATGATATGGATGCCTTGATCTTGGAAAGTTGCACCTATGGCGGGGCAAAAAGAAATTGAATTCCGCCTTCTCCAGTGGCACGACTTCCTCCTGTAAAGTAAATACATGACCATCTTTGATTTTCTCAAGATGCCGCAGTGTTCAGTTTCAGTTTAAAAAAAATATTTTTTTATAAGGTTGATTTCATTTCTGCGTATATCCCATGAAAATCATATACATGAATTAACAGTATTAAAAGTATTTGAATAAGTATAATGAACTCAAAGAAGACAACGATACTCTTATTTTCAGTTGAAGAGAGAGACAAAAAAAAAATGTAGGAGTCTGCCATCTTTAACCGGTGCATGACATTTTCAATGGATGTCAAAGAGAGAAAGAAATAAGAACAGTCTTTAATGCATGGTTTTGGATCCCTCTTGATCCGCGTCAACTCATTAACTCAGGGGACAAGTATGATACTTGACCTTACGATCTTTTGAGTCAACGGTTTTCGGTTGTTCAACTCGCATATGGCAAGAAAATTCATATAGATGGACAAAAATCAGAATTACTTTATGTCAGGGAGACGGTGTCATCACACGAGGCCGACATCCACAAGTCATACAGCCCGAGAGTTCGATACTATAGGCAAAGAAGGCCAATGAGTTTGATACTATAGGTAAAAACGGCCCACGAGTTCGACATTGCTAATGTGCAGTCGGTCTCGTGGGCCTCGTTTACTTAGTGTCGAACTCATGGGCTCTATGACTCGTGGGCTGTATAACTCGTGGGTGTCGAACTCGTGACGTGCACCCGGGGAGATGTGCATTCAATGGGGGAGGAGGAAGGGGGTATATGATCACGCTTTGACAAGCAAAAGGGTTAGGAATCTCAGAGTCCAAGGGAGAGCGGCAACGAATGGGGCATGTTTTCGGGTAACGCCCTTATACTCTTAAAACAAATTTAGCTATTTTGCAGGTGCCTCGGTTTTCCGCTAGATATTGTTGTTGTTGTTGTTGTTGTTGTTGTTGTTGTTGTTGTTGTAATTGTTACTTGTATGTCTTTCTTTTTAAAATTGAGAATGGTACAAGCAATAAACAGAGTAGAATTCTTCCATCAAAGAACAATCGAGCAAGGAGACAATGGACAAATATTATGATAACTTGAGCGAAATAATCCCGGTCTTGCCGCCCCAAAGAATGTAGGCCTTTATCAAGTGCGGGGCAAACAATTCAGGGTGATGGAAAAAATAAGATCGGGGGCGTTATCCTTCTTTAAGAACATAAGTCAATGATGGTGACGTTGCTCCTGAGTTTCTGGAAAGCTTATTGAGTGTGATGGTGCTCAAAAATAAATCTCGTTTAAACAAGTTCCTCTTGGTCTTGGTTCTCGGAGCAGAAAATCAACCCGTAAAAACAAAGACCCGTGACCTGGGGAAAACATAAAAACAAAGTGTCATCTGTGTAAAAAGTGCAACGCGACTGAACCATGCCAAAGGTGGGGGAAGGTCCTCCGAGGAAGACAAATGTATGGTGGCTTTAAAGACGACAGACACCAACGAAGTTATTAGTTTAACGTTTGGCAAACTTAATTGGCTCGACGCTCGAGTGCGCGCGATTCAAGCGCGCAAGAGTAGCTTCTGATCATCATCATCAACGACCCCAAGAAAAGGAAAAGAGAGTAAGGGACGGAACGATGAGAACTCGGAAGGTCGGTTTAAGAGATAGAAGGTGAAGAGAAAAGGAGGGGAAAAAGAAAGAGAGAGAAAGAGCAAGAGAGAAAGGGCGAGGGCAAGGGAAAAAAGAAAACAGGAAAAAAAAAAGCTGAAGTCCGGGCGGAGATGTGGATCGTTACGACATCATCGAAGAGAAAACTCGCGTGCCAAATGCCTTCATTGAAAACGAAAAGGGCAATTGGAATGTTCAAGCATGCTTAGCATGTGACGCGATCATGCGGTGTGTTCTAATTAATAGCCATCCCAAACATTCTGTCATGTGCAGAAGAAGATTACAACTGAGCGAGAGAGAAAGAGGGGGGGGGGGGGGTGGGAGGAGAGAAGGGGAATGAGAGGACTCTAGAGTCAAATCTAAGCGAAAGAAAATAGAGGGACGGATAGACAGGAACTCCGAGAAAAGGCAGGTGGAAAAGGTTAGGAAGTTAAAACCACTGATGACATAAGATTAAAGATTGATGAAGTGTGGGATATCCTATCAAAACGAAATTTCGCGAAAACAGAAGAGAGAAAAAACAAATGAACAGATGATAAGAAATGGGAGGAAGAAAATGAGATCGAAGGACAAAGAGTAGAAGAAGATGAATACTAAGAGGAAAATGAGATAGGTACGTGACGGTGACCATGATTAAAGCAGCACTGTAATGGAAAGAAAAATAACAAATATACTGGAGCAAAAGAAAAGAAAGAGATGAAAGTTACGAGACAATGAAGGCAAAGAGACTGGTATACTTAAAAAAGAGACAAAGGCCCGGATGACACAACGCACGGACATCCTACCTGAGAAACTAGATCATCGCAGGCTTAAGAGGGTACAGCAAATAGAAACGGACAGTATAGTATCTGCTAAAGGTGAAGCAAGTTGACAACGGAATGATGAAAAGTGGCAGGCGGTTTGAACAAAGATAGTATGATGTAAAGTTAATTGGGGAAATCCTTGTATAGTGACGACGAGAAATGAAGAAGATATAGAGAAAGAAGATGAAAAAAGGAGTTGATAGGGGTGAAGAGAAAGGGAAGGATGGTGGTGGTGGTGCTGATGATGATGTAGCTGATAAAGATCCAGGTGGAAAGGGGGGAAAGTGGTGTCAACTGGGCAGCGAAGGGGGGAGGGTCGGGGAAGAACTTCCTATTACCGGCCGTCGATGGTCGGTAACCGTCCGCAATTTGTCGGCGGGCTTTTTGAGCCGTCGGGTCGGGCAGGTGGCACGATGCTCGTTCATTTTCACGCTCAACCTCGCCGAGTTTGACGAGAAAATTGGCAGAGGGGAGTGAGAGCGGAGAGAGGGAGAGGGAGGAAGGAAGGTAGAAAAGGAGCGGGAAGATGGGTCCTCGTAGTTACAGAAAGTTGTCTTGACTGCATGCGAGGAGAACGAAGGGCCATTATGGAGGCTTTCTAACCGTTGATTGTGTTCGTTTGTTTGTTTGCTTGCTTGAAAAAAAAAAGGTATATGGATTCATTCACTGAAAATATTTCTACACTTTTGCATAAACCTGACTTGAATTCTTTCTTTTCCCGTGAAAAACAGCAAATAGCGTCGTTGAAAATCGTTCAAAAAGTTGGGGGATTGGTAGTGTGCCGGTCTCTTGGGCCTTGTTTGCTTAGTGTCAAACTCGTGGGCCTCGTTTGCATAGTGTCGGACCCATGGACCTTATTTGCTTAGTGTCGAACTCATGGGCTGTATAACTCGTAGGCTGCATGACTCGCAGGCTGTATGATTCGTGTGCTTTATGATTCATTGGTGTCGAACTCGCAACGTGCACCCGAGCAAGTATGGCGTCGTGAGCAGTGATAATGATATTTCATTTCATTCTATTTCATTTCCAACAATATAAAACATTCACATACACACAATGTCAATACAATGTAGTAACTACGAAAAATACTGTGAAAAGTACTCTGAAAAATATAGTGGATTAACAATACTATATATTCGCATCACATTCTGCTGATATCGAATGAGATGCGGTCAGACTGGCAAAAGATCGAGAAGTTTAAGATCGCGATCTTTTAAGATCTCGAAGCTTTGCCAGTGTGACCGCAAACTTCCCGCGAAACTTCTCGATCTGATTGCGGGCGATGTCTCCGAAGCGCAAGGCCATTGTCATGTAGAGATGTGCATTGTTACGTCACAATCACTAGCCATCGGACGGCGCAGTCTTTCTTGCGCGCATCCCACCAAAACTTCGCGATCTTAAACTTCTCGATCTTTTGCCAGTCTGGACTGTGCGTTCTATTCTCTGATTTAACTCACTGACACCAACATTGTCAATGTTCGCTGCTAGTAATTGCTGTGTGAATAGCATCATTTCAAATGAATCAAATTCCAGCTCAATCTGTTAAACAATGCAGTGATAAGAAATGGAAGCATTTTCTAAAGTTTTCTCAATTTTGGCTGATCGATTCACGGTCTGTCATTGTCCTTTCTGATCATCCTTTGACTCTGTGTTTTGTGATTTCATTTGAAACTCGTTAACTCCAAACCGATATTTCGACGAAACATTTTAATGAGAAACTGATTATTCACATATTCATGCTTTTATTGAGCCTGGATTTACTCTACTCTTGACACTGAAAGTGGTGACATACCTTCGTACCTGCAGTGGGTTTTAGAATGATATTCACTTCAATTCAATTCAATAATTTATTTATTTCCATCATCAAAAAAGAAAAGAAAAAGAGAACATGATTCAAAGCGGTACAAGTTGTAGATTTGTCTTCCATTCGTCTGATAAGGGATTTTTGTTTCAAATACAATACAAAGTATATGCACGAATGATGTCATAAAAAAGAAACAATGTACTTTGTCATGGCAACAAAAATAGCAAATGATATGCAAAATTTATATAGCGCTTGAGACGAAAATGTTCTAAGCGCTTTACAATTAATAAAAGAGAACAAAAATGTAAATCAACTACGAGTACAAATGATAACCAATGACATTATATCATTGGTTCTGTTCTTGAAATAAATATTAGTTTTGAGTTTCTTTTTGTAAATACGCATACTTATCAACACGTGCTCGTATTTACCTGAAAATTGCCCCAGTCCTTGCTCAAGTTGTCTCTAATATATATAGGTGAAAGTGTCGCAGCATCATCGGTATACCACGAAGCGTAGTAACTGTATTCAAAATATTTTCATATCTTTTTTTCCAGGGATGGGGACTAAGATCTTTTGTGTCGTTGAGCATCTGCCATCTGGGAGTTACACAACATAACTTCAATCTCGACCTCGTCCGCTGCGCCTTGACTCGTTTTGGTAAATCATACCATTTCAAGTCTTCGTATATACAACACTGATCCGTATTGCTCGGGGTGTGAAATGTTCATGAAAATAAAGGACGATTGGTAATGACACTTTCTTATTTGTATCATTTTTTAAAATTCATTTATTCATTTATTCATCAAAATAATAATGCATCTATTTATTTGTGCATCTATTTATTTATCTATCTATTTATTCATTTATTCATTTATTTATTTATTTATTTATTTATTCATTTACTTATTGTTGAGGAAAGGATGGGGTGAGGAGCTGTTACCATGGTTACGGAAAGGTCATCTAGGAGGCAGGTAGCTCTCAGACAGCGACGTAATTTCGACGTCCGCCGCTTGCTCCGTGATACCAATATCGGCGGGCATCAGTGACAGAGCGCGACTTGCCCCCCTACGAGGAGCGCATCCTCGTCCCACCTCTTCCAGAACACGTTAATAAGCGAGATGGAGATGTTATATCTAAGATGTGTAAAATCATAGTTCATTTGTCATGCTAGGTGACGAGAAACCTTTTCATCGTTTTTTTTTTCTCCTCTCAGCGTCTGTGTGTGTGCACGCGTGTGTATATGTGTGTATCAATCTCTCTTTGCCTTCTTCTCTATATAGAAGGAAAAAAAAGTATACCTAATGTCGTCCTTTTAGTGGTTGATTGGCAAAGCGGATATTTCTTTCCGGGGTGAAGTCGGATACACGGATAGAATTTCGGTATCCAACTGGCACTGCTATGCGGAAGGTTCCTCGAGACATCTTTGACGGAATTTCACGTGGCTATAGATATCAAAAGTAAGAGGAAATGGCATTGTCGTGGATGACCAGCGGTACGTGACAAGGGTCAAAAGGTCATACTTCAAAATGAGGTCCCAAAAGAGATATTTTGGAAAGTTGTAATGTCGAACTCTTGTGCCTTTTGTTGCTTGCTGTTGAACTCATGGGCCTTGTTTGCCTATTGTCGAAGTCATGGACCCTGTTTGATTAGTGTCGGGTTTGTGGACCTTATTGTTTGCCTATAATGTCGGACTCATGGGTCTTATTTGCCTAGTCAGTGTCTGGCTCATGGACTGTATGACTAATGGACCTTTTTTCAATGTCGAACTCTTGGGTGTCGGTCTCGTGGGATGGTCCTATATAACTTATAAACAGTTTGCATACGTCTGATATGTACAAAATATCTGTAGTGTTGGTATATTACAACGTGGTGAATCATGGTTCTGGACTATTTGAAAGCGCCTTGACTCGCTTATTATTATTTTTTTTTTTATTTCAAGGCGTCAAACGATGTACTATACATAAAGAGTTTAAATGCACAAATCTATACATCAATAAATTAAATTGAGACATGCGAGACTGAAGCTGCTGAAAAAACCCCAAAGAAAATATGTAAGATATATGTGGTAATCTTGATAATATCTTCACAAATAGTTGTTCTTATGTAACGGGTGCAGTATAATTGAAAATATCTTTCAATATTTGTCTATTTGATAACGACCTTACTTAAAAATCTTTGAAAATGTCGCGTTTTTCTGTTTTGTATTCGAACTCGTCATATTCATAAATTGTCAAATACTTATAAAAATATCATACTGTATTTCAGCGTTTTAACTCACCGATTGCCATTGATAATCTTATTTATCAATATAGCATGTTTTAGAAAGACTGATAGGATTACTAACATGCTATTTTTGATATCATATATATAATTAAACATATATTCACATACCTGATATACATGTAATATAAGCATAGTCATAAAAATTATATGGGTAACATGATCATGTTCATTATAATTGGTAATCACAAATGAGGTGAAAGATAATGTTAAAAGTGTTAATAGTAACTTTTCGAATCGTTTTGATTAATTTTGTTGATTAACGTTTTCCAAGACCTGTAAGACTTGAGAACTGAGTTGTATGGTATGTTAAGTGGATGAGCTTGAAAAAGGAGGAACTGAGATGGTGGTTGATGGTGTCTTATTATCATTATCTTTGTTTGTTGGTCCCTCGAATATCGAATGTTTCCTCCCTTCTGTCGGAATGACCCACGCACTGCTTGAGCTGGAGCTCTATCACACGCCGAATGATGCTTTTGTTGACATCGAGTGGTCCCACGTTTGCGTAAAAAGACGACGACGTGCGCGGCTCTTTTACGCTGCCTGCCGCCCGATTTTCCGGACCGTAACGGGCTCCATGCCTGGCGCTGTGCGTCACCCTGAGTTTGACCGAGCCGCGGCGGCACACTTCATCCCCAACTCTCAGAAAAACAAAAAATGTTCCAGGCACCAGTATAACGATACCACACGAGTACATGAGACACAGTTTCCCTGACATCATGCCGGTTTGTTCTTAACCTTTAAAGGAGTCGAAAAACAACGACGCGGGCACGCAGAGCCACAACAAGGCTTGGCGTCATTACAAAGTGACTGGTGCATTATAGATTTAACCCACTCACTGCCATTACCGTACTCCAAAAAGGTATTCCGTATTAGCTGGTTGAAAGAGGGTTAAGTCCATAGCCAAGGAAGGGGCGTGGCCTAACTCTGGAGTAAGTGGATACGTAGTTTCTTGTCGCTTGCTGCTTTACTTGCGTGAAAACGTGTCGATAAACGTCACTAGAAACTGCGGGTGTCACCCGACATAGTTTTATAGCGGACTATGAAAAGTGTATATTAAACAAGATATCAAACGTGACAAGTGTAAAACTTAATTTATTTTCATTTTGAATATCTTGCTGTGTCCTCCATGGGGTGTCCTTTCTTTTCAAACTAAAAGACAGTTTAATTGTAAATTAGTTAAGAGACTGATCAGCTTTGAGCCAAAAATCCATTTGAAAGCTTATGGAACTCAACGTGGCAAGAAGGCGTTCTTGTAAATTCTAAGGGTCTACGTAATAATTGAACAGGTATTCTTTTAAAGACAAGATCCGATTCACTCAAAGAGTAGCCACTGAAAATCGTGAATATTAGATTTCCGTCTTATCAATTCTTATAAAGCATATACTAAAACACTTTGTTTAGTGGTTAAAAAATATTCCATGCAATGCACAGTACAAACTTAAAGACTTATCATTCATTGAAATCCTTTACATAAGATTTCCGCGTTATCAATCCATGCATACAAAGCATTATTAAATTTAAAAATATATATGTTTTTGGTTTTAAAAAAATCCATGCAATGAGAAAGACAAATCGAAAAATAAAATTACCAGGGAAAGAACCTATCGTGAGATAATTGCGTCTGATTTGAAAAGTTTCGAAAATCACCTGATTTTCTCTTTGTTTTGATTCGACCAAAAGTATGAACACAGACAAAAGTTTTGACACAAATTAAGGGTGATCCTATTTCACGCTTTCATCTGAACCGTGCATGAAAATATCATTTCGCTTCATCCATTTTCTTGACGCATAATTTCTGGAGCGAGTATTGATCATCGGTGTGTGGGCCCATCTGTCGGCCGCTCTCCAAGAAGGAAGGTTTGGAGTTAAGGTCATCTTGAGGTAAGAATCAGCGGGAAAACAACAGATTGGCGCTTGTGGGGGAATACTAACACGAGAAATGTAGCACGCGAGAGTATATAGATAATACTACACATCATAACATAACATAACGTAAGATAACATAACATAACATAACATAACATAACATAACATAACATAACATAAACTATATGATAATCATACGTTACTTAACTTCATTGGAAAGGATTACAACTTAACTTACCAAAACACAATATAAGATAAGATAAGATAAGATAAGATAAGATCAGAAGTATTATAACTTAGGATTGTATAGCATAACAAAACACAGGACAATATAACAATATACGACTGAACAAAAATGTGACAGAGATAACATGATACAACATACAATGTCAGAACAGTCCATAATATAATGTAATACAATATAGTATAATTTGATATAACATAATAAAATATAATGTGATATGACATTATATACTATAATGTAATGTAATGTAATATAATATAATATAATATGATATAATATAATTAATATAATGAATATAATATGATATGACATAGTATGATATAATATAATGTAATATAATATAACATAATATAATATAATAATCGTAGTTAATGTTACTGATCGCTTCAGGGGAAACAAACAATAGGATGGAGAAATAAAGAAGTAATGTGCAGATGATATCCAGGGCCAGCAACACCAAACAAGAATTAAAAGGAGCCATCTTCCTCGTCAGGATCTGCTTGTAACGATAGTCCCCTGTGTGTATTTCCAGTCGTTTTTATTTCAAAACTTTATTCGAAGTGGTTTCTCTGATAGTGCACCTTTAATCTTCAATATAACGTTGCATTATGTCTTTACTTTTATGTTTTTCTCATGATAATGCTGCATATACAATGATTTAATTCATATAGTTATGGCACACTTTATCAAAGTTTGTTATGCTGTACTAAAAATGGATTGCGGAATTATAAGTGAACTGAAATGAACTAAAGAATTTCACAAAGATTCGATATAAGCAGTTTCTTTAAGCTAACAATATGAAAGAAGAATGTTGTATTCCTTTGTACGAGGATAGAATAACAGAGGGACCAAAATATGGCGTAATGTACGGAATCTAATTGAACCAATATTACACTTGCACGCACATCCTAATCGACACACAAGATAAGCTTTTGAAAATACTTATGTGGCATCAGACCTACTAGTTTCTTCTTGCTCTAAACGTGTTTATAAAACACCACATGACTTTATTGCCCCGACCAACATAAAGAAATTTCGGTTACTGTCAGCGCACCCGATGATTATCACCCACTACACAGAAAGAGAGAGACATACACACAAAATACCACCAAAAAACACAGACAAAGTAATAGTAACACAAAGAGACAATGCTATAGAGTAATATCATAATTCAACCATCAAACACCCCCCCCCCCCATACACACACACCCACATAAACAGATAGATGACAATATGACTAATATCTGGTGCGCATCCTCTACCTGTATTGCAAGACAACACCGTAACTGACGAGTGCGTGCCTTCTCTTACGCCACAAACTGTCCGCCTGACCTCTTTAACACCTCGCCCTTTCATGTCGCCAGACTACCCAGGCACAACCGCCCCGGAATACCACGGTGTATCCGCCTATCGTTTCGCACGCGCGTTACTGAAAAAAAAAAAAAAAAAAAAAAAAAACGGTCCGACACCGAGTTATACAGTGGAAAGAAGAAAAAAAAAAAATCGATTTTGAACCAACCTACACACAGCGTCAGCGCAGCTGAAATAATTTTGTGGAGAAAATTAAGTAGGCCTATTCTGATAAACAATGCTGGTATTTTGATATCATCATTAATTCAAATGCATCGTTGGTCGTAAAGAGATAGAGAGAGTGTGGGGGGTGGGGGGTGGAGGAGGGGAGGAATGGACTGGGGAGAGGGGTTGGATGATACAAGGTTAACCGGGCAATAATGACATAATTTTGAGATGACGCCTTCGATTTTTCCTCTCTGCCATCTTAACACTACACGCGTGTATGCCTTCGTTAAGTTAGCTTCCACCAAACATAGATGCGGGGAAAATTAATAGATCCCAACGCTGTTCAAGTTTGGTCCATTATTCGCGTCGATGCAACGGAATTTGCTAATAACCCCGCGTGTCCGCTTCCTTTCTATAAAGATCAATCGTACATGAACTTCTCGAATTTAGAATTGATCCACATCGTAAATAACATTAGACCTCATAAAGTGTGTTTGCCGTAAGATGGGGCATCAATTAAACATGCCCAACACCAGTCCTTGGGGGGTTTTCGCATGCAAACCAAATGAGGCGAACACACACGCTCACATCCACACACACACACACACACACACACACACGCCCAAACCCAAATCGATGCACAACCACCGTGAAGTACAGGCTCTGCTCTCGGAGACCGAAGGCCGATTGTTATACGGTGTTTTGACGAGGAATCGATGCACAAGGAGCAAAGTGGGTAAGAGACGCCCCTAATCGCGGTACGACAATGACCTCCAATTCGAAACACTTCGCGCAATTTATCGTCAAAAAGCGATGAATTTTTGATGCCTAGTTTTGTACCTTTAGCAGATGACACCGCACGCGAATTGATTGTCAGGGATCGATCCTCAAACAGGAATTATTGTTTCATTGTTGTCCCTTACCCCCTTCCTCTTCTTCACAGCATTTTCCTCCGTAGAATGGGCTGGGGAAAAGTGAGGCGATTAATAAACGCAGCCACAGTATGTACGTCACATGTTCGTAATATTTCGTGACAAATAGAAGGTTACACGCTCCACCGCTGAAAAACGAATTAACCGCTTTTTGAAGCTGGATCGAACGCTGCTATTGATCAAAGTACAATCGATGGTAGACATAACACAAAGACTTATTACCTTCCCGAATCATCCGAATGATTTTTATTTTTTTTCCCGGTGCTCATCAAGTCAGCTGTGACTTGACAAATATCACTTGTTTGCTGCTTTTATGCCGTATTTAAGGCTTTGTTTCATCATTTCAAAAGAATTCACAAGTAGTGTCAAAATCCTGTTGCTCCCTTAGAATCAACTACTTCATAAGAACCCAATTGATAGTAAGACTTTTGAGGCATTGCACTGAAATTTTATTCAATCTATTCCATAAGCTATCAATATGTGGGATACAACCAATATGCAACACACCTGGAACATCATTGTCAGAATAATGGGGGGGGGGGGTGAGATATGCCGAGGTGACGAGAAAAGCGGCTTAACAATTAATGCAAGTGATCTACTGGAAAGCGGAGCTTTCAAATAATATACCAGTTACATATACGTTTATTCAAAATTATTAACTATGTTCCGTTAGAACATTGATAGTTGATACATGATGCTAATGATAAAAGCATATCGTATGTTATAACCGGTAGGCCCTTACTTGTTTTAAAATACAAAAGAAAATACAAACTTAAGACAAGATAACAAAGTTATATGGCACGCTTCCTCTTCTTCTCCAGCTTTGGTGAACACCCATATATTGGCTCCTTGCTGCCGCCTATTCCCTTTTGTATCTCTCCCTTTTCTCCTATCTAATATCTTTCTGTCTTCATATCCAGTTTGAAACGCTACTCCATGCAGTTGCACTTTTCTTCTTCCCTGTATCTTTCATAGCTTATCCTGCACAAATCACCATTTATACTAGTACATTATCACACCAATAAGTTGTTTTCTGTACCATAGTAAGATATGAACGTAATCACTATGTTATGTGATGTTATCTTTATTACGTTATCATTACGCTATTGCTATCATTGCAGTTGCTAATTCTCACTTTATCGTTATCATTTATTGACACCTCTTTCCTTTGCTGAAATCCATTCCCGCCATCAAAGTCTTATTTCATTATGAATTCTCTGAATATTTCATATCTACCCAATCCTCGTGTACTTATAGGCATGTTACTGTCTTTGTGTATATCTATTTCTCTGTCTCAATCTTTATATGTATACTTGTATCCACGTATGAGATAAAAAATAAACTACTGAATTCTATAATTTTACATCAAAATTATATGCGCAGCGAAATTCTCATCTAATTGCATTATACAATCATACCCAGATGAAACATGTAGACATAAACCTTCGCGTAAATGAACCCTGTACCCTGATTTAAACTGTATGGTATAAGAAAAAAATGCTCTGGGCAGTGCAAATGCAATTTTGCACTTTAAAAATGCTGAAACACGCTCTTGCTTCTGTATAAATGCTTTAAATACAAACAAGAAAGTAAAGTGAAACATAGAGTGCCAAAGCAAGCATCGCAGAAAAGCAATCAAGCGAAAGAAAACTTTTCATAGAAAGGAAAAAATAGCAACCAAAACAACAACATAAACTAGACAGAAGTGACGAATATTATGGCACGCGCCAAGCCCTTTGGCCAATGATGAATGGACTAAGAGTACTGTTGTATTGCTGTGTAACTAATTACTAATAGCTCGGTCCTTATAGTGGTTCTATGACATGTGTTACAACAGTGCAATATCACTTTCCACCCATTAGGCCAGCATGTTTAGGCGCAATATTTGCGCGCGTGCGCGCAATCATTCTCCACACGGAGCGGGGGCGGAAAAGATAAAAGGGGTACGACGGAGAAGACGGAGAGTGAGAAAGGGAAAAAAGAGGGAGAGAAAATGGGGGAAAAAGAAAGGAAAAGGGATGTTTGATTCGCATAAGGCTCAATCCCTCCTTATCTTATCAGAGATTTTTCTCCAAGTCTCAAATTAGCCATGTACCATGCATGAAATGGAATTGGCATTTCGAGTAGAAAGGGAGGAGAAGGACGGAAAGAGCCAAAAAAATCGTAACAGTTGTTTCGGCCACGCCCCAGTGAGCACGGCGGAAAGCGTCTTGGAGGCCCCCATGTGCGCCGGCCGGGGACTCGGTTGACATGCCTTACCCGGGAGCGCCCAGGGACCGTGGCCCGGTCGACTCCCCCCGCTGGCCCTCCGCAGCGGGTCCGCTATTAAAACCCCATTAAACGACCATCAGCCGCGGCGGACGGGTGGAAAAATAACATCTTTAATGTGACTAAAATGCGACGACAGCCGACGAACTGTCTGCCCGGGGTGTGGATTTCTCCCCCTCTTTTTGTCTACTTCCCCTTTCCCCATACCCCTCGCCATTTCCTATCCGAAAAATCTCCCCGTTCTCCGAGACGAGTGTCTTGTAGCATGCCTTAAAGTAACGCTGGATAGCAGGAGGGTACAGACAGTAAGGGAGATGGAGAGGGGATAGACAGAGCGAGAGAATGAGAAAGTGAGAGAGGGGGAGAGATTATAAGAAAGAGAGAGATACAGACGGGAAGACAGAGAAACATAAAACCGAACAGACGGACAGCCATTAAACGCTCATGGTTTTCAAATTTGGAAACAATTACCGCGCCCGCCACGCAGATGCGAAGCGTTTTCCTGATTGAAAAGTGAGAGCACTAAGGCGATGGCGAAGAATTCGAAGGAGATCTCGCTATTCTAACGTGACTGCATTTTAATTCGCAGGCGTGGGATCGTTGTCGGTTCGGCTTAATAGACCTTAAAAAAGAAGGAGAAGAAAAATACTGCATTATAGCTTTTAACGCGATTTGTCTCGGGCATGTTGAAGGATGCATCGCACGAGAGATGTTGTTAGGGAGACACCAACTTTTTTTTTTTTTTGCTCCAAAAGAGTAACCTGCGATGCGATTGAACAAGACCAAAACCTGAACATCTCATACATCAACGGTTTCGGCGGAGAAGAATTTGTATAATTTACCCCCCCCCCCCCCACCCAGTTTGTCTTAATTGGAGAAAGAATTGGCACTCCTTCGATCCCATCAGAAGAGGATCTTTATATCTTAATCATAATACATGAAACAATGTGTTGTACAGCTAAACAGTCTATGGGCCTAGAGATCCTATAGGACGGAGTCCTTGTCTGCGCGTTTATCCTTAGACACCATGTCCCTCTTGGGACAACTTTGCCCTTCATTATTATGATTAGTGTATAAAAATATGCAAAAGAATGAAAGGCAATGCTGGGGCATTAGTACAAGCAAAGCCCTTGGGGATGCAGTGAAGAGGAAGTATTACCTTGGGCCAATAGACTGTAATATTGGTATCCTCAAAAATTTCGCATTGTGCCTGTTATTATCATTATTGTTATTATCATTATTATCATTATTATTATATTTTTATTATGATCATTATCATTATTATTATTATCATTATTCTTATTATTATCATTATCATCATAATCACTATTGTTATTATTTCTATTTCTATTATTGTTATCATTATCATCATAATAATAATGAAGATGATAAAGGTATTAGTATGAAAAAGTTGATCACTTTCATTCTGTTCATGATCTTTTTCATATTTTGTCATTCAAGTTCAAGTTCAAGTTTATTTCCGTTTTTTTCGACAATAACCTAACATACGTCTCACTTTTAAAGGGGAAGGCTAGTAACCGATCAGTGGGAATCAGTGGGAATGCTGGAGGATGATTGTTCCAATCCTTGTGGGATTCATTTAAGAGTACACTATATATCTATTCTTGTGTGAAAATTATTTGCTTCAGAATGGTCTCATATTCAAGTAACGTGCAGTTTAATGTTTCCAGGTAAGCGTCCCTGGTCAGTGACGGGGCATTAATCTGCACATTACTTGAATATGAGACCGTTCTGAAGCAAATAATTTTCACACAACAGTAGATATATAATGTAGTCTTAGATAAATCCCACAAGGATTGGAACAATCATCCCTCAGCATTCCCACTGATTCCCACTGATCGGTTACTAGCCTTCCTCTTTAAGTGACAGAAACAATTCAAACAAGATGTTGATTGAGGACTCTGAAGGATATTTAAGAGGATAGTAAGACCACATTTATTATATTATATTATATCATATCATATTATATTATATTATATTATTTTATATTATATTATATTATATTATACTATGCTATACTATATTATATCATATTATATTATATTATACTATATTGTACTATATTATATTATATTGATTATATCAATTATATTAATTATAGTAGTTATATTTTAGGACAGAAATTTACACTTATAATTTGTATAAAAAAGGAGATAATCATGAATTTACAAATTATGTTTCTGAGCAGAGTTGTCATCTGCCAAAGACAGTATCCCCGGTGATGTAGAAAAGAGTTAATGGACTAACAAATGCTAAAGGCCTGTTATTTCAATGTGCAATTTCTGATGATGATCTTTCAGGTTTGTATATGACAGGATTATTATTTTTTCTTATTCATCACTTGACCTCTCACTGTCCAAATATAAAGTGACCTTAATCAAAATCGGAATAATCCTAATTTTCACAACCCCCTATAGCATGTCCCTCTGTCACGGAGATAGCGAAAAACAACCTCAATAACTGCCCGGTCATTATAGTGGCCTCGCATAAAGTGCAGTGATTATGCTTTCACCAGTGGCATTATCACAGGCAATGTTAATTGGATAGTGAAGTAGATAGATAAGCTCAGAAGGGTCAGCCCTATCAAATGGTTGTAGTCTGTTCTGCCTCGCCCACCGTTTCATTACCGTTACGTGCGAAAAGACCCTTAGAATTCGCCAAAATCAGATCATGTGCAAGCAAAACTCCACCTTAGTTGAAGGAGGAAGATCAAACAAAGAACAAGATTGAAAGAATTTAGTCAACTCTGACGTCTAGCAGCAAATTTTGAAAAGAATTACAGTACACTATTGAAGATTTGTAACGACTTAGCTGCCAGGTCTTTTTAAGAGCTTGTTGCTTTTAGTTGGCTATATTTTATTGGCTTACAAAGCTCCACAACATTTTTGCTTTCATACTGACAGTGTTCTGTCTCGTCTTGATTTGCAGAGTGCGATTGTCACCGTTATCATAACATTTGTGTAAATGTGTCAGACATTGAAATTCCATACCTTTATCAATTTTCTGTTTCTGTCAGACTGAAATTTTCACCTTTCTTCTTGAATGCTCAACTGGGTTGTATCGAAGTTAATATGAACGCGATATGGGTACATATGTATGTATATGTATACATATATATACATATATATATATGTACATATATATATATATATATATATATATGTTACTATATATATACATATATATATATATATACATATATATATATATATACATATATATGTATATTGTAGTTGTTCCGCGTATTGGCAGTACTAGAAATAGCAATAATAAAGTCACAACAGAGGAATGCAGGGAATGCATTAACAGCCAATCTTGATTTAATGGATAATCCGAATTTTCGAGGATCCTTCCTCTTCTTCAGGGATGACAGTGCGAATATTCACAATAATTATTGTGAATATTCGCACTGTCATCCCTGAAGAAGAGGAAGGATCCTCGAAAATTCGGATTATTCATTAAATCAAGATTGGCTATTAATGCATTCCCTGCATTCCTCTGTTGTGACTTTATTATTACATATATATGTACATATTTATATATATAATTATTACTATATATATATGTATATATATATATATATATATATATATATATATATAATCCCTATATGGCGTTCATATCAACTTTGAAACAACCCATATATTTCATTTGGAAATATGTGTTATGATGAGATGATTATTAAGGGAAGAAACAACCATTTTTCCTGAATATGAATAATTCATGTAATCATGTGAGTCTATCATTGGCAATGAATTAATGAAGGAATAAATGACTCAATATTGATGATCGAATGAATCAATCACTTATAATGAGTGAATAAATGCAAGCTATGTTGCTCTCGAACTATGAGCTCTTAATAAGCAAAATTATGCAAGACGTACCAAAGATTTGTAGAAGGTGTAGGCTTTATTCTCCTCACCGCTTAAACTCAGACACAGAGAGATCGATATATAAACTGATGAAGAAGAATTGGATAAAACGAGTCAAATCAAATGGTAAATAAATGAAAAAATAATAACATTTTCTTCTCAGATTTCATCATCGAGGGAAATAACTAATCTTGAAAGTCTACACAGGTACGGAGTGATGAAAATATATATCATCCGCAAAACAAAGCTCCATATCGGCACGGTCAGATAAGTATAAAGTTCGTTGAAAGTAAAAACGCACATGGATGACATCACACAGCTTTAATATCATTCAATAGCGCCATTTCGGAAAGGTAAAAGGTAAAAGGTAAGTCGTAAACTATGAAAAAAAAGATATCCCAGTTTAGATTTTAATACCGGGAGTCACAGTCATTCCATGCCACAGAGAGCTGCCTTTTTTCCCTCTTCTCTCTGTAATGTTTTGATTTCCTTCTTAAAAACGATGCATGCTTCCCCGAATTCTCACACGGATATACAGTTTACAACAAAAGCCGTACCTCCTTTTGTCACGCTCCCATGGTCGATGTACCAACGTAAGATGATGCTTATAGACTGGGGAAGAGAAAAACGATAGAAGGTAGAGAGGGAGAAACAACGCGATACATATCTCTGATTGCTATCTGCGCTCGAATCTGCAACGTCTTTAACGGCGTGAAAGGAAGCTGCAATGGCTCAGCAACGACCGAGGCAGTTTACTGTAAAATAGACTTCTGATTTTGGGCGCTAATCTAACTTTCACGCCGTCGCGGGCTTTGCATAAATACCGGAGAATATTGTCCTACGTGCGATCGAGCGCGCGTACCTAGGGGTGATGGTACTACGGGGACAAAACGCTTTCGTGTATTGATGTTGTTGTTGTTTTAGAAAGGGTTTCTTTGTCCTTAGAATTTCTTCCTTTTTTTCGACAAGCGAGACACATCATCAAACAGAACTTGTGAGCACCATAACGTTAACAGTAATGTTGACAGCTGAATAAAAACACTGATATTGAAGAACTCTGTTCGGCAGATTCACAGTCGGGTTTACGATATCATCTCCGTTCATTTATATTCAGTCATTCTTGCGGTTTCTTTGTCGAGTCCCCTTTTCCTTGTTGTACGGGTATTCTCATAATGTATTATCTGCAAGATCAACATTGGGGTGACGAAGTCCCTGCAAAACACTGTCATGTTAGGATACCTAAGGACTCAGTTGGCTAGTAGAATAAACTTGATCGTGTTGATGGAGTTTGAATATTCACTTTTCCCCGGGCAAACTCTCGCACAATGCATACTGATCAAAATTTCACACGAATCTATCTGGATGAGGAACATCAGTTCTAAGAGCCTTGATTTAACAAAGTGTAGTATTATTCATGAATGATATGCGTTCGTCTAGAACATTCGGACAAACGTCTTTGAGTGTGTTTTTATGATAATGATGATAAGCTTGTACATTTCGGTGCAGTTATTGTGAAGCATGCGTGTAATAGCCATCTTAACACCTGTACGTCGATGTCGAGCATATCATTACTCGTTAATGTTCATCATTTTCCGGACGCAAAAGCTGTTGTGGTCTGATAGTTTAAAATGGTAGACAAACAAACGATTTGAAATCTGACCAATCATATGAGAGCATCAATAATAGTCAACCACTGAGCTTATTGATAATCAAATCAATATACCAAGAAAATATCACAAATCACAAATCATAATCATCAGAAATCAAAATCAAATGTGATTGAAAATCAAAATTTGAACCGTAATCAAACTGAGTGATGTTATCACATCTGGTTTGAGATTAACACTGAAATGTATTCCAAATTTGCTTTAGTACCTTACAATTGAAAAAATGATGAAAAAAAAAAGACAAATACAACAAAAAATTAGGTAAGTGCAATAAGTAAAATAATTCATGGTGAGACCAATGTTTGAATAGAAATGAGTCATTAATATGTTTACCAGTATTTATCTCTGACGCATGTTTCCCACATTGATCATTATGCGGGTTGCATATTCAGTGAAGACCGGTTGCCAAGTAGGTCTCTTAGTCATAAAAACGAATAATCAAACCAACGGCGTAGCCAGGATTTAATCTTAGGGGGGCGGTTAGCCTGCGAGGGAGCGAAGCGACCGAGCCCGAGCGAGCGGAGCGAGCGAGGGGGGGGGGGGGGGAGGGTGTGGGAGGGGGGTGTCCCCCCTCCCACGTGAGAACTTTTTGCATTTTGATGTTGTAAATGGTGCAATTTGATGCATGTTTTTGCGCGTTTTATCGACGTGAAACAGTCCCACTTGTTTAAGGTTGCAGTATATTTTGATGTAGATTATCACTGAACAATTTGCCTATAAAATGCTACAATTTAAATATGCTTCTTGTATTAATTCTTTTCACTGAATATCATGAACGCGACTGAACCCGAGAGAGCGGAGCGAGCGAAGGGGGAGGGGAGGGTGTGGGAGGGGGTGTCCCCCCTCCAACGGTAAGAACTTTTTGCATTTTGATGTTGCAAATGGTGCAATTTAATGCATGATTTTGCGCGTTTTATCGACGTGAAACAGTCCCACTTGTTTAAGGTAGCAGTTTATTTTGATGTAGATTATCATTGAACAATTTGCCTATAAAATGGTATAAGTTAGATACACTTCTTGTATTAATTCTTTTCACTAAATATCATGAACGCGACTGAACCCGAGCGAGCGGAGCGAGCGAAGGAATGGGGTGGGTGTGGGAGGGGGGTGTCCCCCCTCCCACGGTGAGAACCTTTTGCATTTTGATGTTGCAAATGGTGCAATTTGATGCATGTTTTTGCGTGTTTTAACGAGTTGAAACAGTCCCACTTGTTTAAGGTTGCAGTATATTTTGATGTAGATTATCATTGAACAATTTGCCTATAATATGGTACAATTTAAATACACTTCTTGTATTACTTCTTTTCACTGAATATCATGAACGCGACTGAACCCGAGCGAGCGGAGCGAGTGAATGCGGAGGGGAGGGTGTGGGAGGGGGGTGTCCCCCCTCCCACGGTGAGAACTTTTTGCATTTTGATGTTGCAAATGGTGCAATTTGATGCATGTTTTTGCGTGTTTTAACGAGTTGAAACAGTCCCACTTGTTTAAGGTTGCAGTATATTTTGATGTAGATTATCATTGAACAATTTGCCTATAATATGGTACAATTTAAATACACTTCTTGTATTACTTCTTTTCACTGAATATCATGAACGCGACTGAACCCGAGCGAGCGGAGAGAGCGAGGGGGAGGGGAGGGTGTGGGAGGGGGTGTCCCCCTCCCACGGTGAGAACTTTTTGCATTTTGATGTTGCAAGTGGTGCAATTTGATGCATTTTTTTGCGTGTTTTAACGAGTTGAAACAGACCCACTTGTTTAAGGTTGCATTTTTGATGTAGATTATCATTGAACAATTTGCCTATATAATGGTATGAGTTAAATACACTTCTTGTATTAATTCTTTTAACTGAATAATTATTATCATGAACGCGACTGAACCCGGACGAGTGGAGCGAGCGAGGGGGGAGGGGGGAGGGGGGGGGGGTGTCCCCCTCCCACGGTGAGAACTTTTTGCATTTTGATGTTGCAAATGGTGCAATTTGATGCATGTTTTTGCGTGTTTTAACGAGTTGAAACAGTCCCACTTGTTTAAAGTTGCAGTATATTTTAGTGCAGATTATTATTGAACAATTTGCCTATAAAATGGTATCATTTAAATAATCTTCTTGTATTAATTCTTACACTGAATATCATGAACACTGTCTGTTCAGCAGTCAAACAGAAAAAGCATGCACACGAGGGTGTAGATGGGGGCATATTCCCTCCCACACGAAGGTGATTTTGCGTTTTCAGACCTGAAATTCAGCGATCTGTTGCAAATTTTTGGTGCAATACTTTTTCATCGAAGTGATAAAATCACGGAATTTAGCTCTTATTCCGAATGTGCACCATCTGTGTGTATGTATAAAGTCTAGTGGATGAGGTAGAGCTTAGGGGAAGGGGGATTCCTCCTCCCGCTCGCGGAGCTTTTGCGTTTTTAGAACTGAAATACAGCGATCTGGGTATAGCCACAGTCTACTTCTATGCATGGCGGAAGGGGGGGGGGGGAGGGGCGGGCGAGCAGGGAGAAGGCGTGGGCGAGTGTTATCCCCACCCTTCCCCACCCTTGGAGCTTTTGCCTTTTTATGGTTGAAATTGAGATATCTCGTCTACGCATATTTGATGGAATCAACATTTGGGAAATCACACACACACACACACACACACACACACACACACACACACACAAAACTGATGGGGGGGGGGCTGAGGGAGGAAAGGGTCGATTAAAAGGGGAAATTCCCCTTATACATGAGGGAACCTTGAGTTTTCGGAATATAAGTGATAAGTCTTGTGCACTCAGAATTATTCATAATTTTTTGTAAATCTAAAAAGTGTACTAAGCTAGGGAAAGAGGCACAGAGGGGGAGGGTTTGGGAGGGGGTATCCCCCTCCCAAGCACAAGAGATTTTGTATATTTTGCATTGAAATTCAACGATCTGGTGCACACTTTGAGTGAAATATTCAAAAAAAATATCTTATTTGATGAAAGGTTGCAAAGGAGACCCGCTTCATGTGCATGCATACAGTATACACGCATTTTTTTTTCCGCCTCCCAAATCCCCGGTCCAAATCTTAGGGGGGGGGGGGGCGATCGCCCCCATCGCCCCCCCCCCCCTGGCTACGCCAGTGAATCAAACATCCCACCAGCACCAAAACAGCAAACTACGAAAACTCAAAGAAAAATACTGATCTTAGTTTGAAGTAATGGCATCTTAAAGATTACAAGTAGACCCTACTCAATAAAATGCTTCCATTATTCATGAAAAATCAAGGAGAGAGAAACCCTCTCCCTTTATCCCCACCCCACTCCAAAGAGAGAGAGAGAGAGGTGGGGGGGGGGGGAGGGGCGGGAGAGGGAATACTAACCTAAAGAGCCCGTAAACTCCTAAAGGGAAACCAATGAGGTATCGCTCTATACCTTCTCGGAGAAACGTTCTCCGCTTAGACACTAGAGGGACAGCAGGAAAATTCTCAAACGGAACAGTATATATATCAAACCTTCGAGCTGAGTTTCCTTCCAATCTCTCTATGAGTACGGTATAAGCTAGAGACTCCAAAAGGCTCAAACTCGTTACAGTCAAGTAGTCATCAACTATTTTTTTCTAAGTTTACAAACGTCACGCCTCTTGTTCGGCTGAGTACCAAAGGCCTCAGATCAAAACGAGAGATAAGAGTTGCAATAGCTTATAATCACTGTCAAACAGGTAAGAACCCCGATGAGCAACAACTGGGTTAACGTTCGAGTGGCAATTTAGATTGGCTAGTATAACTCAGGAAATAGTTTTTATTAACAGTTACCACGTAGCAGTTCAAAATCGATTTCTCTGCTTCTGAAGTGTTTGATGCAAACGGAAAAACACAGATATAATCTTTCAACTAATGTCCTTTTCTGAAACTGTACATGATTGTCAAGACATCGATGTTGTTCTGTTCTACGTTTAGGTAAGAAATCTTTGCAACCAACTTCTCGAATGTATCTTCATGAGTGTATCCTGCGTTTTTTAAAGCTTATACATGTCTCAAAGATCCGTTTGGTAATTGCCAACGTCTTAGAAAAATATGTGATAAAATTTCTATGCAAAAACAATTCAAAGGAAAGGTATAAAATAGTTTGTACGTAACAATGCGTCCTTTCTGAAACGTGAGCTTATTGTTATAAAAGAATCTGCATCTATTGTCTCAGTGTTTATTGGTGCGGTCGAATCGATCGCTCAATTCTAATGGAGATAGAAAAAAAAGACAATGATAGAAAGTGAGAAAGGGAGAATAATCTTAATCAGAGAAACACTGATAAATATTTAGATATATCTAGTGAATAATAATGATAATAATATCAATTTTATAAAGCGCGAAACCTATGTACATATTTTTCTGCTCTGCAAAAGCCTTCTGATATACTTGATGACAATATATACAGTTATATGAAAAAATGTGTCTTGGCTCTTGATTTAGAGACTGTTACAGTTTGGGATTTCCTGACTTCTAATGGTCATGATGGTAGGTTATTCCACAGTTTTGGAGCTGCGCAAGCCATGTGCTCAGTCTCCCAATTTTTGTTTTGTTTTGTTTTGTTTTGCGTGTTGGGATTCGTAACAGAAGAGTGTTCGCAGAAATGCGCAGATCATGAGCATGATGAGGGTGTTTATGAGATTTAAGCACTAGTAGTTTGTATCTTCAGAAACATGACTGGGGGCTTGACCAATGAGTGGCTTGTATACAATCAGGATTTAAAAAAAAAAATTCATTGACGAATTGGAAGCGAGTGTAGCTCTCTTAGAAGGGAATGATCCTCGAAAACCTGAATTTGTTACAGATCAGCCTTGCGCAGGTGTTTTGAACTTGCTGCTGTCGCCCAACTTGAGAATCAAGGAGTCCATATAATGAGCCACTACAATAATCTAATTTGCCAATGATACATGCATGGGCGATCATTTTCATGCTAATCTCACTGAAGTATATTATGATATGTCTGTCTAGTAAACACGAATTAGACTTCGTTTACCATGTTAACAGACGAGTAAAAATAATGACTGACTATTGTTCACCTGAAAATAATTGTTATTTGCCATTACTCTCAGAACATCATTTGATTTGACCTCTGCAGCTAGACGTGTAGCTTTCACGATTCAAATCACATTTACCCCTCTACACCCACTTTGGAATATATTTCTTTAAAATAATATCACAAGAAAGAAGACATTGAGTCGAGAGATAATAACGCTTCGGCAAAGAATATGGACAAAGCCCAAGATCTTCGATGAAGGATAATTGTTACTACTTTCTTCTTCTTTAAAAAAAAAAATATGAATTCAAGTACAAACTCGGCGGACATTTTCAATCGTCGAAGTAGTTGGTATATATGTAGATAAAGATTGGCAACAGAGATACAAGGGTGCAGCGCGATTGACATTTACAAAATCAGAATCCGGAAACAAACTAGTCACAAGAAATGGTGCGGCATCGCCGGCAGATAATGTTTAAAGATCTGACGGGCCAAGCGGCAGCAGATATCGGGAATGGCGGAAAAGTAAGGACAGCAGAAAATTTTGCACTCGAAAAAGCAGAAGAAGAAGAGATAAACATTGATAAACAGAAGTCATAAAAAACAACAACAACAATAGATAAAGAAGCAAAAAAAAAAAAAGAACACTTTGGCGGCGGAAAGTAGCGATTCTGTCGTCGACTTTAGCCTCAGCCCATTCTTTTTATTTTTTTCCCTTTTAACCAACCGACGCCGACTGCAAGGAATTCCGTCAGAATAATGATTCGTCAAACGAAACAATAATATTTGTATATTATATTTGTCCCATGCAGATTAATAGGTGTGATAGTACATCGAGGTCATGAATGATAGCCTCGTTCGTATCTTGTTCGGCCAACCAACAAATCGACAGACCGACTCGGCAAAGTAGAGCGAAATAAGCAGAGAGCAAGTTAATCAAGAAAGATATCGACTCAGTTTCATTCTTTCAGTCAAGTCGCCGAAGATTTTCTGGCTGACGTGTCTTGAGGTTCTGGTTGCGTAAGAAAAATGACAAGAAGAATATGAAGAATATGAAAAATACGCTGAATTATCAAGCATGCAGATGTTGATAAAGATAACGTGTCATTGGAAGATGTAATATGAGAACAGAAATCGGATGTAGCGATAACAGAGGTAGCACAAAGCAATCGAAGTAAAATTGTACGATGATCATTTCTTTATCTGCTTTTTCCCCATGAAAATAGAAACTGAAATCAGCAAGCTTCCCCGATGACGTCAGAGAGAAAAAAAAGTTATTTCCATACCCTGATTTCTTATCTGTCACCTCTCTTTCTCTTCACAAACACACACACACACACACACACACACACACACACACACACACACACACACACACACACACACACACACATGAATACGTAGCATATCATAAATCATTTATATTAACAACATTGTGTGTTTATGTCTACCTGAGATAAGATTAACTATATTGCAGGCCTATACTCATCTATACACGATTACTTTAGTCACCAGAATATGGAACACGTTCTATTTGCTGCGATGGAGATCAAAGACCTTTTGCAATTAACACTTCAAGAGTTTTCTTCCTTCACCTGTTACCTGCCAATGCCGTTAAAAAAAGGTGCAGTAAAATACACGTCCCAAATATACCTCTTGAATTTATCTCCGTATTAACCCGAAAGCAGATTATACACTTTGTCTTCAGAGCGTGCGCGAGTTTATTTTTGGCAGATCAGTAGTCCGCATGCTAAAGAATGACACCGATTTTTCGATTTCCAGGGGTCTTTAACCGTATCACTATATAATTATCTATGTGTATATTGGTACATTGTATTCCTTTTCAGATTACGCGCGTGCCCCCCCCCCCCCCGAAAAAGTCAATGTCGCTTCTATTTGATAGTTAACTCTGTGCGTGCTTGTTTGTGCACGCGCGTGTGTGTGTGTGTGTGTGTGTGTGTGTGTGTGTGTGTGTGTGTGCGCGCGCGCACAAGTACCTTTTGCTAGTTTTTGTGTGTAGTAAGATGTGTGTGGTAGACTCGCATGACATGTTGTATAATTGTAACCATTGACACAATTCAAACATTGACCATTCTTTCGTTAATTTTGTTTTTCCTCTTATGATGTTTTCTCCCCCCCCCCACCAAAGAATAGTGTACATCGCCTAGCTGCCTAACCTGAGGTTCCTGACCTTTCACGTGAGCTATTTGTTTGTTTGTCTGTCTGTCTGTCTGTTTGTCTATCTATTTATCTATTTGTTTGCGAGAGCGACTGGCAGCTCAAAGAGAAGAAGATGATCCCATGCATGCAGCACGTGACCTCGCGTGGGAGAAACTTTAAAAGAAAAAGAAGACGAAGAAAAAAAAAACTTCCAAGGAGAAAAGTTAACGATCATGTTTGATTTTTCACGACAGGGAAGGTCCCCGCGCACAATAGCCGTGAAATTATGGGCTTGACTTGTGAAAGGACTGTCCGCATGTGCAGGAGCGACAGCCATCATTGAAAGAAAGAAAGAAAGAAAGAAGGTGGAATCGGTGTCCTGCCAATATAAAGAAAGGAACTCTTCGTTATATCAATGAAAAGATACCAATATCTTGACTTCTCCCGCCCTCTCTCTAAGGGCAGTGGTCTTGGATCGAATCCATCAGAGATGCCATTTTGGACAGGAACGAAAAGCAGGCAGCAGACACCGATGGAGCACTATGTGTAAATGTGTCTTGATTATTTTATCATATCTTTGTCATTATTTTATTCTATTGAAGATAGTGAAGTAATACATACTATTGGAAACAAACTAATAATTTGTTCTTGTCTGAGTGAAAGGCCATTAAAAAAAAGACAAACGAAACAATGACGATGTGTTGTCAAATGATTGTACACAGTCAACGCATCCCAGGGTAAAGCTCCGTATATAGAGGTGGAGACCATTTTGACTGACGATGGAATATAAACATAGCAAGCAATGTACACAGCAGGAAATTCGCTTTCTATTTTATGTACGAGGGGATAGAGAGGGTGGAATCTGATACAAATTTACGTTTCTTCTGCATGTCTGTTATACCACTGTTGTCATGAAATGATTACTCTGCATCTTTTACATATAAATACGTTGATATAATGTATATTTACGCACTTATCGTGTACCTCATATTCTTAAAAAGAACGAATGTCTATTTCTGAGTTTAAATTGAGTTAAGTGGAACACGCAAAGCCAAAATGTGGAATTTAACGGTACGCACGGAAGCGGAACATCAAAATTACAATGAAAAAGAATCGTGACGTCACTGTGATGTCACTGACATACGCTATTTTTTTTTTTTTAAAAGTCAAAGTGTCATGGTTCTCGAGAGTAATCAGAAATGTATCTTTGAATTCGTCGTCTGCTAATTCAAACATATACAATGTATATATAGCATATTTTTTTCAGTATTTGACAGCAACGGAGCAACTCCAAATAATTTTCCTTTGTGGTCTCATTGAAAGCAACTATTCCATCAAGATGAGCCAGAAAATGTTCAGTTTCTGTGTTTATGGAAATACACACCCCACCCCCACCCCACCCCCAGCACTTACACAAGAATAAATGCTTAATCCTTCCCAAGACAACCAATTTCTCATTAATGTTCGCGTAGATGCTCAAACAAAACAAAACTAAACCACAAGTGCAGGAATAAATCAACCAAATCAACAATCCAGCAACATCGAAAACCGATTAGCAGACTGAAGTGATAGAAAACGAAGGGGAGATTTAAAGCTGATAAATTCCCAACCACAATTTTACCAATGTGTGTAAATGACTCTTGTTGGACGCGATTACGCAGTTTGATGTATACTTGAGTAGCTCCGGGAAACCTGAAATGATTAACATTATAGAGAAGAGATTGTTGTCTGTTCTCGAAACAATAGTTTTATAACGATTTCTTTCTCTTCTCAAGCCTCTTCTTCAGTTTCCACTTTATTTTATAGATAAGTCTGTTTTATCTGATTACTCCCTATTCAAATCTTTGCTGGGGTACTTGTAAAAAGGCTGACGTGAAAGGAGGAATAATATGGGATTGACAGAATTTCTTGATCTATCTCCAAAATCGATGCGATTTACGGATAATACTGTCAAAGTGTTCTTATACTGATTTTATCACTCTGATTAATTCTACATATCAGATAAATTCTTCCCGTTCTGCTGTGATTTTTGTTCACCTTTAATCAGAAGTTTGCACAATTAACTTTTGATAAAACATGTAGTACTCTCATCAGTGGGTAATTTGTTTTATCATCGAGTCATCGCAGAATGTTTGTTTTCCGTACTTCACTTCCGAAAAATTGTTATTGCAGCTATAAAAGTAGCTATTAGTTTATATAGCCACCAGCGGCACAGTCTAGATGATTATCATGTATAGTATATTAAACCCCGGTGCTGGTGTTTGCCGGTAAGCTTACGAACATCAGTGGCTATCAAACTGTCTGCGGAAATCTTCCGCGCAATTTCAATTTCAATTTCAATTTTATTTCCAATATTTTCTTTTACTACTACTTTTTCTTCCGTTTGCTCATCAATACACACAAACGTACACACACAAACGTACACACACTCACACACACGTGCGTAAGGGCGGATGTACCTTTTAATACTCATTCCCGACTTAAGCCTTTGAGTCCGTTAAACTACAATTGTTTATAATCACACTGTCACTATCATTTTTGGAATGATGGTCTTCCCGCCCCATTGACTTTGGACAGTGACTGTGTACAATACTACGGGGTTTTCCGTACCAATCTGCAATCGAGGTCCACATAGGGGTAACCAACATTCTCATCAGTGGCCGCTTATATTTGATTCTATGTTTCCTCGTAACCTGACATACCATAGTTACCCAACAAGACAGTCTAATGGATTTCACTTGCCCCTGCTTAGAACTCTGTTAGCTCAGCAGACATTTATTTATACAGGCCCAAGATTCTGGAACTCTCTTAGTCCAGACACAAGAAATGCTCCTTTTTTTTTTCATTTAAAAAAAGATTGAAATCATTCCTCCTTAAGTCTTATAATGTAACAGAAAGAAATTAATTTTGTTTGTTAATCTTTTTCAGTAAGTAGGTTTTGTAAGCACCAGGATGCTATTGATTTTTCATAGGCATGTTAGGTCGCGTCTTTCGCGGAATTCCACATCGCATCCCCTGTTTTTCTTATTGCAAACTTGTGCATTATTACACGTGCCTTCACAGAACAGATAATATGTTCTGCTATCAGCAATTCCATACAATTGTATATATTACTTTCTCGTCGCTTTCAACGCTCTACACTTCTAATATGGCTAATAGACTCTGTTGGTTTGATCTTGAATGTATCGATTGATCTAGGCTTTTTGTTTTTAGTTGTCTCGTCTCTTTACTTGCATTTCTGCTTCTTCCCTTTCCCCTTTTCCACTTCTTTTTTCATCCCGCACACTTGTAGTTCAGTTTTCACCTTTTTTTTCCTCCTGTGAGGTGCCCACGTTGTACAAGCATAGTCTTTTGAGTGGGTACCTCCACTTTTTTTTTTTCCACAAAATGTATAAATATGTCTGTATGAAAAATGCCTCATTTTGTAATGACTATTGACAAATGTTATTCTTTGCTGTCTATGTATCATTCCTTCAAACGCATGTCGAATCTATATTTTTTTGTACATTCTGTTGAAAGAAGTGAAAATAAAACCTTTGAATTGAATTGAATTGAATTCTACTTATAATTTGTTTACCGTGTACTCTAGTGTAAAGTAACCTTCACTCTGTACTGATTCAGAACAAGTGAAAAGCTACTGAAATGTTATCTAAGGACAAGCAAAATTAGATATCTTAATTCTACTGCTAATTCTAACACTTCACCTTTTTCCTTTTCGTCTGTTCTTGGCTTGTCGTGTTATCGCTCTCAGCGATGTCGAGGATTGAATCAACAAAACACAATTATTTTTGTCTAAAATTATTCGTTATTTAGTTTCCTATCATTTTAGCAGCATTGCCCCTAATCATATTATCAACCTTTTTATGTGGCAAAGAGTTAAATGTACACATATTTCACACCACACACATACCTATGGACATGAGATTATAAACTGGAATACAAATGGTTAATAAGCATTCACTCCAGATAGGATCGTGTCTTTATTGTGGATGGATTGCGCATAAGAGTTATACAGAAGATGCCCACGAAAAGCTTAGCTGATATAATCCATCTTTTCCTCGACACAGTCAACTTGAAAGAAAAAAAAAAGAGAGGCAGAGTAATATAATAGGAATTACATGTATGCCTTTAGATCTTTAATGTTTCATTTAGCAGTGAAAAATAAATTTATCGTGGTAAGTCATTTGACGAATTGCCGGTGCAAAAAAGTGACTCATGACAACGAGAGATCATGGAAATTCTACTTATCATCGCTTTGGATCTGTAAAGTCAATGCCCCGTATCCAAATTGCTTGATGTGCGATTGAGCTAGATTCGAACGAATGAGAAAGCTTAGTCTTGGTATTATATATTCTCTCTATCAGTGTCTCTCTCTCTCCATCTCTCACTCTTCCTCTCTCTCTCTCTCTCTCTCTCTCTCTCTCTCATTCTCTTACTCCTTCTTTTGATTTTCATCCAACAGTATATGTTCAGACACATGGCAACTCTCCCACAAGAATTTTCGTGAAATGAATTGAAATCCGATTAATGGTAATTAGGCTTTGGCAGAGGGGGCAAATGATTGATAATCATTGACATTTTGAGGACTGTATTATGGCTTGGAATACACACGAACACTTTGCGGTAGCTTACATCCTTTCTCGACACCCCCAAGTTATGTGACAGAATGTGATTCCATTCAATAAAACTTTCAACACGAAGTCGGTGATTTCAACTATTACCTACTCCACCATAATTTTCTTCGGCCGAAATCACTACCTATACCTCGAGCCAGGTAGCAATGAAATATGAAAATGGAAGATCTTTATTTCAAAAATATGTAAACAACAAAGATTTCACAAAGGATGATTGATAAAGGAACGCAACATCTGTTCTTCATTTCAAATCTAGTCAGTTTTCCAACAGAATACTTCTGCTGTTCACATTAAGAATATAGATGGAATTTCATACATTTCCCCAAAATGCTAGTTTGAAAATATATTAGCATGTCTAGTGAAATATTACACATATCTGTACATGATTGCATGCATGCATGTATTTCATGCCAGTATGTGTCCATTTTAATGTCCTTAATTGTGAGTAAATTTTGTGATATTGTTTGTGTTTTGCTTTTATTTGGCATTTACCGTTAGGTTGCAGTCATTGTCTCTGCTGAAAAGACAACATTATTTGCTATACTCACTTACTATCTACTGATGATTTCAAAGTGTTTTCACTTGATCGTGCTTGGTGGCGCTATATCGGGTGTGTGCGTTGTGTGTGTGTGTGTGTGTGTGTGTGTGTGTGTGTGTGTGTGTGTCCGTTTGTGTGGTTTCTTAATCATTGATAGTTATCGTCTCGTGATGAATATAGTGAAAACCAGAGACGGATCACCCGATCCTCTCCAAGATAAACCAATACACATCTCCCCAAAGAGTCTCAACCACTGCTAAAGAGTGAGATTCGTTGATGAGGTCATGCCATTCGTGCGAGATAAAATGTGGATATAAGATAGCCAGTAAAGAAATACTAAACAGCTAGAAATGGTGCGAACCAGTATAGAATTAGACAGAAAAACCCAAACAATATTAACGTGGCACACCAAAACCATAAACATCCTGTGCAATCATACATAATGAAACGTTTAAATTCCATTCAAAAGTATAATGTTTATTCAAAATAAATACTAGTATGAAAGATGATTTCACATTAAAGCAGGATGAAGTTAATTCAAAAGTATGCTGCGACAGATGTACGAGGTCGGTAACGTTAGAGGTGTATCTTCAATGTTGCGAATATGTCTTGTATATCCTCGTACTCAACATGATGCGAAACGAAACGGTTACTTTCCGATTTTTTTTCGGTGCCCCCCTTTCTTTTTTTTTTTTTTTTTGCGAGAGAAACAAGTAGTAAATATGTTTTATACAGAGTTCAGGGAACAGATCCCAGACATAAATCAACAACTTCTAGTGCAACACTTTTCTTTTAAACATATGGTTCTATACCTGCATGTTTATATAAAATTGTGTTTAAGAGAAAGAGAAGGAAGGAGAGTGTCGCATATAAACGGAGCCAAGGAGAATCTATTCAATCTGGTTTGTCGACACATCCGTAATGATGCCCTGTAACCTTTTCTGTGGCAATAAGGCAAATGTGCACAAAATTCACACAGGTATCCATGGGCAGGAAATGAACGCGGCACACGGATGGTTAAACTCACGCACAGCAGGACAATGTCAACATGCCAGTCTTTCATAAAATACACCATCGTCAGAGTGTATCTGATGATAAATCAGAATAAGAAATACTGTTTACGAAGAAGGTGATTTTGTGATTATGATACAGAGGCAATAAACGCAGATGACAAAGTACACTGGCTAAAACACACACATACACACACACACACACTCAAACACAATCACACACAAGACAGACAAGAGGAAGGCGAAGGCGGAAGAGAAAAGGGGGAAAAGTTTCATCAGAATTAATCTTAATGGACACAAAACGTCAAATCCCCCAATATTTTGGCGCTCTGCGACTAACGCGCTAAGCAGTTTATCACCCCTATGCCCCCACGGTGCTTACGCACGCTCCCATCATTCCGGCTTAGGGCGGGAAAAAGAGACTCAACTGATAGAATTTTAATGTCATTTAGGCCCCCTTGTGGCCTAGTATTGTCGCTGTAATCGTCACAATCTCCCCTCGGTTTCTTGCAGTCATGGTATGATTTCCGCGAGTTAATGCTTCTAATTACAGTGTCAAAAAGGCAGGCATGCGGAGAAGAAGATGAAGAAGGAACTAACGGGAGAAAAGAGAAAAATAAAGTGTGGGGAAGTACAATTTGTCCACAAGCAACGGAAAAAACCTAGAAGAGGAAGAATTAGGAGATTGAGTGGTTTGATAGTTATCTCGCAGAAGGCTATATGCATTAAGCGTTCGATCACAGATCTTAAGTTGACAATGCTCCAAAGGCTCTCTGAGGCGTGGTTTCGACGACGAGTGCGTATTTTCTGGCCGCTTATCTACGCAGCCCGTCTGCGCGTTGCCAGGGGAAACGGTTTTTCGCTCTTACGCTGTTTCCGTAAAAGCTGGCGTTAAAGGGAGCCCCTTTACCAGCTTGTGTAGTGTCTGAAACATGAAATGAATTACCGATCTCATAATGTCGAATAACATGAATCCCAGTCCTTTGTGTTTTCCTTGCTTTATCTGGCAGCTTCAGAATCAGTGACATCAGCAGCCAGGAAATTGCAGCACTCTTTGCCGGAATTTAACTCCAGTCATGAAGCAATAAAGACAACCTTAATTTGCACCCCTTGCAATAAAAATCTTATTTTAGTATCACTCTGCATTATGCAGAACACATGAAGTATAGTATTTGAGGTGAACAAAAAGAGTTTGCATATTACATCCATACACACGCAATTAAAAAAAAACTTGAAAAATGTCGGCATCATTTCATCCTTATTCACCAGTCAACCTTACAAGAATTGTTGAGTTAAAAAACAAACAAACGGCGGATTATTTAAATGCCTCCAATATTTCAGCAAATGTATTTGGAGTTGGATCTCCGATACTATTTTCGACCCCTCTTTTTTGCACTCGACATCAAAAGAGCACATACCAGACATAGATAAGGCGCTTTAGGTTTCAGATGCTTTCACGACCTTTCTTCCTAGGTGATGTTTGAAGGGGCGTCCTTTAAAGTGGAAGGGATGGGAGTGGGAGAGGTAAAAGATATATCTAAAGAGCCTTTAACGAGGAGCGACCCCCTCGAGCATGATGCGATAGACCTAACACTGTTCGTCGATAACGGGAGAGGAGCGCGGAGTCTTAAGAGCTAGGATTCCCCCCAGATTTGACCGGTGTGGCAGAATTAAAGAGTTTCGAGACAAGGGGGGAAATTTTCGCAGGAATATATGGCTTCTATCCTATCGCTGCATCATATTGCCTACGCCATTCATCATTGACATCGCCAAAGACGTGCGGCTTCAATAAATAAAAAAGGAAGAGAGAAAAAAAAGGAGAGCAACGGAAGATGCAGATGAGAGACGGGGGGGGGGGGTAGGAAATAGCAACGAAAGGAAATGTTATTGGTGTGGTTTTCAGTTGTGTTCTTTTTTTTCAGTCTGTGTTGCAACACAGCGATTTGCCGATGGTAATTTAGGCGCGTGTAAACTCCCTTAACTGCCTTGCATCATGGTTTCTTCCTCTGTTTCTTATTCTCTGCAACTTTCCATGGACCACATAACTGAAATTAGCATGGAATGAATAATAAAAAGGTCTATTAACGTGTCATAGTTTTCTCGGAATAGTTTGACACGAAATGAGTAAGATTGATAAATAAATGATCAACTAACTTGTACTATCTATATGAATATTCATTTTTCCTGTTCTGTGTCATCATCATTATCATATCCCTTTTCTGTCACTTCTTCGTCGAATACAACGAAAACGGAATCACACAGATTCATAAACCATTTGCCTTTCATCTTGCCTTTTGATAAAAGCATCCTCATGTAACAGAGTGATGTTGTTCGATACACTATAGCGTCATCTGATTTGATAATCGATGTTATTAGTGGTGAAAGCTTTAGACAGTTTTCCCTGACTGCACTGGTGAGTTGTAAAGACACACATAGGTGCAGATACTCTTCCTAAAATTCCAGCGAAAGTATCGAGAAATATGTCTAACTTCTCCAACTCAGTCAGGTACGTACGGTTGAAAGAAATCGGTGAAGCATAGCCTGAAACCACGCGTGCATGGACCCACTCCATCACGTTTCGCTCACAACCATGCCACGGGAAGTGAACCGATGTCTCCCGCATAACCGCTAGGCCAAATAATCGACACTCCCTTAAAAGTCGAGTCACGTGAGTTGTGGACAGTAATAGACCACGCGTCTCGACTTTATGATTTCGTCAGCAATATACAATGTACTTTTCAACAGTGGACATTTGATAAGATTCATGTCACGTATAGAATTTGACACAAAATTTGAGCAAAAAAAGACATTGATTTGTTTTTCTATCAGAAAACATTTACAGAGAGAAACAAAATCTAGAATGTTTTTCGAGCTCAATTGAAATTGCAGGAGACTATCATGTTAAGCTGTTGGTAATTGTTGGTGGCAGCGCTTGAAAAACAAAGGATAGATACATGAGTAACTAAATTCAAATACAATCCGCAAAAAATATAATGGCTACAAAAGAAGTTAGAAAATTGTCATTGAATATAGCGAGAAAAGAGACGGTGAAACGAAGAAAGATTGAGAGAAGGGGGGGGGGAGATGATTAGTTAGTTTGTTGTTTGTTTAATTTTTCTATCTAAGAAGATGGCCGGATAGCCCATATTTAGCCGCAACAGCTGGTCTTAAATGAGGTCCAGTTGGATATGAGAAAGGACCACTTCATCGGGTTATGCACCCTCTTCTTTGCGATGAGTGAATGAAGCGGGATCTTTTACGTGCATGAGTTGTGACTCTCTCACACACAGAGCCTCCATTCTATGTCACATCCGAGGGACAGAGTGTTTTGCTTCTTGCTAGAAGGGACAGGATGATTTCACACAACGTTGCTCAGTTGGACTTGGGAATCGAACCCGGGTCCTTTTGATCTGGAGGCAGACGCGCTACCGACTGAGCTAAATCACCTAGTGAGAACCTCTACACTGAAACGTGAGTGCAGTGCATTTAGATGTCGTTTCATTCCAGGATTCTGATTCTCACATCTTTACTCAACTTTCCGCCCTTTTTTCATGTTAGTGTCAATACAATAAATGTAATACTGGGGAATCGAAAAAAATGATTACTTTCCTCATACCGTTTGATTTCTTCACTAATCTTATAAAAACAAACATAAATATGACACTCCAAAATACTCAGTAGCCATTAGGCATAAAACAACGATATAAACAGCACTGTTCGGACATTATATTCGTATATTAAACACTCATAATGACTACCGGAATATTACTTGTTTAGGTACGGTAAACAGTTTGTTGACTCATTTTGCATTCTTTGTGCTTTAGTTGTCACAAGCAACCAATTGCCGGGATCACAATGATCTATACTGGCAGATGGAGACCACGGAATCTCAATCTTTAGGTCCCTGGTTCGGTTCCCTGGTCAGCTGACTGCAACGGTCTTACCCTTAGGTGAGGCACCCCACATTGCCTGGACCTTCGGAGGAGGACTTCCAAAGTCCCCCCCCCCCCCCCACACACACACACGCTTTTCCGTGGTATCTGGTTCATTTACACCGCACGTATTTGCTTTCCCAATGTCATGGCCACGTAAAATACATTAAGCACGCACACATACACACCAACACACACACACACACACATTAAAAAAATACACAACATACAGATTAATGTATTACCTGATAATGCTTCATGATTCTTATGTGTCGGTTCGTTTCGTTCTCTTTCACCATGTTTATGAGTATTCGTGGTACCTCTTTCCACTTATTGACTCAGTTCTCGGAGTCGGAATAACGGCACAAACACTTCTGAGTATGTGGTAATCCTGCAGAATGTATCGAGTGTGTGCTAAGACGAAAGCCGTTTATCATGAATATTTATCGTGTTCCGTCAAAGAGTGAATGCCCGCCAGTAGAATTTTGGGTAAAGCGGGTTATTTCCAGATGATCAGATTCTCAGTATTACGGACATTTATTTCGCGGGGCGTCGCTTGTTTACGATAAATTTGGCCTCGTTGTCCAGTGTAATAAAACAGAAGGAAGAAAATACGAAAATGAAAAAAAAAAAACTTATCAGCGTATGAAAGCGCTGCAAATAACAGGACAATGGAAAGAAAACAACAAAAAATACGAGAAAGACATATTGAATTGAAAGCTCATGTCGAGTTGGAGTACTGAAGTTACCATCGGTTCATCTGGTATTTCATTACGTCGCGTCGGTCTTAGCATTATGACGTTGTCAATACTGTACACAATCATGTACACCTATTTGATAATCATGTGCATGCGTGTGTGCGCGTATGACTGGGTGCACCTGTTTTAAGCACACACATGTGTACACACAATATACTAACTAATGTTGCACAGTAATCGAAATGGTGTAATCAAACCACATAAAACACTGAAACACACACCCTCAAAAGGAGACAATGCGAGTGTACAATACTATGATTAACAGCTGGTGCGCTATTATGCGCAACACAGCATTACAGGCATATTGCGCCCGCCGGAAGCTGTCAGGATATTATGGTTAAAGATTAGAGCGGGTTCCACAGAGAGAGAGAGGGAGTTAGAGACATAGAAAGAGAGAGAGATGAAGAAGATATAGAAAGATGGATATATAAACAGATGAATAGATAGATGGATAGATAGATAGATAGATAGACAGATAGATGAATAATAGCCAGTCATAGAATGAAGGGGTACAGAAGGAATGGAAGAGAGAAATGGAAAGGGGGAGGGGGAGACAGAAAGAGGAGGGGGAACTAGATAGAGAGAGGGGGGGGGGGAAGGGGTACGAAAGTGGAGGTAGATGGAGATGGGTGGGAAAAGCAAAAGGGAAAAGGACAGACGCTTTTCTGCATTGGTGACTTCGCATTGTCCCTCTTACCGCCACCTGTTCCCTCTCTTTGGTCCTTTACTTTTCACTTCATAGTATCACTGCATTCAGTTCTATTGTAGTCACCTACGCTCTCCCGATGTATAATATTATGATATATGATATAATATAATATAATATAATATAATATAATATAATATAATATAATATAATATGATGTAATATAATATAATATAATATAATATAATATAATATAATATAATATAATATAATATAATACAACATAACATAATATGATATAATATAATACAATATAATATAATACAATATAATATGATACAATACAATACAATATACTATAATATAACAATATAATGTGATGAAATATATAGTAAATGCATATACATTTCTATTTTCCTTATACTCACAGGGTTTTGCTGCAAGCCTTAGCTTTTGAACAAGTTGCCCATTGAAAGAAAATTTGTGTCCGTTATTTTTACAGCTTACTGACTTCAACAGTTGATTGTTATTTTCCATTGTTTGAAAAGAATACGTCGTATGACAGTATAGAGATATCTTCATCATGGGAGACACTATGTCACCCGATCTTTTCCCGCCGGTTATCAATTACTACTGAATGACTCTTTATTTGGATTGTGTGCGGCGACCATCGTCATTAGATTCAGATAGTTTTCTAATCGAAGCCTACTTGACCTCGGCCGTTTCGGTTCTGTCTCTTTTCTTGAAATTCATTTCTTTTCCTCACTTCTTTGTGATACCTTCTCTTCTGACGCCACATACAAAGAGATGAGCAGCTTGTCATGTCCCATCCAGCGTAATTCGTAACAAATTACCCATCCGCTGGAAGAAAAGAAGGGGGCAAAAACAGGCCACTTTATTTCACACAATCGCTCTCATTATGAGGCATGCGAACTGAGATGACAGCCACGCGACCAAACACCCTCTTTGAAAAGCAATACAATGGGACTGAAGAGTAGTGGCCACGTATAAAGAAGAGACTCACCTACGGTTAGAAGTATAGAGAAAGAAGAACAAGAAGGGGGGTGGCGCGTGTCCCAATGTACACGCATTTAACAAATAGGACTCGTTTGGCAAACAGTGAGACATTGGGTGCACAGGCGATGTAATGGGTGTATGGAAATGAATTACATTACAAAGTCAAGACACGATGCGGATCTCTCTAAGCTCAATACAGCACTGTTTGTGTAAGGGTGTCGTGAAAGGGACCCACCCTTCTGCCCCCCTCCTCTCTCTCTCTCCCGCCCTTACCCTCATTTCACACAAAGTCGCGAGAGGTCTTCCGTCACCCCTACTGCAGACAATTTGGCGAGTTGGCGTTTTTGCGCCTTCGGATAGCGGTGCATGCCGCACCGTGTATACTTCCAACTTTGCGCGTGATTAATTAATTAATCGATTTGAATGAGATGAAAGAGGGTATTAATGTCATTATTTATGCAGTTGCCATTTGTTGACACAACACAAGCACGAATGATGGGATAGCCCCCCTCTTTTCCCTTTCTTCTTTCCCCAATTTTCTTTAACCCCTTATTTTTTGGATCGAGTGGAGTCGGAACTGTTGTTTATCTATATCGCCCGGTCTCGGTTCTGTTAAAACAACTTAGTGCTCGGTAGTCAACGAATGATAACAAACCGGTCTTTCTTTTTTTGTGTGTGTGCGTGTGGGTGTGTATGTGTCCACATTCTACACAAAGATCCATCGTTCTCAGTTAAACAGATCGACAAGCGCGGTCAGTAAGCTCACAAGCCAGTTTATTACGCATATCAATCAGCCAGGACAAAATAATAATGTACACATCAATTAGGGTTCATTCGATTTAGATGGGGAGCGCATTGGAGCCTCGTTAACGATGACAAAAACATAACAAATACACACCCCTGTTTCATTCGCTATAGTCGTAAAGAACGATGCCCATTAGTTAAAATCTGTCATTTTGGCATGCACGCGGCTGGCATACGGTAATGTCAAAAGAGGATCTTTAATAATATTATCATTAATGTGAACATTCCTAGGAATAATTGAACCCCATATTGTGTTTTATTGATTATTGGGAAAAAATGGCATTCCTCCAACAGCATCACATTCCTGGACCATCATAATTCACAAAATAGTTTAGCTGGAAGATCTATTCACCAAGCCAGCCCCGACAAACAATGTAGCACTCTTGCGTCTCAGGGTAACCGTAAAAGTCATATCTACCTATTTCAATCTTGAGCAAGCTCCTTCATCGTGATGATATTATCATTTTTTTAGAGTTTGCGCACTGATTATTTCTTTCTCTTCTGGTGTAAATTGTATGTTGTTTGTTTTTGCTTTGCTCTTGCTTGTGCTGGAGTTAACTCAAAAGAATCCAAATCTAGCACCTGTCAAATTCAAAGCTTCAAAATCGCATGAGCTCCTGATTTAATTCACATTCTTGAATGATAATAATAATAGTGATGATAATAATAATAATAATAATGATAATGATGATGATTCAAATTTGATTACTGAACTGCACCTTTCTTACAAGCGAGACTCAGTGAAGAGTTCCAGCACCTTTATCTTTATATTGCTCTTGACATCGAGGTAATGTATTTATTTAAAACAAAACAGAAAAAGAATACATGGAACAAAACATACACTGGATTATAACTGGAAGTGTGTCTGCATATACGATCGAGATCTACATAATAGACCTTTTTTTTCTCAACAATAATTATGTGAAACTTGAAGGAACCGAATGATTAAAAGCAGATTCCAGGGAACAAAAAACAAAGTAAATATGATTTCCCGCAATTCAGATTGGACACAAAATAAGTTTTAAGGACATTTACCTATAGCTAAAATATGAAGGTACAAAGGGCAAAAAAAAAGATTAAAGAAAGGAAAGGAGAGTTATGTAAGTCGTTATTGTATGCCGTGTAGTCTAATTCTTGATGATTATAAAACCAGTCATCTGTCAATCAAGAACTTTACAGTAAAGTATCGACAAATGATATGACATTAATGGGGATAGCTCAAGAGCGGAGGTCTTTACATTATCGACCCTGTCATGCATGTCATTACAATTTTAATTGGATTTTAGTATAGTGTCTGCACTCCATACATTTGTGTTACCTATGACAAAATATGGCCGTTTTTTCATACTAAATATACACGTGTATACATACTTCTGTATCCATTATCTATCTATCTAACTATATGTATATATATATATATATATATATATACAAATATAATATATATATGCGTGTGTAAGCGTGTTTGTGTGTATATCTGTGCAAAATATGCATGTTAATATTATATATATATATATATGTAAATATGTGTGTGCCTTTATGTGAATATACTAATCATATGCTAATAATAATAAAAACATTAAAGGGAGACATACGAGGAAGAAAAAAGAGACGCGAAAGCAAACAAAACACGCGCATACACACTCACAAACACAAAGACCTTAAAAAATGGAAGAGGAAGAAAGCAAAAACGAAAAAACAAGACAAAACAAAAAACCGCGTTATGAGATGACCGAAAATGAACGCCACATCTGCTGTGAAGCTGTAGCCTGGCCTGTCCGCCCGAGTCGAGTTACCGTTCGGCTGAGTGCGCAGCACCAAAGACGGATAATGCGCGGCGCGTGGCTAGCGGGCTGTCTTGGTCGAGAGCTGTAGGAAGCGAACATCTGACCAAAGTTTCGATCCATTTTCCTGTCATTTGTTCCTCTTTTAAAATTCCGTTGTTTTCTATTAGTTCCTGTGGTGGCGATGTTGTGTCAAGACCCCGTTTATGTGTGCGTTGTGTGTGTGTGTGTGTGTGTGTGTGTGTGTGTGTGTGTACGCTCGCGCGGGCGCATGGGCTATTTTCCAGCGATTATTATTCCACGCATGCTCGACCTACCTTTGAGGCATAGATTCGACGTGCACTATTCAAGCAGAGTGGGATTTTTAATGTTGTTTCTGCCATGTCACTGGTGGAGAGATGTAGCTCCCTGATGGTGTTCTAAGAAACAGCGATGGTGACTTTTGGGGTTGAACATTTTGTGACTGTTGTTCGTGATAGCGATGACGGTCTTGCAAACGACCATGATTGATTCTTTTGTAGAAAGCTTTTCAACTTTTACGGCACACGGCACTATTATTTGATTAGTGTTATGTTTTGGAATGAGTGATAACTGGGAATGAAAGGAGATGGGAGAGGAGGGGGAGACTAAGCGAAAGGAAGAATTGATATCGACCAAATGTTCCACACGGAATTGTCCCTCCATCGTGAACGTGTGTTTTTTTTTACCCTTGAATAAATCAATTCATCCCCATATATCGTTTGTAGATGGATCGTTGTGATGACGTATCAGATTTGTAGATGACGTCAAAATGTTAACCTAATGTTTGAGGGCGCTTTCATTTTTTTATCAAAATGGCTTAGTAATTCACTTTCTTTTTCAACCGTTACCCCTAACGTTCGCTCTCTTGTTGGTTTAAAACACATTTTGTCATGCCTTCAGTTTGTTGTGTGTGTGTGTGTGTGTGTGTGTGTGTGTGTGTGTGTGTGTGTGTGTGTTTGTTGCTGTGCAAATAAAGATAAGACTCGGAATGAAGACGAAAATTTGTGATATTCATTTTTATACGATTTTCTAAAAACAGAAATATTCATACCATTAAATTGATATGTAATTAGAATGACGTGTTATACAAATGTTATATATACCATGAAATTGATATGTATAATTATTCCATTTCTGCCAGAGTGTGGCCTATAAACACTGGGGAAAACATTTTTCAAGGCCGATTCTTGTTTGTTTTAGTACAATTATTTTTGAACCTGAATCGGAAGCGAGAAGGAACGATTTGATTGTTTTAGCATACTCTACGCCTCAGATATACGAAACACCACGAGGATGTATAGCTGATCGTGCTGCATCGATTCACGTAGCAATGTGACAACCCCAATCTAGACTGCCAAACGGATCAAAAACTCATTTTCAAAAGTGCAAACACGTGCAGACATTTTAGGATATGTCATCGCGAGAGAGTTCAGCCATGTAGTGAAGACGATGAACAGACTTTTTAATCAACGATCCTCTATAAAAGAACCAAAAGGAGGAAAGTGAAAAACATAAAACGCCAACAACATCAATAACTGCCGGAGATGTTCACTTTGACAGAATTTGCGTCGTATTGGTCCTCAGCAGATTTCTAACCCGCCAATCTGCCGGATACCGTAACATGAAATTCTAATAAGGACATCCGTTTCTCTAATTAAATGATACCATGCGGGTTTCGCCAACACTTTGTGATGGTACTTCCACTATCCCCCCCCCCCCCTCGTTTCTCCTGCTACGCCTGACATGGGATTCAGAGAGATGTTAAACATGTGTATTAAACGTCAGCTGATATTAGAAAAACGATTCATTACTATTTTGAAAAGTTTTTCTCTTCAATGTTGCAGTTTCAAAGAGACATTTTGCAAGGTGCACCGCGCCAGCAACATCGGATGCGATTAAGAAATTCGTACGCTATAAGCTTCGTTCAAACTTCTGACAGGTTCAGAATTTGTAGAATAGAAAATGTCCCCTAAGAAAAATGCAATGCAACGAACAACGGATTTAGCTTTAGGCAGTTTGAAGAATGAAAAAGCATTGTGTTGGCTCACATTCCCTGTTTCAAATTTCTAGAGGAAATGAAACTGATCTAATCGTGATGCTGGTGACAATGATGATGATGATGATGATGATGATGATGATGATGATGATAATGATGGTAGTGATGATGATGATGATACTATTACTACTACTACTACTACTACTACTACTAATGATGATGATAATAATGATAATAATAGTAATAATGACAATAATAATAATGATGATGATGATGATGGTAATAATAATAATGATAGTGATAATGATAATAATAATAATAATGATGATGATGATGATAATAATAATAATAATAATAACAATAATAATAATAATAATAATAATAACAATAATAAAGCCACCTATGGTTAATTGTCGAAATCTACACCCTTGTTACAAGTGAGTTAATCCGTCATTCAGATGCACCCCTCCGGAAATTAGTGGATGAAGCTAATGGCTAATGACACCATTACATATTCCATGGTCGAGATGATCTTGGATAGCCTCCGTGGCAACAAAGTGAAAATGAAACTGAACTGAACTGAACCTGAACAAGTCAGCACAAAACAAAGACATTTGATGAAAAGGCAGAGCATGTTTGAAGCATCAATCTCCGGAGTTAATAAGACAGCTCCCTGAGATCTATCATAGTAATAATTGCGTAATAGATTACCACACACTTTGTTTTTGCGATCATGACAAGAGCAATCAGAATATTGAGTGACCAAAATGACATACGGATGGTCCAATCAATGACTAAAACCAGACGACGTGAACCGGCTGGTGTTGTGTTACCTCTTCAGTGAAGAGAATTGGAAATCTGCCTACGTGTGAAGAGAAATCTAAGATCTTGCGTTGTTTCTTTTTTTTTTCTTCTAATCTCTAACAAACCTGTCCCAGGCTAGGATTACATTCGTGACTTTAATATGATTGCTATGTTACCGAATTCATGGGCAAATGTTTTCGTCTGTTTCTTAAACGAAATTAGTTCCGTTTCAAGAATGACTGAGCACTGGTCAGAGAGGTCCCTCTGGATGCCATCTTAAGTTTCCTGGGTGCGTGATAACGTTGCACGGTTCACTCGCTTGTGCTGCCCCGCGTGCTTAGTTTGGTGTCAGCTATAGTTCACTAAATCCGCCTCGGCTAATTGCACCCGGTAAAACAACGAGTTATGCTACCAGTCATTAAGAGTAGTCACTTATAATGTCTCGGAAGGCTTGGTGAGAAAGATAAGTTTTTTGTGGACGTCACACTACCTACTAGTTGGATGTCAAAGCGACGTTTTTTAATGGAATTATTTCATAAGGTCGTAAATAGGTTTCTTGTATATCTGCCTGTTACCTTTAAAATGCACAATTTGCATTTTGTAACATCCGCCGATTTCCTTGCACGGTTGATTATTTCCTATACCAAAATGCAAAATGTAAAATGAGTGTAGTCATGGTAGTCAAACCCACGGTAGTCAAAGTTTTCAAATGTTGCTACCGTGGGTCTGCCTTTAACCCTTCAACTTTTAGAAACTATTACTATCAATAAATTTTCTGTGAATTCTCAGTATTTCTTACTGAAGGATGAAAAAAAATATTTCATCTTATCCCAATGCTGTGCCTATTTGTATAATCATATTTTGTTTTGCAAGCAAATTTTGATATACCTGAAGCCTTTATTCAACGAAATACGTGCCCGACTCTCGTATACGAGTTTTCTCTCTCATATTGGCAATTTTTTTGTAAATTTCATTCTGATTTCAATCTGGTTTTTCTCCGATAGAAGTTATACGCAGAAAAATTCAGAATCGCTAATATGATTATTTCATTTCATTTCATTTCATTTCATTTCATTTCATTTCATTTCATTTCATTTCATGATGACAAGGTGTTGATTTCTGCAGCGGACTTGAAAGGGATGGTATGATCCCTTAAGGGATGGTATAATTTTAGTTGAGATGGAGCTCTAGGCTTCCAAATTTTTTTGTGAGAAACCCCTTAAGAAATATTAGATATTCTAAGAGGAATTCAAAGTTTATTTGATAAAAATCAATTTTGAAATGATTGAGATATCAAAAAAAGCCAACCAAACAAACAAAGAAATCATAATAACAGGTGGGACCCACTTTTTATTAGGATCATTTTGCTTTACGAGTTGTTTTTGACTTCTAAGCCATTTCAAAACCAATTTTCATCATCAAATGATTTAGAATTTTTCTTATTGTATGGTCTTTCATATTTCATTAGTAATCTCTCATTACCTCTGAAAAAGTTAAAATGTGAATCCCCATCTGAACCAAAACTATTCCAACCTTTCAATGACGACAAGGTGTTGATTTCTGCAGGGGACTTGATCGGTTGAACGTTGAGGGCGTATAATAACGGTGATGATCATGTATATAAGATATCACCATCTTTGTTCCCACAGATGACCCTTTACAATTTCCACTCGAATTACATGTTACACTGACCATGCTGACCGCTCGTATTCTGCATGTCCGCTTCTGAAAAAATACCAAACTAATTAACAGAATCATGGCGGAACACTTATCGTTACTCATTTGTTTCTACCATCGGGAGAATGCATCAAAGTTTTTTTTCCTCTCTGTCTCTGTCTCTCTCTCTCTCTCTCTCTCTCTATCTCTTCTCTCTCTGTCTCTCTCTGTCTGCCTGTTTGTCTCTTTGCAAGCCACCTTTAAGGTGACCGATGGACATCATCAAAACGAGTTTATTCTTAAAGGCTACCCTGCCATAAAGACTTAGAATAATGACGTCACATTAGTAGACAGAGCAGACAAATTTCCCATCAGGACGATTTAGTCAAAGGAGAAGCTGTTTCAAAGACTAGTGGAACAAATCCAGCACCTGATCGCAGTGGACTGAAGACGAGAGATCACAAAAACAATAAGCGAAAGAACACGAGTTAAAGAGGAAATCCACCCAAAACAGATAAACTTCAAAAGAAAGAGAAAATTATTCCCTACAAGAACGATACAAAAACGACACAAATTAAATGAGAAATAAGGAAGATGTAGCATTTTGAAATTTCTTTTTTTCTTTTTTTTTTGTCGGGAAACATTTCTTGACCAGTCCTTTTGAATATTCAAATGAACGAGTTGATTATGTCATATCCTCACAATTTTTCCTGTACTTTGTATATGAAATCCCCCTCAAAAAATACTTTTTTTATAGCTAATAAAAGTACAGATAGGTTTCCATACCAAGATATATCAGAGTTAGCATTTTGTTCTGTTTAGTTTGGTTGGCTTTAAGGCGAGTTTTATATTTATACGCAGTGATACGGCTGAAATATGAGATTTTCATCAGTCCTGTATACGAAATGAATAAGAAATTGTGAGAGCATTGACATCGTCAACTTGCTGATTTGAATATTCATAATAAACTCTGGTCAAGAAATGTTTTCCAGAAAAAAAAAAAGAAATGAAATTTCAAGATATCACAATATCTTCCTTATACCTCATACGATTTTCGTCATTTTTGTTTCATTCTGTGAGAAACATTTTTCTCTTCCTTTTGAAGTTAATTTGTGTTTGGGGTGGATTTCTTCTTTAATGTTGTAAAAAGCTTAGACCCGTTCGGACATATTCTGTTGGTTGTCCTACAAGTGAGACAATTAATTGTGATCTTGCTTTGTCTCAGGGAATTGGAATCTGGTCTGGAGGGGACCGGCTGGTAGAGGGATGAAGACCGGAAAAACTCAGCAACAGACGAAGTCATTTTACGGCTGGAAGAAACGAGGCGAGTTTCGTCCACGCCATCGTGTTCCAGTTCGTTCGTTTCTCTCCCATGCCCTTCTCTCTTGTACACTGTATGCGCACATGGGCCTTCCGTTTTTACACTCGACAGAAGGACGGATGATGGTGTTACATGTACTACGTCCTGGTAGAAGGGGATTCGGGATGCAGGGTTGCAGGTTGAGGGGTTGGGGTACTTGTGGAAGAGACAACGAAGGGGGGGGGGGGATACTCTAAATTGGGGTGGGAGTGGGGAGAGGGGAGAGAAGGAAAGAACATTGACGTGAGAATTGAAAGGGCTGCTCTATCATCAAGACGTGAATAAGGCCTAATTCGATCTATTTAAGAAATTTCCACTTTTCATAACATCATACTTGCATTCATATATAGGCCTACGTGCATGTGTGTGTGTCTGCATATCTGTGTGTACAAATGTAAGCCTATATGCGTGTATTATGCATGAAGCATAAATGCTTATACCTACAAGTATCTAAGCAGGTCCATGATATTACAAAAATAATTTCGTTCATAGAATCTGTTAATTTTGTTGATTCGGAATTTCCACAGAACATGCAAAGCTTTATCCTTTTCATCTGGGAGCCACACAACAAGCAAAATGCCAAAGCCTGGCAAAATTCTGCTGATAGTCGAATGAATATATGCTGAAAGCATGTTATGAAATGTTGAAGATAATACATTTGTGACATCCTCAATTGGAACAACGAACACCTGTTTACCTCTTCATCCATGTCGGAAGCTTGTGAATACTTTGTCATCAAGTACAAGATGTATTTTTCCTTCTCCTGTTCTGCCTCCTTGGCTGTCCTTTGATCGCGTCTTGACGTGGATCCTCTGGTCTGAAGAGCCCTTTTACCCCCGGACACCCCTCCCCCTCCCCCCCCCCCCCCCCCCAAGCCCAGCCGCTTCTCAACCGCGAAAACACTGTAGCATCTCGAAGCGAGGCCTACCAATTTTCCCCGCTGTCGCTACCACTATCACCGCGCTTTAATCACGGCGAAGGGTCTACGGTGCGTCATGCTCGGCGAAGCAAGACGCCAACGCGCGCTCGGTTTATGGGCGCAATGATGTAACCAGTGGCTCAGATCGGCACGCGATTTAGACATTTCCTCTTTTTTTCCCTCTCTTTTTTATTTTCTTTTTTGCCTCTTCCAACCAATTGTGATCCTGAGCACAAATGTATGTGTGTGTGCTCTGTGTGTGTGTGTGTGTGTGTGTGTGTGTGTGTGTGTGTGTGTACGCGCGCGCATGTGTGTTTGAACTTTAGGGCAAGATTCTGAGTGTTTGAAAGTGTGTGCTTGTGTGTATTTGTGTGGGTGTATGTGCGTGTTAGACAAGACCGTGTGCGTGTGTATGCATGTTTAAAATTTATATGCATGTTTAAAATTAATATCCATGTTTGCATACAACCATCAAAGATGTCAAACTCTATTTTGTCATACTTTGAATTCAGATCAAACAGAAATAACAAAAATGTGAAAATCCGGTGTATACAGAATTGATATAATCACAGAATACACTTAAATCAGACTAGAGTAGGCCCATGAGGATATTCATTTGATGTGGATACGTTGAGGATGAGGATATCCATTTGTTAGCACAGCTCATTTACGAATGCAATAAACTTTCGACTTTATAGGACGCGTTCATCTAGTATAGGATTCGATACAATGATATCACTGTAGAATACTTCAGCGGGGGTTTTGATGAAATTCTGGGGTGCTTTCTGAAGAAACAACAACAAATATACAAGATATATCATTCAATTTTTATCATTCTTCTATTCCTGTGATCATTATCGTTATCATGGACAACTATGATTACCAGCACGTTACAATCTGTATATAATTAGTATGCATTGAAAAGATAATTACTATCATGCTATTATGTTATATTATGTTTATGTATTATCTATTCTATATAGTAACATGTGTATTCGTATCGGTACGACAGAAAACTTGAGTTACAAGACGTTGTGCGTCTATTGGAGCTACACATGAGATATACATTTTTTGTCCTAGAGTGCTCTTAAAAAAATAGCACCGGAATAGTACCGATGTCTCTGTCCTCGCCTGAATTGGGAGTACGTAGTGACGCACTGGTGGCTTGGCTTATCTTAGGTAGATGATAAATCATCGATCGGAGCGATACGATATATCGCCTCAGCCGAGGTCTTGGCAGACTATACCTGCATTTCTGACTTACCGCGCTCTTCATGCACAATGGTCGGGAGATGATGTCACCGGAGTTGACGTGACAACGGACAAAATGTCCCCCATGATTCAAATTTACCGTACAGTTTTCGCAGGGACACTATCGTTGATCAGCTAGAGTTCTTGTCGACACCCCACGTCCAAGCAAGCGTGATATTCCAAAGGTGACGAGGTGAAGGCAACTTGGATGATAGTGGGTGGGGCTAGTGTAATCATATGCCAATAGAAATGATTCCTTCGTGATGGATAAGTTGTTCAAAACGAAAATAAACAAAGCACAGACAAAACATCCAAATACCGGAAAAAAAAAACCCAACAGATGTCACAGACGGCAGTATTAAAGTGCGTACATTTTGCAATTGTTTTTTGTGTCAAAATCTAATTAGCATGCGCCCATTTGTGTGAATGTTACTGTATAGATATGTATTGTTGTGTTCATGTTAACAAGTTTGTTCCTATGTGTTAATAAAAAGCTCTCTCTTTTTACATCAATTATTACCAACACTGACCACAGTTTTCTTTTTATTTAGTATTAAATATTCTTATTTTTATGTTTTTGCCCTCTTTCTTCCATTGCGATAAACTTGATGGGTCCCTTTAAGCTGATTGCGTGTCAGGGAAATCTAGTATCACTACATCAGGTATTAAACTCCGTTATACTCCGTTTGGCGGCCGCCGAGTCAAATAACAACAATTTAATTTCAAGACTCCCATGGACGCGTATGCCCGATATGAGGGATAAATGACATATTTAGCGCCGGAGAGTAGATTCCTTTTCCAGTCGTTTTTTTATATAAACCAAACTAAAAAAGATAAAGCTGAAAAAAAGTAGAGGAAAAGAGGAAAGAGTGGGTAGAATATGAGGAAAAAGTGGAGGGGGGAAAAGGGAAAATAAGCAGAGCGAGCTGGCGTATAACGATTTATGTTCTCTGGCGGAGATATCTGCTTCGTTATATCGCAATAACGCCAATGAATATCTCATCTCGTAAATTTGGCCCGCGCTAGATGATTGAATGTTCGACATGTGTTTAAGCTGATCGGTGATAAAAACCTCGCAATTATGCGTTCCCTCCCTACCCGAGTCAAATGAGAAAAGCGGGGTTAAACGTATCAGATTTAACAGAGAACATTATGATGGCATATATAATCCCGAAGATATTGGAAAATCTGACCCCTCCCCCGTCCGAGAGCAGTCCAAACTCGAGTCGTCCATAATATCGTCCCTTTGCGCAAGTTTTCTCTTTCGCTTTATCTCACCTTGCAGTTCTTCTTTTGATTATCTTCTGTAGTCGTTTATTTTTGTTGTTTCAGTGTTTATCTCTTTCTGATGGTGCGGGAGGGTGGAGACGTTTGAGATAGATGTAATAAGCTTTTGGTTTGAGACGCTTCTAATCTCATACTTGCTGTTTGGTTCAAAGAGTCGCTCGAATGGTGTGCGTTTTGAGGGTTCGCATATCTTATTTTCTTCTTAGCGAATCCTGAAGTAGATGTTTAAAGGTTCTCAAGGAGCGTACCTTGATTATGTAGGCCCTGCTCTTATCATTGTGGGAGATCCATGCTATAATACGGCGGATAAGGCTGTGAATCGTAAACAGAAAGTCTGTACGCGGGGTTCGAACCCACGTCTGGTGCGTTCATCCTTGGACGAGATGTTTTGTCCACTATGTTCCCCCCTTGACCGAGAGGTCTAAATGAATGCCCGGCAATGCTGAGGCGGTATATGGCAGGGTCCTAGCTGCGAGAGCAGTGTTATTAAACACTGAAGAAGAGACCCCGAGTAGATAAGACCATATACTTATAATAATGATAATAATGATAACAACAACAATAATGATAATAATAATAATAATAATAATAATAATAATAATAATAATAATAATAATAAGAAGAAGAAGAAGAAGAAGAAGAAGAAGAGAAGAATTATCATCATCATCATCATCATCATCATCATTATCATCATCATGATTATCATCATTTTCATTATACGTCTTCCCGACATCAAATCTTGTAACATTAAAGGCTAGAAACCACAGGAAAGCCGTTGTAATCTAACTTACAGAGACCATTCAGATACTAACTTCAGTACACCCTGAAATGACTGTACCAGGTTGTGATATCTTGAACAGGCAAATTAAAACGCGCTTATCGCTGCGTGCATGAATAAATGCGAATTTCACAAAAAAAAAAAAAACACCAAAAAGGGACACCGAGAGAAAGAAAGAGAGAGAGAGAGAGAGATAGAAAAGGGATGCAGATATATATATGAGAATGTATAAGACGGATATCATGGTCTTTGAAACCAGAGAGACATTTAGAGTTAAAGAGAACGCTAAACCAAAATATGGATGTAAGAGAAGGAACTAAAATAGACATGAGACGAAGTAAGAGATGACGAGAGAAAGAGAATGAGAGAGAGAGAGAGAAAGAAAGATATATCTTAGTGAGAGAGTGTGTGGTTATGTGCGTGCAAGAGAGAAAGACAGAGAGAAAGATATATGATCATAGAGAAATATATATAAGAAGAAAGAGAGAGAGAAGGATATATCTTAGTGAGAGAGATAGATTGAGAGAAAGATAGAGAGAGAGGGAGAGAGAGCAAGATAGAGAGCGGGAGAGAGAAAGACAGAGCGAGAGAGGGAGAGAGTGGGGAAGATGATCATCGTGTTAGCCTATAACCCAATTACACGATTTTGATTGGCTAATTAGGGAAATTTTGATCGCGGAATTACGCTGATGGCGGGAACACATCCCGATTTCTGGCGGGAAACAGAGATTGGGTAAACGATGGGTGTCAGCCAATGAACGTTTGATTGGATTAGTTGTCACGGCGAGTTTCCTCATCAGCGAACTATTCTGAAATCCAGTCGTCACGAGATCATGGATTTGAATCCAATATTATAATAGAGACATTAATATTCTCCTCAATCTAGTGAGAATATCAAAGTGAGATTCCAGTTGTTTTGTTTTAATTCAACTATAACAAACTTTGATAAGTAGAGTTTTATAGGAAGAATAGAATTTTAATAGTTCCATGGTAATCAGCACTGTGTCACACAACCGTGTGATAATTCGGGTCACAGTCCCATATGCATTGATTAGAGGCAATGTTGTCATCGCCCTCACAACCCTCTCACTGGGGTGTATACAGTACAATAATATCATAATTATGTTTCAGTCGAAAACTTAAACTCAACTCCTTCACCCTCAGAATTCATCATCATATCACTTATTATTAAGAAGATGTATTTGGCTTTTTGGCTTTGTTTTTTGACTTACTTTTGCTGTTACAATGCAATACAATGCAATGCAATGCAATACAATACAATACAATACAATACAATACAATACAATACAATACAATACAATACAATACAATACAATACAATACAATACAATACAATGCAATACAACATAATACAATACAATATAATACAATACAATACAATACAATACAATACAATACAATACAATACAATACAATGCAATGCAATGCAATGCAATGGAATACAATACTATTCAATACAATACAATACAATACAATACAATTCAATACAATTCAATACAATACAATACAATACAATACAATACAATACAATACAGTACAATTAATGTTTTATTTACGTTCTTCCCATGTGGCTCACACAGTTTACAAAATTAGAGAAATTGAACGTTCATAAACACATTTAAGAGCAATAGATTTGTAAGCCGGTCAAGGGAGGAGGGGGCTATCATCACGTTATCCTATGTCTGTATGTGCGCAATAATGCTCAATAATGTGAAAACATGTGGAATTTTAGAATCTCGTGGTTCTCTTATATTTCATTTCAGGTCTTGGTGAAACCATTCAAACATTGTCTCGTACGATGGTATAGTCTGATGAATCAAAGTCACCTGAAAGAAGTTGACCAGAAAATGCACCGTCTATATGGTTCAGTAGAATATATTATGAAGATCGAGTTTAATTGCAAAATGGGTAACGTGCCAGTTTGAGATATTTTAAAGTAAGTCCATCATCAGATAGAACAAAATAACACCTTTCAGTTGTTACCTTACGTGTTACACAACAAGGATTATTCTTGAAGTAATGATTAAGAATGTCGCATATTTTCTTATGATTTTCATTGCATTTTAGCAGCTTTAATCGCAAATATCTTAACTTAACAAGGATGGAGTTAATCGATTTTTACGATCAAATTCTTCATATCGATGTAAAAAAATGACCTCAGCAAATTGCTCAACAATGCACGGAGGATTTTTACGAGGATTCTTCAAAATGCTTACAGCAGAATGTCGCATAGTCTAGTGAGAACATTTCACAAGTGCTGCTGAACACTTATTATAATGGCTGGTCTTGACTTTAAGCGGTAATTGATCCGAACTGATCCTAATTGGTTTAGATGTTGACCACATGACATTCATTGTTTTCGTTATAATGCACTGTGGTGTTTTATAGCTCTGAGTTTCTGTGTTCTATATTGTGAATAAACTACGGTTACAATATGAAATTGTACATACTCTTTATGCTCTAAATCTACACTGATACTTCCATATAGTCTCTGACTTTATGTCAAATCGTTGTCTAAATTTAGTGTCCAACCACGTTTATGTCAACTGTTCACTTGTTGTAGTTACCAAGTACTTCTTTTTGAATCACTCTATTCAAAATACTTATGCACAAATTATGCACAAATACTGATGTGTTTTTTTTTTTTGACATTTCAAAAGTAGTATCGACCACACATGCATTTATCTTTATTTAACTTTATTTTTATCAAATTAGATTTCGTTTGATTTTATTCATGGTTTGAAGCTAACATTTTACTCGAATCCCCTGCCCCTGGCTTTTAAATACGAACACCCTTTCTCCCGACATATAGGGTGAGTAATCCCCGTGAAAAACCTACAACGATCATCTAACAATGTTCACTTGCAGTTTTCCCTTGCGCTCTTGCTGCCGCGTAACGTCCGAGGGAAAAAAAAAACCCCGCTGCATGGAGATAATAATCGTGCCGGAGTGACTATGATAATTGTCCGAATGGTTGTCTTCCAAGTCCAAATTGTCCTCGCAAAATGATTGGTGGGACAAGTATTGCGTCATGGATTTCCAGTGAACATTGGCGAGCAAACAATACCATTTTTTTTTTGTTACTGGTTTAGACGTATTAATCATATATACTACAACATGAAAAATGACAAATTGATTAGCCTGATAATCATACAGAACTGCTCTAGGCAATATCAATTTGGATCCACGTAATAAACCTCGGAACTTCCTCATAATCTACAGGGTGCGAATGATTTATAGGTTTTATTTTTCTTATGTATGTAATGATATTAACACTGAAAGCAAATTCTTAAAACCTGAGCTACTACGATTCAAGCTGAATTAATAACATGTTTTCGCGGTGATATTTTGGTCCTCATTGAATGTTCACGATATCGTACAATCATTGAAATTCCATTATCGATTCAAATACGTTTGATATTACTTTCTTTCAAACATCTTGCCATGTATTCTTAAATTTTCATCGCAGATAAAGTGTTCTACTAATCAAGGAAGTCTTGCATTTGATCTTCTAACGTTAAATATGGACGTTATTCTACGTTTGATGATATCATATCAACCAGATCGAGTATATGACCGCGTGAATGTGTACTCTGCCCGGTCGAATCGCGAGGACAGGTTAGCGGAGCCCTGTCTCCGCCATTACAACCATTCCACGCCTCTTACATCAAGCGGCTCTTTGGCTTGTGCGTTAGTCGCACCATCGTCACGAGCTGATGATGGCAAAACCTGTATGCGTTCTGATCCCTGAAAAGGCAATTTGTCCAGGCCTACGCCAGGAATACCAAAAGAAACGCTTTTAATTACGCCGAACTAATTATGACGGAAGGCTGGAGTTAAAACTAAGGAGGAAATAAAGACATCGCTCTGAAGTAAGCGACGTATCAGTTCATCGCACTGTCTGGCAGAGTCTGCTTAAATATGCGATGTCTTCATGCGGTGATTAATGATAGACGGTATCTTCAGTCCCATAGTAATCATTTTTCGGTATCTTCGGTGTCTGCTGCTATAGCCAGATGCAGCCCACTGCCGCGAGCAGTGCAGCGGGTAAAAGTACAAATCCAGGTTCTTCTCGCTGTCTTCACCACACTCGAAAGGCTTTTTTCTCTCCCAAGTATAGCAGGAGGAAGCCTCACCAACCTCCGACTCTGTAAATCAAATGGAAAATAAATCATCGAAACTCAAGAGCCGATACCAGCGAGTGAATTTATCATCAGCATTTTTCCAATCGCTGCCAAGTTGTATGAATTTTACTTCGAAATCATTAGCGCCGTTATTTTTTTTTTTCTTTTAAGTAGTAGTAGTAGTAGTAGAATGACACTATATTGGGCTTTCCTTTTCTGGCATCAGCGGGGAATTTCGACGTTTACCGATTTGCCAGACTCACGGGAAAATAAGATACCAGCCGCCGGTCCCGAGAATGATCGCTCGTATGAATGATGTTGGTAGAGATCTGTTTACTCATCGTAGCAGAGACTTTCGGGAGCGAAGTTTCTCAGATGAGAGATGGTATAAAAGTTCTATAATGCATGGACCATGAGACCCCAGACGACCCAATCAAAAGAAATCGGAAGGATGTCTTCGATAGAGCTGCTTAATAATGACTGGCAGATGTTGTTAAAGCGTCATAAGGAGTCAGAATGCCTTATAACGCCAAGGTTCACATGTCCTTATATAGTATGACATTTCTGCAATTGACGAATGCCTTTGAATGGGAGAACGAACAGAACGAACAGTGAGACAGAAAGACAGACGAATATTGACAGACAGAATGATGAAGAATGTTTTTTTACCAAGTTGACGACAATATTGAAATATTGTCTTTTTTCAAATTCTTAATTGTTGTTTTTTTTTGTGCCGTTTCAAAAAGAATGTTTTCATACCAGTAAGCTGTCTTTGTTTTCAAACTTAGCGTGACATTTTGATGCAAAGTGACCGATTTCGTGAATGTGGAAATTTCACATATTTCAGGATAAAAATGAAGCATACATTGTACCATGGGTGTCATCATTCTAACAGCTTTGGTCACAATGCATGCTCTCAGGCGATTAATCAATGTCTTAGGTCGAATCACATGAGAAAAAAAAAAAAAAAACGTCGCACGCCTGAATAGACGTATTACGTCATTATTAGAATTCAGCGCCTTAACGCGCACGAACAAAGTGATGACGAATCTAAAGACAATTATGAGAATCTTAAGATAAAGGGACTTGATACTATTAAGACAAAGCAGGTAGAACGATTGAAACATAGTATTAGCAAATTCGCATATTAGCGCCCGCATATTACAGTATGAGCGCGCGTTCTGTACAACTTGGTCATCACCAACCTTCCTCACTTCGTTCTTTCCAGCTAGTCTAGACCAACGTCCTTGAATCTGTGTTTTAGTAATTATCAGCGTGGAGAATAGGCATAATCATGAACTGAGCCCATCGCCGGATGACGTCACTGTGCGGTCGGAAAATGAAAATAATTATCAAAACCTCCCGCGGTCAAGTTTACGACGAGAGAGGGCAGTATTCCTCCTTCATGAACGAGGCATGGCGGTGAGGGTTCCAAATGTATTATGATAGATAATGCACAGATTGAAGTGTATGATAAGAACAACAACTAAAGAATACGGCTGACCCTTAAGCTATGGGGAAGCGAGATTGGCTTTCGTAAATATTTCGCAAATCATCGCAAAAGAATTAATCATTTGGAACGAGAAAGCCCAATTAAAAAAAATATGTCGGCAATTTGTTCAGTTACAGTGGTGCTGGTCAACGCGACCAAGAATTTTTCAAAAATCATCCTTACTGCAACAATTCAGTTTCACATACTTGCGAAGGAAGTATACCTCTTCGCTTATTGTAACATTAGAACAGCTGATTAATAATGATTGTGTTCCCTCATTTGAGATTTGTAGTTTATTAAACAGTAAGCATTTATCTGTTATTTGCTGTTTTTCTTCTTTAATCATTCGTTCATTAAGATTTCTCCAAAGCATTTCATTGTCATGTTTCATCCTGATTTCAATCAAATCTATCGTATGTCGGTGATTTTGTTGCGGGGGGGGGGGATTTAGATTCATAATGTTAATCATCCGCAGCCGTAGTGGATGATATAAAAAAATATTTATGTTTGAAAATATCGGCTGCCGCGAAACTCTCATTTACGCAATTATTAAGTGTGATAAAATACTGTAGTTGTAATGTTAATATTTGTAAACGTATGCATGTAATAATTTGTGAACAGATAATATGTATGTGAATTTATAGATTTATTCATCTACATAATAACATTATAGGAAGAGGAGCATGCATGGAGTGACTTATTCCTGTTCACATTCGTAGGATTACAGTGGTCCCTTTTTTTGTGGTACAGTTTTGAGTTTTTCATGAGAGAAGTTCAGGTTCGAATTTCCTCATCATGCGGGGAATCGAAATACTTTTCAGAATACAGCTTTGTATATACACCCAAAATAGTCAGCTCAGTTCAGCTCCTTTCAATCTGTTTTCATAGCTTCATATTTTTCAAAGGAATAACAAATACTTTTGACATTGGTACAACAAATAAGAATACAAAAATGTAGGGTCTACATGCAACCACGTGTTTGGATTGCACATTACAAAATGAAGATCGTACTGAACACAAAATGTGACTGGTGATAATATTGTACGAAGGCGTCTCAAAGAAGCAACACAAATGTGAAGGGTCTCGATGAAAGCTTAGCGTGTAAAACTACAGGTCCCAAATTAAAGGGTATGCAAATTACAGAGACCGGATATGAATATTTGGGCTTAAGCTTTTGAAACTCATTATTCCTTTCAATTAGATTGTCCAAAGATATTACAATTTCGACCGTGTAAATTCTATGCACGTCTCTGTGCTATCTTTTTAACTTCCACCTCCGGAACGCTTTATCAACCATTTTACGAGTCGTACATTAATCGTAGTAGTCCCGACATAAATGGTATATGCTAGGACGATGTAAATAGCTGCGTGCGTTAATTGAGCATAATGACCAGGCAAGATCAATGACATGCCAGCGAGAGTTTATCGAGTTCATTATTGCTAATAAATATTTATCGCCGCTTAATGTGACTATAATGCCCTGTTGTACGGGAAGGGGAAACGCGTGGCGTCGATGATTGAATTATTCGCCAGTAGTCGAGGCATGCGAGGGAAGGTAGCTCTATAAGGATTTCGAACATTCCCCCATCCCTTTTTGCCAAGTATTGAAGTGAAATCATGATTAATCCATCGTTTGTAGATTCAGCGGGCGGTATACCCAGATCCGCGCCCAGGCGCACCGCGGCCAAACACCGCCGCATCGCACGATCGCTTGAGCGGTCGCGGGCGTGCTCTTCGCGCCCGCACTGGTACCCCGAATCGACCGACCCGGCGCGCTGCTGCTGGATGCTGTTGCTGCTCCTTGCTCTGCGGCGAAGCTGCGAGGAGGATAGCGCAAAACAATGTAATTATCCCGCAGTCAGGCGGAACACGGTTTCTAATATACGAGGCCTGTCCCCACAGACCTCCACGCTCTCATTGAAAAGTGGATCGTTTACGAGCTCTAGAGGCCACTCGGAATCCGTGATCGGACTGACATTACTTGCGATCGCCTGCCTAATGCCACCTAGAACCTCCCGCTTCTTCCTAACAAGAAACAAAACAGAAAAAAAAGATAGACGCAGAAGAAAAACCATAGAATACAGGGACAGAAATATTCACGACTGTCGGCTTGACAAGACTACAGGCCTATCCCTTCGCCAAATGTATTTCTCATTAGCCATCTCGCTCATTAATAGATAATCTATGAATGGCAGGGGGAACTGTATCGAGCTTAAATTGATCAAATCAAAGACTGTGGAAGCTGAATAGCAATTGACTAGAGCCAGCACTATAGGACATGTTGTATACAAAGTCAGTTAGCCTTCCGTTGGCTTTTGCAAATACTCTGTATGCGTTGCGATGTGCCTTGGTCCGAAATACACTGTATTGCCAAAATATGACGAAGCTTGTACTGCAAAATAACGATGTCATAAGCAAAGTTAATGAAATCTCCAGTATGAAGTCATATTCAACATTTATCAGTGTTATCAACTAATTCTTATTTACAATACGATATAAAAAATTGTGGAAAGAGGGTAGATGTATGTAGTAAAAGGATGATACTTCCGTATAATTTTCCTATGAAGTCGGCGTCATTATACATTATCACCTAACAACACAGCGTGCGATAACTCCTACAGTTATGTCGCAAGTTTGGTAGTGTATACGCTAGCTAACGCAGACCTTGAGCTTTGAAAAAAAAATATCCACATCCTCCGTCTACCCCATCAACGTTTATTAGAATTCTACCTTTGCATATCTGTTTAATTCATCCCTCTGTATAGTTTCCCCCGGAAAACCAAGCTTCAACCCGATAAAATTAGACACCCATCTCTCCCTCGGGGGGCGCGCGGCGCTGTCATCGAAAAAGGGACTGGCCCAAATTTATTGGCCGTCGATTAATGAGGTCACCGTTTTGTTCTTTCTCTATCTCCAAAGGCCTCCTGTGTGAAACTTTCAAATTGGCAACCCTCCATATTACTGTAAATACAACCGAGAGGTGAGGGGGACAGTTCGACCATAGAATCAGGAAATAACTTATTGGACTGGAATGGCGAGAAAGCTAATAACCCTGAGCGCATCGGAAGGTGGCCTCCCTGAAAAATTCAAACCGACAAGGGCGGGGTGGAATATTTGGCCCTGATGTGTCAAGCAGAAGCGAGTGAATTGTTTTTCACCCTACATGATACCCACCCCCTTTTTTTTTTACCGCTTTGTCCCTCTTGTATTGTCTTGGTGACGAGTTACAGAACGGACATGAGCAGTTTTTGTTGTAGTAAGGACGTGCTAGCCTGAAAAAAAGAAAAAAAAAAGAAATGGTATCGGACGATTCCGTTGCATTTTGAAATGTCTGGAGACGAATTAGAACTAGGACGATCCAGCTTAAATCTTTCCATATACTTCATTGAGCGTGTGAAAACGGGCGATATAAAGCGCGCGACGCATACATAACCCGCCGTTCGGTTTCCCATTTCGCGCATTTGGCGGGAAACAGGGCGGCACGAGGTGATATGGCTGGAATTCATCAAGCCATATCTCTCCGGCTATTCATTATACTCTTTCTCTTCCTTTTTGTATTTGTTTTCTATGAGCTGTTATAATATGATACTATATTTATCACATCTTCGTCGGTATACATCATCGGCCATTATATACAGTAAAATAAAAAATGACTTGGCTGGATGATACAGGAAAATGTATAATGATCAATGATTAACATCAATAATCATTAAAAGAATATGAATATGTCTATTAAGTTGAAGCATCTATAATTTGCATCATGCTGTTGTTAACATGGTTCAGAAAACATTACATCTTCACGAAATTTGAATTCTTTGTCGGGTTTTTACCCCGAGTCCCATTTTAGATGGCTTTTATCGGTCTTGCTTATATACAAAGTAGAAAGCGCAGTTTACTGGTGATTTGACGCATATCAGCACTATGTAAGGCATGCATAAATTCTACGTAAAATCCTGATATTGATTAGGATACAATATGCCTACTTTACAGAAAAGTTAGTGTAGTTAGCAAAAAAAAAATGGAACTTCAACTCTCATATAATATATAATAGTGGTCTGCTTTGCATAACCTTTTTTTTTCTTCACGTTTACCTTACCAACTGTGAGCGACTCCCTTTAGAATACCAGCGAATCTGCTATGTAGATGCAAATCAGTGAAGATTTTGTCTAGAACACATCGTTGTTGAACACATACCTGTTTTTTTTTTTCTGTCAGTAACTTAATATCTTTAGAAGATAGCAATACTTGCGTTGTAAATGTTCTGATGCGTATACATTCTCCTCGAAGTAAAACTCGATCAATACCATGGAATGATTGGAGAATCAAGCCTTTCTTATTAAAGAAAAAAACCACTTAAGTTCTCTTCACCTTCACACATTTTTATGTTCTTGTTTATTTCTTTGTATTGTCCACTTGTAGCAATATCATAATTAGATAGACTGTCGTACAATGAAAAATGCAATAAGAGCATAAATTCATTTTTTTCTTCATTCAAGCCTTCTCGCGTACGACAAAATTAGGCTTAGATCAGAATTGCATGTAAAAGAAAAAAAACCAAGACGATATCTTGTAACACAAATACTAGTTGATACTAATTTGACAACTGTGATTACGCTACACATAAGTATACGCGCATGCTATTACATGCAGGATCCACTGCACTAGCAATTAAGAGGCCCCATAATTACATCAACTACTTGTACACCTTATAACCACAGCACCATATACCATGATTGTGTACGAGTACTTAGTATACAGCAGCTGCGACGGTTACGGATGGAGCAAGAAGAATTAAGTCTAAAAAAATGCATCATACGCTGCGTCAAATTTCCTGAACCAATGTCACGTGTCAGTGAATATACGATCATCCTGTGTCATGCGAAAGTAATCCAGGTATATACGGTATAAACCTTCGCCACTTGTCTGCCGATCTCTCTCATCAAATTTATCTCGGTCCACAATATGCTTGTGACGTCATCACTAGTTTGATTTCTTTTAGTAATTGAAAAAAAAATCCAATTTCTTTATTGCATGTCTTAATGCAGATTTGTGGGACGTGGATATGCATGTGGAAAATAGCTCTTTTCTTTTCTTTGTTTATACCACCCAAAAAGAAAATGCACGTTGATAATGAATGTACATATTAGATGCAATGTACAGCATTTTATGTAAAATACACACAAATGATACAAATATATTCGGATCGGATACGAATATATTCATGGCTTTTATTCTCTATCATGTCAATGACAATGAATGTAGAGTTGTCTGTATATAGCGGTTTGAAAGCTTCATTCAGATACGCGAACAGGATTTCAGGTAATATTTCAAGTGATATTCCAGGATTCCGATGACGTAATAAAAGGATCGCAGACGCCTTATTATGCTGACAAGGCTATTATAAAGAGTATGTCGATGCAATTTTTATGCACTTGCTTCATAAGTAAGACAGTAAATAGTAGTCAGCAAAGGTCTTATTGCTAAGAAATGAAACATGAGAGAAGACAAACAAACAAGCAAACAAACAACAGATGGGACAGGAATAAACAAACAACGTCAGACAGACAACAAGCAGATTGCACGTATGGAAGGTGGACTGAACGAAAGGGCGGCCAATTATCAAATCGTATTTGACAACGCATTCTAACATTGTGTACAGACAGACTGGTACCACTGTAAGAATGTTCACGTCTGATGTCGACCCAATATACGGATACATTGTACCATTTTTACTCAAGCATTCAACCGCGCATCTGCACAAACACCTAAAGTGAGAAACAATCACCAACAGTGTTTGCCCTTTCCCTTTCAGCACATACTTATGCACGTCGTACATAAAATTATATAAAAGATATAAATTTCACCACCATCCAAAGCCATGTTTTATGACCTTTACTTTCTCTTTCTTAAGATTTATACAGCGTGCAGTTTTATTACTTTTGTACAGAATGTTGTGTTGTAAGCGGCAATGTTCATTGTGCAATTGACTTTTTCAATGTCATTTTGTACATTTTTGCTTAGTTTGTATATTTGTATCTTATTTGTTGATTATGTGCGCAGGATAATAACAATAAGGAAATAAAACCAAAACCAAGAAACCCAAATCAAGTGATTGATACCAAAAGAATTTCTGATATGGAAAAAAATGATGGTCTGAAAATGTATACTAAGTACTCAATGGTCACGCGTGAAGTACTGAGTGCATAAAAGATATGAGAGTGAATATTTTGCATAAACTGCATCCAGTGTAATATTATGTTATAAAAACGTGATATGTATATAATCCATAAACATATATAATGTAATATATACTCATAGGGCCTATATATAGTGTATATGAACATACTTATGATGCATACAGATATGTATACCTATACTAATAGTCATGAACTTATTATGAATATATATATAAATATATATGAATAAACATATATGAATATATATATATATATATTATATGTATGTATATATACATATATATGTTTCATATGATACAAATCATGGCATGTCTTCTTATTTTTCATTGATACGCTTATTTCACATTTTGTGCTCATGTGTAGGTTTGTATGACTGTGTGAATGCGTGCGTTTCGTGGTGAGTTGGTTATGTTTTGACGAGTCGCAAGAACGAGAGACAGACAGACAGACATCCAGAGAGACAGAGAGAGAGAGAGAGAGAGAGAGAGAGGAAGGAAGATGGGGAAGGGGAAGGGGGATCTTCGCGCTGTTATTTCGCTACTTAGCGCATCGTCAACTTCTAATTTAGTCCGCGTGGTTGATGTTTCTCGAGAGGCCCGGCCGTAACCCAGGCCCGATGGAGCGCATCATGAGACTCTCTCACTCGCCATCAACATCCCAGGACTCGGTCCATCAACCGCCTAGCCTCTCACCAAGCCGCTCAAGCTTGAGAATTAGCCGCGTCTTCTGAGTATGGAAGATTCGGGTCTATATACTGCATGGCAACTAAACCCCGACTCGCGCTCCTTCCCTGAAAATGCGAATGTGAATCCTCAGGTGACGGTTTAAATCTAAAAATAAAAATGAGTCTAAACACACACACAAACACACAGACACACACAGACACACACACACACACAACAACAACAACAACAACAACAACAACAACAACGAGAATCAAGAAGAAAAAAAGAAGGAAGGTGAATCGGGGATGAATGATTAGAAGTAGTGAAGGGGACGGAAAACGAAGGTAGCATTCGGATCATTTTAGATAGACGTATAAAGTTGAGAAGCCATAGGGCTCCACCTGTCTTCGTATTGTGCGTTCAAAATTAATCATATCCTCACTTCAGTCCTTTAGATAGAAAACATGAGGAGGAGGTGGAGGTAGAGGAGGAGAAGGAGGAGGAGATGGATGCGGAAAGTGAACAGAGGTTTGAGAGAAAATGGATTCAACAGAAGTATGATTAGACAAGAAGAAGAAGAGATGAAAAAATAAGCAAGTACGTCTCTGTGTCTGCTCGAATACTTTGCGAGGACATTTTGCTTTGCAAGCTAGTGCAGCTATTTATCTTCTAGTAACAGTTAGAGTCAAACGCAACTAACAGGAATCAGGAAAGAGTTTGAACCGGAGATTTAAAACGAAGAAAATAAAACTCTATGTGACCACTTTAAGCACCCCTACCAACTCTTCTCGCCCCTCCCACATTCTGGCCGTGATGCGGAGGAAGCACACCTAAACTCTCTTCTTTTGCTTCCTGTGTAACCAGTTATTGGTCCTGACTGAAGAAGGTATAGTGAAAGTGTCTAACTCCCCAGATGCTGTCTGTGTCTGGTCTCTTGCTTACGTCACAGTGCTCGGCGGGACGTTGCACTGTTGTTTGTAATCATCTTGCAAGATTAACGAAGCATCGTAATATTTCGATGGATCCACTTGTTTAGCAACAGTACGATTTGATCTTCCCTATATGATAATGTCTTGTGCATTATGGCCACGAGAAATGAAATCACCACTAAACAACATTTGGACTACAGTGTACTTCTTCTTTTTTTAATTTTTCTTTCTTTGATACTTCATGATTGTTCAGCTTGTCCGCGAAGAAACCACACGCCCAATTCCTGACTGGAATGGAAAATGAGTTACAACAGCCAAACACACAACAGCCAACACTCACTCATTCGCAAAGACACACATTTATTATAGACAAAAGCGAAGACACAGACAGCCATTCACACATATACACAGCAATAATATATCATGCTTTTGTTTATTGCCTGTGCGTGTGGGGGTGTGAGTGAATTTTGTGTGTGTTCTGTTTATAATTTTGTATCATCACACATAGATACAAGTACATTATTACACTGTCTCGACATGGCAGCCGAAATTAGACAACCACTTCAGAGGCATGCTAGTGGCTATGTTCATGTCTATATATATATACACACAAACACACACACACACACACAAACACACACACACACACACACACACACACACACACACACACACACACACACATATATATATATATATATATATATATATATATATATATATATATATACATATATGTGTGTGTGTGTGTGTGTGTGTGTTTATATTTTATGTTTATCATGATGAATACATACACACATACACAATTTCTTACTATATCTACATAATATAATACACATGGTTTCCCTTATTTGTCGCTGTCTTGCTCTGTCTGTCCGTTTCTCTATCTCTACCTCTACTTTCCTTTTCAAGACAGCGACCACAATCTGATCTGGAAATATCCTGAGATGTGAGAGCGGCGAGTGCGTAGCGCAGATGATACACCACCACCACCTGCTACTGGGCTTTTTCTCTATACTACCGACCCCGCCTAGACAGGAAATGGAAGAATGCGGTGTCGTGTTGTATCAAAGAAAGACACAACTCTCATGTCATGTCTTATCGGACATTGCTCTCGTCTGCAATATGATATAGTGACATGAAGGCTATCATTTCAATGAGCATGCAACCAACAATTATCTTGTAGATGCTGCACTGTCCTTTAAAATCAACGATCATCTTTTTGGTTGGACTGTGCAAGACTGTCTTATGAATGTTGTTGGATGTTATAGTATCGGTTTCGATGGGCATCGTAGTATCGGTTTCTGGTTTTAAGGAGGAGATTTAGTAATTTTCGAGTTTCTTGCTGACCGCACTTTGCGCGCCAACCATCCGATGACCTGCTCAGTGCAGACGACTATCCCCAGCTCCTTTAGGTCTCAAGTGTCGCATCCTGTAATCCACCAACCTCGCCACGACGTCACCCTTCGCCAAGCACGCCAAGTATGTGTCACCGCTTCATCGTGGTATTTTGACGCTCCGCTTGGCGCGCTATTATTTTCGTGTCCGCGCCTCTTCAATTTATCATCTCGGTGGGCATAAAAATTGAGTTCTGCCTTTCCCGAGCCTCATTTTAATTACTCTCTGCCGCAACATTCCCTAACATAACCAAGAAAAGCTCCGTCCGAAACTCAACAAACATCCCCATCTAGTTTTATTGCCACTACGCGTGTTGGCAGCGTTAATCACTCTCGAAGAACAAGAGCGCGCACACTTTTCTTCTTCCTTTTTGTGGGCATTCAAAATAAAAAAGGAAAACTATTAATTACTAACATTTCACAGATGGTTTGATTTGAAGAAATTGTTTTGTTTATTGCGTTTTATCTCGTCTTGTCTCCGTGTGCGCTGGCGGTGCTCCTGATGTATTCCTCACCGTCACCACCCCCCCCCCCCCCCCATCAAGTCAATGAGCCGTCTTATTCCAATAATTGCATTTTTGCTCTTTACGAGTGTGAAAATGAATTTGCTATTCTCTTTGCTTCTAATTCTAATGAAAAAAACAATTAAAACAACAAATAAAAGCCACTGGACACCCAAGACTGGAAAGTTGATCGGATAAAAAGTTATTATTGCCCTACGAATGAGAAGTTTGGGAATCAAAAGTTATGTTAAAGATATTTTTGACTCCATCTCAGTCAAAAAAGCATTCCATCTTTCTCTGACAACAAAAATTCCTCAGCTTCTGTAAGGGTTCAATCTTGTTCGTATAGGTGTCTGTCTGTGTGTATGTGTGTGCGTGTGTGTGTGTGGGGGTATGTACTACAAAGATTTTATACATTGGAGTATACACAAACGGATCATGTTATACATTAAATCTGTGCATATATGCGCAAAACGTATACACATGTTTGATTGGATGGACGATAGAAATGACTCGTTATAACCACACGAGATGATAACTTCTGTTTCTCCGTGGTAATCAAAGTAATAACGGTGAGGATATTATCCTTCAATCCTATACGTCACACACGGTGTCTTTTAACTATCGAATGCGCAGTCCTACAGGGTCCCTTAAAGGCGTGCAAATTTTGCCAAATGGTATTAAAGGGCGCATTTTCTATTCAACTTTTCGTCTATGCAGAAAATAGAAAACCTGTCACGTGCAGAGGCACAGCTGCTATAGATTTGTGTAATCCTTTTTTTTAATATAATATTTTGTACAAGATACTAGTATTCATCACATTGTGTATTATTCGCATTACTATTGACTACGTGTAACTAAATAAAATCAGCAACCAATGCTACTTGCACGGAGAAAATCGATGTAATTACATTAATGACAAAAAACTTTGCTTTTGTTCCCTAAAGCTTCTCAGAAAAAAAAAACTCAGCCGACTTGCTTGGCTTTTATTTTTGGTTTTGTTTGATTTCAAAGGAAATGATTGTGCTGCCAAATCACTATCCCGTGTCCCCCATTTCTCCAGCCATGAATTTTAGAAGTCTCTCCCGAGCTTCGGTTATTGCGAAACGAAAGAACCCTTTCCATTCATGGCATCCATTTGAAAAATAATGGGTGTTTTTCCTCTTAGACTCATATCCAAATGCTTTCCCTGAATTATAAACGGAGAACTCGTTACGGACGCTCAATAAATTATGGGAATCGATTACACTATCGGCCACCGGGGAATCGTTTGAGCGAGCGACGATAGTCAATCAAAGATATATCGTCGCCTCTCGTTTGATTTTCTTTGTCTAAATGAGACGGCGATAGACCCACGGCTAATCTGCCACAGCGTGTCATTAGGAGTCCCCTGATCAAGCGAGAAAACAATATAGTTCGTCTGCTTTTTCTCTTTCTTTCTTTTTATTCACACTGATGGAACAAATGACCATTTCAAACGTGCGAAGAATACTTAAGGCTTTTATTTCCCCTTTTTTATGATTGTAAGTGCGTGTGTTTGTGGAGAGATGTTTGCAAAACAGACGTTGTACGTGAAGAAATATTGGAAGATAGGCATGACATAAAATAAGTTAAAAAAAAAGTGGCCTCGGAATGTGTGTAGCGGGATTTACTTCGAAATTCCCTTGGAATGGGACGTATTAATGTAATCTGGGTTATTGCGCATTTTGAATGCACTGCCAGTTGGGAGTTTAATGGCATACGAAGGGCTGTTAAACGTGTATAGGAGACGCGATACGAATTTCAAGAGAAGGGCATATTATTTTCTTTTCGCGGTGGGTATAGAACGATCTCTTAGAAGGAAAAAAAAAAGGTCTGCAAATTATAAGATTTTTTTTAATTTTTGCCTCGTGTTCGGGCACATGCAAGTGAGGGCGGTTATGCATTTTTAAGGCTTGTCTTTCCATCTATACACAACTGCACAAGCTATTCCTTTGTGTTGAACGTGTGTATGTGTGTGTATGTGTGTAATTTGTGTGTCTGTCTGTCCGTCTGTCTGTCTGTCGGGGCTAATGGGGCGATTGTTGGCACATAACGTCATACAGTTCTGTTAGTTCTTCTGATTCCGCGAAGAACTTAACTTTGAGAATCATGTTTTCCCTTTCTTAGCCAAATACATGTTTTTTTACTGCCTAACAGAATAACTGAATGGGAAGCAAAAATGTCAGAGCAAATGCTTACTAAACTCTACATGCACATTACACAAACTTTTTTTAAATCTATAAAGCACATTATCATTGCTATTATAATATATATATATATACACGTGTATATATATATATATAATGTTGACACATATTTATGTACCTATATTTTATGTGAAAAAAAATGTATTTACAAGTTCTGTTGGAGATGGAAAAAATAAATGAATGAATGGTGTCTAAACTGCTCTGAATAAAAGTGGGAAGGTGTAAAGATGACAAAATTTAGGTATACCATCTATCAGAAATAGATCGAATTAGGCCCATCACAGTCACACTCACCATATTTATCAATATCGTATTTCGGTACCCGAATATACAATTTTTTTGTTTTGCGCTTATAGAAATCGACACCACTTTTTTTTTCTCGTGATACGATAAAGGTAACTACAAAGTGGCTCATCCATATTTGTGACATTTTCATCGAGTGGAATAAGATATCCATAACTTTTGAAGCAGCATAAATAACATGACCAATAACCAAAACGATCATGATACACGTATATATATATATATATATATATATATATATATATATATATATATATGTTTGTGTGTGTGTGTGTGTGCGTGTGTGTGTGTGTGTGTGTGTGTGTGTGTGTGTGTGTGTGTGTGTGTGTGTGTATGTATATATAAACATGTTGAGATTTTACGTATTGTATCCACAAAAACAAAGTGGTAATGCATTTTAGATTATACGTTTAATTGACTCAAATTTTCGGCGTCCCCGCACTGCAAAAAGTCCGGTGTTAAATAGTGAACACCGAGCTGGTGTTAAATTTTCGGTGCTCATTTATGGTGTTAAATTAACTCCTACGGGTGTCATTTCCAAATGTTAAACTGTTTTTGAAGAGTTTCTTAGTAACTGCACTTCTTGTTGATTTTTAATTTAAACAACACGATCAAGAATTTTACATTAAAATACTAGATTTTTGAAAAAATGTGAAAATAAATTTACACCAAAGTAACACCAGCTGGCGTGGTCTCTTATTGAAGCTGGACGGGTGTTAAACCATTGATATTAACACCAACAAATATCAAATCAACACCATGTGGTGTCATTTTTGAATTAGCACCAGTACAGTGTCAAAATAACACCAGGTACAGTGTCAAATTAACACCACTTTTCAACACCATCACAGTGCATTTTTAACACCTGTGGGTGTGGTCCTTTATTGAAGTTTGATCGGTGTTAGATTTAACACCCGTGGTGTTAAATCTAACACCGATGTTTTTACAGTGCGCCTTCTCCAGAAGTCTTGACATATATACTTATTTACATGTATACAAGTATACATGAATATGTTATATATTCATATCATGATTATTATATAACATACTTTCAAGATGTATACATTCATAGGTACTAAAACTCAATAAATTTTTTAAAAATCTTTTATTTCCTTTCTTTCTATCCTTTTTACCCAGCTGAGCAATGAACTACTTTTGAGACTCAAAAGCTGAGTCGAAATCATCATAACTGTCATTTATTGTGTCCACGTCGGAATGTTAATCAAGAAAAAGAAAGAAGTGTATAGATTGAGCTGGTCGAAAGACGGCAGGTTTTTCAGCCAAAATGAAATTTTCGTTGCCATCTCAAAGGCGACGCCAGTAGATTGCAGGAAGAAATATTATATCCCATATACACGATAAAGCAATAACCATGCGATACCGACAACAGCAGCTTTCCCCATTGTATACAGCGATGCATATCAAAAGACTATCGGCGGGAAGCAAAGAGTACGAAAGATAACTGGGGAAAAGTATGTTTTATGACGTCATTTGTGCGGCGAAAGAAGAATCAAAATATATATGTACATATATATTCGAGATATATATTATATATCTATTTCTCCATTGAAATGTGTATATACCAATATATGTATTTTCTTTGCAAGAAAGAAGAGCGTAATTTTAGCTTGTGAGAAATACAGTATAGACGCAGATGCGAGTAAGGTTTTAATTTTAAAATACAAATTCATCTGCATTTCTTAAATAAAGAGAGAAACACACAAAAAAAGAGAGAAGAAGGAAAATGAATAACGCTTCACTGCACCCGTCAGAGTGTCAATGACTTTGAAGTTTCCTAACTTTGACTTGCTTGAAGGAGATATTTCAACTTCTTCAAACAATATCAAAAGTATTACTGTTTTTATTCATCTTCATATACAACTCTTCTTTGAAGGAGCTTATAATATGCTGATATATCACAGTGTTTGATGAAAGAGCTGATGAATTCGTATACATTTGAAACGAAATGAAATAACATGATATATCCACAAAAATATGATCCACGAAATGAAAACATAACATATTTCATGAAATTTAAGATATCCATGAAATTAAATAGATTGATTTCCCAGGGTGGAAGATATTGGCAAGAGTCGACAAAGTAACACCATGCTGGTATAGCTGTAGTCTCTCTTCTGGAATTACTGTAAACGCCATATTTGAAAAATTACATATATATCTTGTAGAAACAGAATTGAAGTCTTGAAGGAACTTAAAAGAATATTTGCTATAAAGACGTTTATTTCACTGTTACTCTCCGTATCAAAATAAGATCGCAAGCTCTATCTTTATCATTATAATAATTTAAACACCCAGGTAAGGGAACAAGGAACCAGGGTGAATCTCTCAAATACCGCTTACTACCCAGAAGCACAACCAATTCATGGCAATTATCATTATGCAAGGGGTTTGGAATAAAATAATGGTCAATGCCTTACCTCTTTTTGTATTCGCTGTTTACAATGACAGAGATCTGGTATGCAATCTTGCTTTAGCGGAGAGTAACTATATAAAAAGAAACTTATATAACTACGATCTCTCCACAGAACAAGTTCTCTTCAATCATGAAAATTTGCCGTATCAGCATTGTAGGATTTAAGATATTTCCGATATCTTCCAATACAAAATGACTTTGAATGTGATTGTAAGCAGAACGCATTATTCAGTTATGTCTGAAAAAAAAATCGCATCATGTAATTCAACTTTGCAGCTGCGATGTATTTACAAACTATACTACTACTACTACTACTACTACTACTACCACTACTACTACTACTACTACTACTACTACCACTACTACTACTACTACTACTACTACTACTACCACTACTACTACTACTACTACTACTACCACCACTACTACTACTACTACTACTACTACTACCACTACTACTACTACTACTACTACCACTACTACTACTACTACTACTACTACTACTACTACCACCACTACTACTACTACTACTACTACTACTACCACTACTACTACTACTACTACTACTACTACTACTACTTACCACCACTGTGCTGATTTGATGCAAAGCTACTCGTTCGCCTATACCATCTGATTGATTTTGATTTCATCTGATTCTTCACTATTCTTGTCAACCTATTCCTTATCAAAACCCCAGGTTAAGAAAATAATAAGCTTGGATCATCTCAAACTATTCAAGATATTAAAGTTATTATACAACGTACATAAAAGTATGATACTCTGGCTTCTGTAAAATGTACTAACTCTAACTTATAACAGTTTGTTTGAGGTGTAAATGAGCTTTCCATTCCTCTGATCCATGAAGAGGTGTGTAACATTCTGCTGTAAAAGTAAAATCGGCCGAATTTCTTCAATTAAGATCTTGGTTTGAGAAAAACTAGTCGGTTTCATGTATCTTTTATGACAGGGCATTCGTGACGCTCTTGTACGGAAAATGAATTGCAATCATATTTTGTTTGGGTAATAACATTCATTTAGAACACAAAAATATATATATATTTTTTTCTGAACCCTACTCTTTTGGGACAAAGAAAATGCCGTGCGTGGATGCGCACGACAGTTTTTTTAACGTACATTTTGATTTCGATGTATTTTATTTTTTGATGAAGTAGAAAGAATAAAGAAGAATGCACATAACGGATCAATTTTGACTAGATTTGGTTTGATTTAATTTTGTTTATTTCTGCATTCAGACAAATACAAATCGCATATAAATTTCAAAGGCGGGTAATAACAAGTGCTATGATTTGAATGATAGCACAACACTCCACAAATAGATGAATATAAGCAATATTGTACAATAAATTCTTATACAAAACAAGTGAAAAAGATACATAAGTATTATTTTTCCAGTAAATGTCAGATATGATTGAATGCATGAAGACCACCGTGGTGCGTGATCAAGTTTGACATGGATGGGGCCTCATCCCGTATCACATGGGGGCACATTCCGGATGACTTTGCAGGAAAGTCTAAGGAGAACTTTGTATTCAAATTCATGAAATTCTTCATTTTTACCATTGCAACTGATAGACGAATTGCCCTACACATCGACGTAATTGTTGTCGATGTAGGGCAATTTGTCGATCAGTTGCAAGGACTTTATGTTACTATCTGGATGGTCATGCGGTTTGTAAACACATTTTTTAAAAATCTTTCTCTTTTATTCATTCATTTTTTTTAACACTGTGCTCGTCTTTTGTAGCTGGTCCTACATGAATGTGTTCTCAACCCTTCAATCTATACTCCTGTCATAGTCATGTTTACTTGTTGATGTCTTGCAGATTTAATAAAAATGGAAAGAAAAAATAGAAAAGTGTGTGAATTGCTTATACACCTAGATACAGACTATACATTTCTTGGAAAATGAATGTATCTCCATCATCTACCACATAATTTCTAATTATAAGGATTTCATCCACTTCTTATGCAGCCAGCGTTTCGGCAACAATTATTGTGACTCACAAATATATCGCAAAGTCAACGTAATATTCATATATATCAGGAATGTGCGTAGGTGGGTGTGTGTGCAAACTGCAAAGTTAGAAGTTACACATAAACTTTTATGAATTTCCTCTATAATATCATCTTACACCAATATTAGCTTTTTTTCTTCTTTTCGTTAAACATGAATTATACCATCTTTGGGAATGGGACATGTAACAACTCACGCATAATACTGTTGTCAGCACGGCAAGAAAAAAAAAATCATAATTAGAATCAAAATGTCTTGGGAACCGAAGCGACCAACGTGAACATTGTTTCGAAACACCTGCGCCGAGAGTATAGCGCCATGTCATGGGAGAAGAATACATGTATTCTTCACACAACTGGGGAAAAACAAGAAAACGACGACATCCTCTCCGCGTACTGAATTAGATATAAGGTAAGCCGCTTTATCTGTGTGAAAACAATCCCTGATGCGGCAATAATGTGATCTTTTAATTTCGGCAGGTACTGACAAGGGGTATTATCTAAGCCGCGATAGTCTGGAATGTTACGACACCTATAGTGTTGGTTTCTTGAAAGCATATTTTCATGGGGAAAAAGATGAGCTTTTTTGTTGTTGTTCTCAGGAGGAAAAAAAGAGAGATTGGAGAGAAATAGCGAAAGAGAATATTGAGGGAAAGATCGAGCCACGGAAGGCTGTGAAATAGCGCCAAAATTGGCAGCGAGGGAGCGAACAGGAGGCATCTCTGTCGTGTGATGAAAAGTGTGTTTTCGCTCGGCTAAACCGCGCTAGAATTTCAAAGCTGTTTTTCTCCCCCCTCTTTTCGCAGCTCCGCGGTCTGACCTCATACAGACGACCAGTCAGTTCGAACGAAGTCGCAATCCATTGATTCCGACTTCTCACTTTCTCGCTTTTCTTACCGCCTGATAAGCGCATAAATGAGTATGTATAAGCTACCCCTCCTCCTCCCGTCTATCCCAGGGGATGGTTTTGGCGGGGAGCCGCTCGAAGACGGAAGGAAGGAAGAGAGGGATACATATAGAGAAAGAAGAAAAGCGCGGGAAAAAGAATGTGGCAGTGGAGGAATAGTGGAGAGTCCCACTGGCGTCGGTTTTACAGGGCTTCGTCGCCCACCGACAACGGAGTCCTCGCACCCGCGGCCTCCCGAAGGTATCGGCCGGTGATTTGCCAGTTACCCGATAGTATGTGTATTTGGCGGAGGTGCTATTCTAGCAGGCTTTCTAATATGTCGTTTACGGCGCAAGGTGTGAAACCCGTCACCTCGGCAGGAGCGGGAAGATGGGCTGAGCGCGGCGCGGCGAGATGAGCGGTCTCCTGCGGGCCGCCTGCCGATGTCGTCTGAGATATCGTCTACGTAAAATATGCTCGGGCTGCCGCGCGGCAGACAAGGGGGTCGATCAGTCATCGTCGCGATCGTCGTCAGCCGTCAAACTGGCCTGGCCAATTATCTTGTCTCTGCGCCAGCCAAGAAAATAATAGGAACAGCCAGGCATTGCTCGACTTGCAAGTTTAAAGCGAAATGCATCCCTCTGTTTACGCTGATGTTTTATATATGCAATACAATCAAGGAAACCGAGAAGTGGACGTTTCAATATTAAAACTCGGACAACCGAGTTGAACGTTTTTACACGGAATAATGATATTCTTCACAATCTCATTAGATAAAGCAGATTAAAATATCACTGCCTTGCAAGTCCGAAAATCATTCTGCATAACAATTTTCAATTGAATACCCTGTTTAAAATGAAAGTAATTTGGGGAAAACAAATATCGAATGCTTTGCATCAATTACCTTTGCGTTGCTACGAAATGATGGCGAGGACAATGGAGTAGCTGAATCGTTGAATAAAACACTGACTTTTATGACATTCTTATACAAAGCAGTTGAAGAGTCGGTTGCCTCTTCTAATTTGCTCATAGACCAACATTAATGTTTCACGAACACATGCTAAATCTAAAATTCTGTAAATTTTCCGTTTGAAATCCGATTTTGGTTAAATTTTTCTTGTTTTGTTTGTGAGGTCCTACTCTACTAAAGAGTCAACTGGCAACAGCTTTTCACTCCGCACCATGAGCTGAAACTGAAAAAGTGACGTTTACAAATCTTATAATTTCGCTGGAAAAAAAAAAAGACAATGAGAATGTCAAAATTCTTGCCAGTGCTCGACACATCAGGAGGTTATCCACAACCGAAGAACGATGAGTTGTGGCTTAAGACAGGCGTGTCATCAATATTTTCCGACTCCGTATCAGTCCCCCATATATTATCATGAGCTGAAGGAGATTATGGTGTTGTTGTTGTTTTTTCCCCTCTACTATGAAACAAATTCTGACGCAGGTTCCAAGTAAACGAAGAATGCTAAAAGATTTTGTTATAATCCTAGCCAGAAAATACGTCAGCGTTTGACTTGATCATAATAAAAAAGGCTAACATACTAAAATAAACGAAATCGGAAGCAGATGTGTAAGTGTTGCGGACAAGCCGGACATTGTCCCCCCTCCACCCGGACGGGATTTCCGCCGACACCGAGGTTAAGTCCCGTTTAAGCACAGTCTCATCTGACTTGCTGTGTATAAGAAACTCAATGATGAGGTGGCGTAAATAAATCATCCGTGCTGGGGATTTCGTGTTCGCCATATATCACGGATTCCGGAATGATTTTCCATTCGCGTGATCAGCGAATCGAAAGCGTTTAATTTCTCCTTCCAGAGCGGTTGAACGGTCGGTTTAGCTGAGGCATCGGAAAGGGGTCTAATCAAAACCTTTCTTCCTCTTTTCCTTCTTCGTCTCAGCCTGCTGTCTGTCGCCCTATCTATATATGACCGCTGGCTCCTGTCAAAATGAAAAAGCCCACCAAAACCTCATGCCCGAACAAGACAGGGAACTGTATTCGTAGATTAGGATACGTGTGACATTTAATTACACCGCTGATTGAGTATCATTCTCTAATATTCACCTGCGGATATTTTTTCAGGATTTCGGTCTCTCAAAGGTAGAAATAATATCTGAACAGTGGTTTTCCTCGGATGCAACAAAAAAAATAAAATGAAATTGCCTTTTCACGGTATGGTTTGCCCTATGGTTGCACGCGGATGAGCGTAGTGATGTCTATGAAACCGCATTCCGGGAATACTTAAACAGGTCATTGAATACATTGTTCTACGTACAATACTTACCTGCGCACGGTTCATCTGACTCCACAATCCATTCAAAAGGTCGCCGTCTCTCACCTCAGCTACGACGCCTATTTCCCTCTCTTTTACTCCTTTTATACGTAAAAGAAGACACAGAAAGAAGTATAAATTGCAAAATCATCGGAACTGTGGGTGAATATTTGTTTACATGTTACCTTTAAAGGTAATCAGAGATCATTAACATACAACTTTACCGGTTTCCCCATCATTCCTTCAATTGAATCGTTACACACTTTCAAAATTGTTTCCAGCTCAGTGATAAAGAGTAATGGGACGAAGTCATTATAACTATACCAAAATCTTAATGTGATGTTCTGGTCTTAAGTCTAAACGTAAGACTGTTGCATGAGAAAAGGTAAGCAGGGACACTTGTTTTGACCATGTGAAATTAAATTAATGTTTACAGTGGAATGAGGCGACTTGTCGCTAAATGATCATGTTGAATTCCTGAGTCACACATACAGGGCGTCTATAGTTTCACTAAAGTCTGACATATTACTAAGACAGTGATAGCTACAGATATCACTGTTTCGACATACCAAAGGTTTCCTTGGTCTATGGCCTGGTCTGGGGTCTTGATTATATGTCTGTATTCCTTTGATAAAACTTTTACTATTGTGTTTGTCTGTTTTTGTTTGATCTTGCTTTATCTATTAGTCAAGGCAATCTGAACATAATGTATGCATTTTAATCAAGATCAATACAGGCCAGTGGTTATACACTGCGAAGTAAAGATATAGCCGTAAATCGCACAAGTGCATTCCTCTATTTGACAATGCTCTCAATATACAGTCAACATTTTGTTATATCAAATTGTCTACATAAATACTGGTCGGTGATTGGTCAGACTGCAATCGCATAGCTATGATGGAGCGATGATCCAAACCGTACTCTCTAAAAAAATCGAGTGAAAATTTTCACTCTAAAAAGAGTGAATACAAAAAAGAGTGAATTTCGAGTGAAATTGGAGTGAATTTTGAGTGAAAATGCTCATTTTCACTCATTTTGGAGTGACGTCAGGGATCACTCGAAGATTTTGGAGTGATCCCTGACGTCACTCCAAAATGAGTGAAAATGAACATTTTCACTCAAAATTCACTCCAATTTCACTCGAAATTCACTCTTTTTTGTATTCACTCTTTTAAGAGTGAATATTTTCACTCGATTTTTTTTAGAGAGTAATATCGCCTGTAGTGACGTCACATCGGGTGATATAATATCATTCCAGAATTTGATTGGCTAGAATGAAATAATGTGTATTTGTATGTAGATCATGATTGCTATAATACAACTTAGTATTACCTTGTTTATTGTTACATTTTATATAACAACTGACATTCCTTCCGGAGTTATAACATCAACTCTCTCGGAAATGTCAAGCGTTATATTACTCCTCCAAAAAGGCAATATAATACACACACAAAAATTGTATATTGTTATTTATCTCAGCCGTAAGCGCCCTCCTTGATCGCAATTGTACAACCTGACGAGGCTATTCTGACAAGATAAAACTGGAATTTTGTGAAGCATAGCTCATGAAGAACGAATGCAACTCGGTCATGAATGTGCGTGAACACTCTGCGTTCACATTATGACTTGAAAGTGATCGAATGCTGGCAACCCCTATCGTTCCTCCTTCTCATACTCCGTCTGGAATCCACAACACTTTAAGTATCATTTTCTCGATGATGAAAATAGGGAAAAAAAAAGGCGGGTCTTGACAATTAATGATAAGTCACTTGCAATAGCGTCGGTTTCAAAGCAGCAAACTTGTTAGAACTCGTCAACTCATTATCATGTTATTTTTTTTTTTCTCTCTGTCTCTACAGGAGCATCACTTGGTGAAGACTCGGTGTCGATTTCTCCCCCGATTTATTTCCACTCACTCTCCTCCTATACCGCCCTCATCCGAATTCCCACCCCCAACGCTCTCCCCTAGCACATCTCGCGTCGCTTGAGCCCCTTTTCTCTGGCGGCTGGCTGTCAAGGCGTTAAACGAGACAGACTAGAAAGATTACTACAATCAATCAGCATCATTTTCACCATATGGATGGTTCCCGCGCGCGCGCTTTCACTAATCACCGCGTTGTCTCCGCGAGTCCGTATTCCGCCGAAAGGTAAAACCGCCATCTTTAAAAGGTGTCAACCCGAAGAGAAAATGGGACGATAATGGCCATCGATCAAGAAGCGATACGAAGTGGAAAGAAAGAGGGGGACCCGAGAAACCCCTTCTCTTTGGTTTCATGCATGGAAAAGGATAACTGCAATCGAGATCAGTGATTATAAGTCGATAACTGTAGGCCCTAGACAAAAGATTAAACTTTAAACGATCCACAGGAGGGGAAAAAACTGCCAATAGAGATATACGTATGAAGGACGCACTTTCAACTTTTCTGTGTTAGTACATCCAAGATTTATCATGGTATTTAGGTCAAATACCGAACTGTTGGTAGAGAGCCATGGAACATTTATGCGCTCTGCTTGGGTCTGAACAGTCTTCACATTTAAAACGCAGAAGCGATATAGGTCAGATTGCAAGGGAGTAAATGCTATACTTAGGACTATCTTAAAAACAGACACGTCCTTCAGGAGGATTGCAAACAGTAAAATAGGCCTATGTATTCCTCTTCGCGAAGAACTGCTCAGGGTGATTGCCTTTTAACGTGCTTGATCCAGTTCCAGTGAAACGCTCGTTCTTTTTGTTTGGCACCCTGCGCCCAAACCTATGGCATACTTTGCCAAATGCTTACTATATCTTATAATACATTATTACCCTCACGGGAAGAGGTATATGAGAACGCAACACGATTAATCCCCTCTTGACCGTTGACTACAAAATGTCACTGACATCGTGTGTACAAACGGGTCACTTGCAGTAAGGAGAAAATTAAGTTAACACGACATAAAAGACAAAACATGGTTCGCAGAAGAGTTCACAATTCATTTTCCATCATTTTTAAATTTGCTTGCAATATATCGAAAGGGTCTGCCGAGAAACCTATCCTTCTGATGCGCTTTGCTACGATAACAAGCTGCTTTGGAATATTTTGAGACCAAAAGGGATCAAAAGCGTAAAATAATTTCAATCGTATGCATACACGACTTTTATTGCTGAAGCATCCTCCCAGTTCAGAAGTGAGTAGGCACACTGTAAAAACATCGGTGTTAGATTTAACACCATGGGTGTTAAATCTAACACCGATCAAACTTCAATAGAGGACCACACCCACAGGTGTATATAGAAAATGCACTGTGATGGTGTTGAAAAGTGTTCACCTGACACTTCGTGGTGTTAATTTGACACTGTACCTGGTGTTATTTCGACACTGTACTGGTGTTAATTCAAAAATGACACCACATGGTGTTGATTTGATATTTTTTGGTGTTAATATCAATGGTTTAACACCCGTCCAGCTTCAATAAGAGACCACACCAGCTGGTGTTACTTTGGTGTGAATTCATTTTCACATTTTTTCAAAAATCTAGTATTTCAATGTAAAATTCTTGATCGTCTTGTTTAAATTAAAAATCAACAAGAAGTGCAGTTACTAAGAAACTCTTCAAAAACAGTTTTATATTTGGAAATGACACCCGGAGGTGTTAATTCAACACCATAAATGAGCACCGAAAATTTAACACCAGCTCGGTGTTCACTATTTAACACCGGACTTTTTGCAGTGCAGAACGTAACTAGCACATGATGATCGAATCGTGTCCTATCCGATTCACTCGATACGTAATAGACGTAATTGATTCTAAAACATCACGGAGCAACCGTGCACGATACGGTATGCTCTGAGATCACAATACTTCCTGCGCACCTTTTTGGGCAATATTTCTCATTTTCGTCGTTTCCAAACAGGAAATCGAGTTATCACAGCTTTATTTAACACATTTCTCGTTCATAACTGTCTGTATTTTAGAGCAAATATCGACAGTTTCTGTAATTACAATCGTCATGTACGATGAGATAATGCTTCACCTTTAAGATATTCGAACCTTTCCAATGGATTTTTCGCTCTGCTCATTGCAAGAAGATAGTGACGTGGGAGCATGAATTGTAGGCTTAGGTAATTTTGAATCTATACATACACTACTAGTATCACAAACGTGTCCTTACTGGGGGCACCTACATTTTTTTTTTTATTACTCGATGCAGAGGGAACAAAATGCTCATCGTTCCGTCTGGACTGAAACAAAAAAAAGTGTGAGATTTGCTTTCCCTTGGCACTATTTTCCTTCTAATCCTTCTAAATTTAAACGTTTGAGGACATGAACTCTTTTCCCATTAAGAGGAACACCAATGACCTGCACCGCTGCGATGTCTGATGGATGTATGAAAATCATGACAGTTTTGCTTGCGATTATTTATTATGTTACAGAAATTCCGAGAAGCCTATCTATAATTCAAACTATCAAAATTATTTAAAAAAAGAGAGAGAGAGACGAGAGAATGAACTCCGCTGCGTTCTTTTCCACTGTACCTCTTCATAACTGAGCGAACACTGCCAACGACCCCAATCGCTTAGGAGAGAACTAGAGAGAGAGAGAGAGAGAGAGAGAGAGAGAGAGAGAGAGAGAGAGAGAGATGTACCGAAAAAGAAATATACGGAAGCTGGAGCATTTTTTTTCAGGAAGTAAAGAAACATCCTGCGTTCACAGTGGGCGTTCTGTTGTGATAACGTCATACCAAAAAAATATCATGCTATATAGTATTCAGCACGCTAGTTATACCCATGACAGATTCATGCAAACAATTAGTTTTAGAATGATTAATTCAGTACTTTGTCTCGTGGGTAATAGCGCACTATTTTGAGTAACAAGTAATATTCAAATTCTGGCTTGACTTTTTGTTTCACCCCCTCCCCCACCTTTTAATATGAGCGGGATAAATGCATTGTCATGGTTGTTGTGCCAATAAACTGTTAAAGTGTTTATCATGGTGAAGGTAAGTAATATTTCTTGCTGTCATCACCTGGAAAAGCAAATACCGTCCATGACCATCGTAACGGCTTTGTCTTCAAGTGCTGCTATCATCATCTTAACTATCATTTCATTAACACACACACACACATACACCCACACACACACACACACACACACACACGCACACACACAAACACACACACACGCACACACACACACACACACACTGCACACATTTGTACACACAACTCACTGCAATCTGTAACTATAGTGCTGCTACAAATAGTCTAACTAGTCGTTAGAAGTGTAAAATGAAAGGAATTAGATTCAATGTTACATAAAACAGGGAAATAACGATTTACAGGAAAGATCAACATTGTCTTAACACGTCTGTTTCCATTTATGAAGTCCAGTATATCTTAAGTAGAGAGAGAATGAGAGAAGTGAGGATTAAAGAGTCTTTTTCTTTATCTTCCAAAAGAAGCACCGCTGTTTCGTCGTCTTTTTGCGCTCTTTTTCTTTTTTTTCCTTGTTTTAAACACGTGATGAAGATAGGGATCCGGGGCTGCCTCTCGTCTAGCAGGAATTGGCTATCATAATAAGGCATTATCCTGTCATCCGTAACAGAATGCGGGTAAAATAGCGACAATTTGAGCTCGGTACGTGATTTTTCTTGCTTACATGTCGAAAGTCATCACTGAAAGAATAACCCGAAGACAACGCATTAATTAAAGGGTCCCAAGGCGCGCGGAGTTCGCTTTCATTTTGGCTCTACCAACTTTCCTTACTGGTTGATGAGTAAGCCGAGAAGATAATCATGATTACCATATAAAACCTCTAATGAGCTTGCGATAGCGACAGTGACAAATGCTATCAATTATCGGAAGCAACAAAAAAGCACACAAACCAGACGGTGCTGCCCCGTGGGCTGGTGAAGCGCCAAGAAAGCGAGCAGACGGCAGAGCGCGAGCACGGTAAAATATCAAAGGGCGATGGTCGCACGAATAGTGGATTGGAACACTGTGAGCGCGTTAACGACACACTGAGATGTGTGAATAGCACAAGCCCCCCCCCCCCCTAAAAACCCCCCACAACAACAGTAACAACGACCACCACCAACAACAACAACAAACAACAACAGTCCAACAACAACAACAACAACAAGAAAAATGAAGAAAGACACACATGTTTAGAGAAAGAACGAAGCAATAAAGACAGAAAGAAAGGAAGGATGAAAGGAAGGAAGGAAGTGAGATGGATGGGCAATGGAGTATAGAGAGTGGAACCCGCAGACATATCTTTTATATAGGACACACAGGAACAACAGTAAATAAGTGAAATCAAGCAACACTTTATAAACTGATGAAAACAGCACAGTTTCCATGTTCTAAGATATTACATGTGTTGAAGTGCATTTTGAAATCCGCTATTTTCTCACCAGCAATCAAATAGTTTTCAATGTTTAACTGTGAAAGTGCAGAAACCTAATTTTCGTGAAAATGCAGTCTGCGTATATGTGGAGAAGTGATGTTACCTGTATGTTCTTTTTATAAAAGAAAACCAACTAAATCGTGTATAAGTCAATTTATAGGTAATGATATTCGGTGTTCACGTGCACAGTACTAGATTCCTTCTCAATACTTCTGAAATATTTTTGATCCTTTTTGGTAGCAAAGTCAACAGTTACGTTTGTCATTAAGTTTTTGAACATTCATATCAGTCAATGCTCTCTGAGTAGTAAGGTCTTTACTCGTTTATTCAAGCCCGTGAAAAGATCTCGGTAGTGATGTTGTGTTTTTTGACAAATACTGTTGATATTTTGAACACATCTTTCTTTCACGTGTGCTTCTAAGCAAAGCAAAATATATACAGAACAAAAGGACAGTGTCTAGCAAATGAATTTGCCCTAGTTCAAGCACGCAAACTACCCAACACAGAGAAGCGGGCATGTGGGACCACACATAATGCAAATGACGAAGAATGTCACTTAGTGCAAAAATTCAGTCTCATATAGCCATTATGAAGCTTTCTTTTCATCTCTCTGTCTTTCCGAATTTTTTCTTAATATCAAAAACAATTGAAATATTAAAGCTATGCTCCTATAAAAAGCTTTCTTCCCCTTCCAGGCTCTAATGTAAAACAGCTGACCTTCATCATTCAGCATGTTTATACATGTACTATTAAAAGACACAAAGTAGACCTACTAGTATAACGTCAAAGAATGTTTATTGTTTAAATGAGAACTTTATGTTAAAGATTATTTTTGTCAGAATGATACATGATTCATATCAAACAATGTGGTTTGTATTCCCGTTTAGGAGGTGCCAAATCAGGAAGGCTAAAAGAAAGGGTGGGGTAAGAGCACAACCGCGTTTCTATGGAGATGATATGACATCAACAGCACCTGCAGAAGCAAATATTATTGTTATGATAGTTTGTTGTTTTTTGAAAGAGTTAGGTACATGTACTTAACGATTGTTTCAGGGTATGAACTATAATATGGCTCTCCTCCTGTGATCATTCAACCCCAACTTCTGTTACCATGGTTACGGGATGTTCTCAGTTTCGAAAGCTGCATGTCTCCGTCATCATACAAAAATCCGTCCATTTGGAATGGCGGGGAGAAAGGATTCGACATCCTCCAGCGGATCCGTAGTCATATTTAACCCCGTAATTAGCGTATAAATAGCTAGAAAATTAGATCAGGCGTAATCGCTTTGCCAGATTGTACGTTCATTTCTTTCTTGCCCTCTTTTTATTTGCGACTCTTTTCCTTCTCTTGTTGCTCTACCTTGGGACTTACCTCTCTCTAGCTCTCTCATCCTCCCTCGCTCCCTCTCCTCCTCAATCTCTCCTCCTTTTTTTACGCTTTTTCGGCCGTTTCCACCCCGAATCTTTAAAATTTATAGAGGTGCCCACCTCGTGGGGCTTGCCACGGAAGGGCAGGCATAATAGCCGGAAATCGGCCCCGTAGTTTCACGGACTCTTGCGCGCAGATATGGAGCAAACGAGGCGGGACGATACTCGATGAAATAGAAAAGCGCGCGCATTATTCGCCTTCCTACATGGGGTGACAGTGATGGACGACAGAGGCGAGTCTTAATTAGCGCTCAGAAACTCGTAAAAATTGCATATTATATACCTTACACTCCGCGACATTTTCTCTATCTTTTATGGTCAGGTTCACCCTTCTCAGTCTCTTTTTTTTTCTTTAATGGACAGGTTGGATCAGATTTCGCTCCGGCGATGTTTCGAGGTTTTTCCCTTCCTCCCTTTCCCCCTTTTATTCTCTCCTTCTGTCACTGGTCTGTGCGATTCCTTTTCGTCTTGGAAACATTATTATCACCATCGTTAATTTTGGGCGTCGTGGTTTCACGCCCCCTTGTCTTCTTTTCGCAGCCCCGCGTGCCGCGTTCGACCGCGCCTGACAAACTCCCAATTTGTTATTTCTGCCTAAGGAAAGCATTTTCTCACAAGGGTATACAGTTCTTGAGATCAGATAGAGTATCATTTATCCGGATTATCTTGAACACAAAATACTCTGACCAGTCCTATTCATGACCTCTGACCGTGACCTTCATTGTCGCATTGTTGCTATATAATTGTAGTTTGCACCCTCGTTTTTATCAATCATGTTTCAGCTATAGTCCTTACAGGCGTTCTTGTACACACACACACACACACACACACACACACACACACACACACACACACACACACACACACACACACGTCCTACATGCATGTATGTAGGAGTTTGTCTATGTATTTGTATATATCTTTTACTACATTGGTATCTTGTGTCTATAGGTCCTACTATCTAACTATATATATATATATATATGTATATATATATATATATATATATATATATATATATATATATATATATATATATATACATATGTGTGTGTGTGTGAATTATACAAAAGGGAGAAAGAGAGAGAGAGAGAAAGTGATGAATGTGAGAAATGATCGTCTTTGGAGGCATTCACGAAATTCATTCAGCGATGATCATCATTATTTCTTCATTTTTTCATGTTTGGGAAAACAATTCTAAAAAGTCATCACATAATATCGGAAAAGAAAGAAAGAAAGAAAGATGGACTTAATATCTCAATATCTACGATCCAAACATGTTTCGCACATGTGAGAAAAATGTCACCATCGATATTTGCCAACCCTGGTAAAATCAAATTTAATAGTCTGTCTCGCCGTGTAAGGCTAGGGGCCAAACCAGGAGAACAGTCATCCTGGGTTTATGATGTAAAGCAGATTTTGGGAGCAGATTACCTCCCCCCCCCCCCCAGCCCCAATGTCTTAGACTCAATAATGTATGATCTACCTACCTACGGCTGTGTTGACCCTATGTAATACGACCTAGTGTATAGATCGGAGATGATTTAATGATACGCATTTCTGCATTTCAGAATGTCGAGAAATTCATTGCACGAACTGCTGTATGAGAAGGGCTTTTTGGTCCATATCTTTTTAGAAATCTTCAAATCATTTCCATACTATATTACTATGGGCATTCATATTTTGATTGCGTCCCGTTTCAAAACATTTATTTTCATATACTTCTGTAATTAAGGCACATAATGATAACAAAGTACAATTATATCATGCAATACAAACATAGTGAACAGTAACGCAAATGGTCGCCAAAGAAAAAAAAATATATATTGAGGTAAACGGCCCCGAAAGGAATAAGAAATATAAACGTCCATAAAAGCAGGCTTGCTCGGCCAGATTTAAAGGGGCCCTGAAATCCAAATGCATGTTGATTTGTGTTGATTTATGATACCCTGAACATCACTTTTGTGGTGAAACGAATATCTAGAAACATTCCATATATTTTTAATGATTTTTTATTTTATTTTTCTTCAGATTACTTGGGAACGCCCACAAAAAATCCTTCCAAACCAATCAATATTCATATTCTTGAGATGACATCATCTGTCAATCATTGCTAAAGTGCTGAAATGTTTAACAAAAGACATTGGAATGCACCTTCCCCTCGACTCAGCATAACTTGCATGTTTCTGTCATATTAATGTGACTAACAAAAGACATGGCGAGGGAACATGCAAGTTATGCTGAGTCGAGGGGAAGGTGCATTCCAATGTCTTTTGTTAAACATTTCAGCACTAGTAATGATTGACAGATGATGTCATCTCAAGAATATGAATATTGATTGGTTTGGAAGGTTTTTTGTGGGCGTTCCCAAGAAATCTGAAGAAAAATAAAAGAAAAAATCATTAAAAATATATGGAATGTTTCTAGATATTCGTTTCACCGCAAAAGTGATGTTAAAGGTATTATAAATCAACACAAATCAACATGCATTTGGATTTCAGGGCCCCTTTAAGTACAAGTAAATACTGTTGTGGTGTGATTTTGTACAGCTTCGGCACAGTGGTGCAAAAGTTGTAACATAATGGAGTGAAGATAGCCAAGGCTATAATTAGTGAATTTGAATGCTTGTAAGAAAAAGAAAAAGTATATGTACATTTAAAGTGTCTTTGTTAATGTACACCTAAATTAGCAAAGTATATGATCATCAAACATGCCTGTGTGGCTTTGGACACAAGTTTATTTGAAATATCACTCAAAAATCGTGTGAATTAACATAACATATTCATTGATGTTAGCAAGAAATACTAAATATTCAACGAATTCAAGGTATGAATCACGAAACGTATTCATATAGTCCTAAAGAACTTCTTACAATGTTATGTTTTACTCTTATTATTCTGGCAAGATGCACAGACATAACCATTAAGAGGAGCGCGATTGAAACGAAAACAGCACTGTCAAACAATTTTCATTTCATGTCATTAGTGACCACTGATTCTGTAAGTACTGCAGGATTGGCACCTGTGAGAATTGTTCGCTGATTCTGCCACAATTTAGGCCTACAGAAGAAGCGTGAATAAGTTAGAGAGTACCATCATGTAAATATTGTTAAGGAAATTAAAATGTTAGTGAACTTGGGAGTCTTTTTTTTTTCTTCCAAGTAGGCTATAGTCTTGACCCTTCCTCCCCCGAGATGTTTGGGATGTGCTTTCCCCTCTTTTCGGTGATGTTCATAATGTAACAACACAGGCGAAAATGCACAGTCTGCAGAACAACAGCAGCAGCAGGAGCAGCAGCAACAACAACAACAACAGCAGCAGCAGCAACAATAACAACAACAACAGCGACAAAACTTATTGCAAGGTATGCAGAAAAATTTTCAGGGCTGACTGCCTGGAAGCAAGCTTCTATAATGGAAACCAACGATGCATCATGTTGACGACTTTTGATGATGATTTTACAGATTTTTTCTCTTTCCTGCGCCGCCCATTATATTTTAACTCACATTTATTTTCTAATGGGAGATATAATAATTTGCATGTGTGAAACCCGGAAGTAGCCGAACGTCTGCCCAACGCACAAGCACCTCTCTCTAGCTGCAAATCGTGGTGCGAGCACTTATTTCAAAACACGATATGTGCCAGAGGTGACGCTGCCGCGCGGATGAATATCCGCATTTGACCACACCGTCTCTCCTCTTATCTTCGCAACATGATGAAAGCTCTATTAGCCGTGATGCGCAATAATACCGCACTAAACAGTGATATTTCGGGATGACACCACGGACTCGGCGGACTCGGCGCGGTTCTCACGCAGTCGTGCTCCCCCGACTCCCCGGCGTTGAGGACGCCATGAATTATTAACGCTAAAGCAGCAGCAGGATCAAATGTCGAACTAATTACGGGCGTGACAAGATAAGCGGATTTCTGAGCACTTTAACAGATGAGAGTCATTCCAGGCCAAGTTCCCATTCAAAATATAATCCCCCATTCCCCCGTTAAGTATCCACGATTTCTCCATTTCGCGATGGAGACATTGCATCATTAGGAAAGATTTTAAAACGTAGACCGACGATTATTACTGTCTTATATTCTTCAAAATGCGGTCCTTACAAATTCATAAGGAGATAAGGACATCACTGCGAGGGGTAGAGAGAGAAGGAGAGAAGTATGGAGAAGAAGAAGAGGAAGAATGAGAAAGAGAATGGGAACGGAAAGAAGAAAAGGTGTTTTCCACGAGGGTGAGAAGAAAGCAACAGCCATCTAGAGCGATGGCGATAATTATGTAGTTCTATATCAGTAGCACGACGTGGCAGAGCAAACGTGAAATAATAAAGTGAGGACGAAAAGATTGAAAGCGATGACGATGCCATAATATCAAGAGGACACATGGTACAGGAAAATCTATTGGAAAATATGGGTTAAAAAAACCAAAGGCAGAAAGACAAAATGACGAACCTAATGATGAGATAAAGAGCAAATGATTTCCTTTAAAAGACAAAAGCGGACGAGCGGTCTCTCATAGGATTTCTTAAAGTTCAGACGCAGCGAGAGAACTATATACACACAGTGTGTTAAGATCGTGTTTATTCAAAGAGTAAAGGTGAGTGTGTACACAGAATATCTATATACGTAAGAGTCTGTATGCGTGTGTTTGTATGGTGTGTGTGGTTTTTTTGCGTGTGTATGCGTATAAGAATGCGTACCTGTCACACAACGAACAGTAAAGATGACTGTGCGACAAAATATGAAAGGGTGAAAGGAGTAAAGGGCCCTAAGACAGAGAAAGAGCAGCAACTCAGATTTAAGAAATTTAGGCGCCACTCATGGTTACATAGACCTTTCTCTCGTACGCTATTTAGTATGTATATCAAATGTATCCATTTATACAGTGATGAATTTTCTCCGCTCCGAAGTTTTACACCATTTCATAATCATACATGCACACGTTGCATCGCGCTATTTCCACTCTCGTGTTTTGGTCTAACGCCCCAAGGGTTTGAAATAGGAAAACATGCTAGAGGAGACAGGGTAGTGGGAAATACGCTTAATATTTGACTTGTAGAAAATAAATTGCAGCACGTCTGTTCTTTGTGTGTGTGTGTGTGTGTGTGTGTGTGTGCTTGTCTGTGTTTATGTGTGTGTAAGTGCAGGATCTATAGTCGTGTCAATACGAGAGGGTCATGCCTCATCAACCAAGCAATGTTATTTATGACATGATAATCATAATGGTAGGAGTGATAATAGTGATGATGTTAATGAAACTGCTTCAACTTCTCCTTTTCCTCCAACTACTACTAGTACTTCAACTACTTCTACCGCTACTACTACTACTACTACTACTACTATTTCTACTTCTACTACTTTTACTACTACTACTACTACTACATGTACTACTACTACTACTTCTACTTCTACTGTTTCTACTTCTACTACATGTACTACATCTACTTCTACTACTACATCTACTTCTACCACTTCTACTTCTACCACTACTTCTATACTACTAATTTCTACTTCCATTACTACTACATGTACTACTACTACTACTACTACTTCTACTTCTACTTCTACTGTTTCTACTTCTACTACTACATCTACTACTACCACTACTTCTATACTACTAATTTTACTTCCATTACTACTAGTACTACTACTACTACGAGTACTATTACTACTACAACTACATACTACTGCTACTACTTCTACTACTAGTACTACTACTGCTACTGCTGCGACTGCGAATGACAACATCGATAATAACAGTGATGTTAAGAATAATACTTAATGTAATATAATACTACCACTACTACTACTTCTACTTCTACTATTTCTACTTCTACTATTACTGCTACTACTACTACTACTACTGCCACTACTGCTGCTGCTGCTACTACTACTACTTCTACTTCTACTACTTCTACTATTTCTACTTCTACTACTTCTACTACTACTACTACTACTTCCACTACTAATTTCCACTTCTATTACTACTGCTACTACTACTACTACTTCTACTTCTACTACTATACTACTACTACTACTACTACTACTACTACTACTTCTATACTTCTAATACTACTTCTACTATTTCTACTACTACTACTACTACTACTTCGATACTTCTAATACTACTTCTACTATTTCTACTTCTTCTTCTGCTACTACTAGTACTACTACTATTTCTACTTCTAATACTACTTCTACTACTTCTACTATTTCTACATCTACTACTACTACTACTAGGCCTACTCCTACTACTCCTACTACTTCTATCTCTACCGTCTTCAAAGTCTTCTTCGGTTTCATAACAGTTGCTATGCCTGGGCCTGGGCCCGTAGAGAGGCAGAGTGTGGGTGAACGACTTGTCTGAGGATGTTATACTCAGGACGGGATTCGAACTCGGGAACTGCCGTTTCACAGAACCCAGGGTCTTGGAGCCTCTACAACCCTTTGGCTGCAACCACAGCACTCGCGCCGGATGAAGATGGCCTTCAAAAAGTGATTTCTTCAATATTTTGTCAATTTAGGGTTGTAATGTATACTGTGATGCAGATTCCTGTTACTTTATATTGAAAATCATATGAATATATTCATTTTGCATCGTTTGTAAAGATTTCTTGAAGTGTAATTTGGAATAGGAATCCCAGCTGGCTGAACAGTAATCTATGTGGGGGTGATGCTAATGAATAGTACAAATTGCTAATCGTTTTACGAGACAAAGATAAGTACAACAATATTGTACAATTGTATATTCTTTTCCCATTCTTGTTTCCAAAGATAGCAGTCCCTGGCTTTTGATTGATCGATTGATTTTATTTCTGCATTTCTGTTTCGTACATAAATGTAACACATAGTCAACTAAACAAACTAATTGAGCACAACATTGTCTGAATCTAACAGTTGAAACATGGTAAGTGATTGATTAATTCAAGCATACGACATTATTCCACGATAACACAAAAATGAAGACAAGCGGGTGTTATTTTAAGCATAGATATGCAAACTTAAGAATCACATGTACCTGCCTTTCTAAAGACACATTAAACAACTGTATGGATATAACAGAAATACAGGAGCCCATCATAGTCACTTCCAACAAACGCTTAACGAGGATAATGGCCTCAGAAATAGTTGTCTATACAATACGAGAGATCAAGGGGATACACTCGAGTCACCATTCACTGAGTGCAGATAGACAGAGAGAGAAATGTTTTAATGCCAAGCGAGACTCTCCACTTCTAAAGAAAAAAAAAAATGGTGAGTCCTTCCTACTGGTTTAAAACGATGACATCTCCTAACCTCGAGCGTTTTAAGTTGCCGTTTGATATTAAAAACGTGATATTGATGTCTTTGGCGTCCCGCGTTTATGATACGCCTGTCAAGCATGCAGATAAACACGTCACAACAACTAACGTTCTTCGGCGCTGGGCGGGTATAATTAAAAGTCAGCATTATTCATGTTTTTCTAGGGCCCTCAGCAGAAACGTACATACGCACACGCGAACACACATACACGCACACACACATACACGCACAGATGTACGTGTATTTCTTTTCGACGCATTGGAAAACACTCAAAACTTCAAGATCTAACTTACTGATATTGTCACTTGATCAAGTTTAGCACCTCCTTTGATAAACACACTCAAATAATTCAGCGTGATTGTGATGTGTATCGTAGCACACCATCAAACAGTAGACCTACTGTCTGCAATAAGACAGAGCGCACCGTTCCACTGGATACATCACTTCACACTTTACACGTATTAATGATTAGGTTAGAGCCAGGGTAGGTTTACTTTTTTAAAGAGGAACAAAAACCAATGAACTTGAATGTGACTACAGTCATAATGTGAACAATCATAAGTGTGACATCTGACAAAAATAACAACAATTCCAAACAAGCAGACCTCCCCCCCCCCCAACACAAAATAACAACAAATATATTTTTTTGATAGTAATTTATGCCGCTAGTCTTGTCTCTCTCACATGGATTTCTCTCACAAACTTCTTCGTTGAGGTGATAAAGGTGGATGAACAAAAAGAATGCTGTGACGAGCAGGATAAAAATCTCGAGATTTGCATCGCGATCGAAATCTCGATATTTTTTGCCCGTGTGGACACGAAAACCCCACAAAATTATCGCGATCAGCATCGCCATGTAAATCCAAAGAATTTTTGCGCTCATGTCTGGATCATCCCGATAATTCGATTCGATTTGAACGATGGACGGAATAATCTCGAGATTTTATATCCCATCATTCAAAGCGCACATCACAACAGTGTGTGCACCACAACAAGCGTGCGCACCACACCATCGTGACGTGCAAGAATAGATTGCAGGGTGAAGCGCAGTGCGCGCGCCAATTAGCGGGATATTTATGTCCGTGTGAACGCTTTCAAAAATCTCGAAATGTGGATCGCGAATGTTATCCCGCTTATTTGGTACGTGTGAATACATCTGAGAATCAAGTGACTAAAATATTCCTTTTCGAACACTTCTTTGCACTAATTGGAAAGTTAACAATATATAGGAATCAATATCACAAACAAACGAAAATCTCAACCTTCCTTTCGATTATCCGTAATGTTCCTTTCTCTACTCTTCATTGTATATAAGCGGTTACTCACTCCCCTCCTTTCCTTTCTTGTGAGATGCTGTTCACTGTTACCATTTTTTTCTTTTGTCTGGCTTCGAGGGTTTTTTTTTTCTTTTTTTGGCCATTTTGTCGAGAAATAAGAATCAGGTGAAGTAATACCGAGTCACATGCATTTCTACAAGTCGCACATAGCCAGAGCTGGTAGCAAAACAACGTAAAATGACTCAAAATGGGTAAGACCACCTGCCTAACGTTTACCGCTGTTCCTAAACGCTATAATGTTAACAATAATATTTCCATCTATTCTCCCTCCTCCTCCTCCTCCTCCCCTCCCCTCCTCCCCCCACCTCTTTCCCCTGTATTTGTTCATCGTGAGCTGTACCTTTACGCCTATCATTGGGAGTGGATCAATATTTCTGGCATCTCTGCACAACCCCGAGGTGACTATTGTTTTCTCTGGCTCTCACCAGCCGGCCATGTTAAGCGCTCTGTCATTATGGATATTGTGTATCACATCACGACCCTCAGCTGGCGTATACACTGTGCATTTCCGGTCGAGCGTCACGCGCAGACATTGAGAAGGAGAGGTTTTCAAACGCGCGAAAAAATGGACATTGATCTTTTTTTTTTCTTTTTTTTTCTTTCGTTCTCTCTTCTCCCATCCTTTTGGGCTGTTTGTTTAGTTTTTTGTCATCTGTCATCATGATCCCTCCTCAATGGTACTATCGCTCTCTCGATACTTGGAGTCTTTTCCTGGGAGAAGAAAAGGTTTTCTCCCAGTTCACCTCACTGTGTGACTGTATCAGCTTGTCCTCAAGGTGGGGAAACGTAACCTGCAGGGAAGCGCATTCTTAACCCTCCAAAGAGCCCTTTCTTGTCCATCAACCACACCATTTTTCATTGGCGGCGAAGGGAGAAGGTGGGAGAGAAAGGCAACATCGGAATAGGCGGCACAATGGAGTAGGCAGCGCAGACGATCGATCCGCTCGCTGCTCGCGTGCTGCGCTCGCGCGGGAGAACACCACGCTGCTCGCACACTGACAGTGTGCGCCGCTATACACCAGTTATGAATATCAATTATGATTTCTTTCGCCGAATGATGGCGCTTCCGCCCCCGGAAGGAACTAATCAGAAATGGCAAAATGGCGGGCAGGTGGGTTGACGCAGTCGCGCGGAAAACTCTCCCCAATCGTCTGCAATCATGACAAATAATCGAGAATGGAGGTAGTTCGATTAACTTTCTTTTCTTTTTTCTTCGTATTAAAACGTACCCTCCTCATCCATTTCAGCGTCTCATTCATGGGACATCGGGATATCGTAGAGAGAGGATTTTCTAGGAGAAGAAGTAAAGGGTAATTTTGCAGGAGCCTGGAAAATCGTGACTGCCCCCCCCCCCCTGTTCCTTGAAGGTCAGTCTGCGACATTTTGTTTTGTTTGGCGTCTGCGAATGAGTGAAGAAACCTGCTCGCAGCGGCGCCAATGGGGCGTTGGTTACAAAAGGCACCTAACCTTGACGGGGGATGTGTGTAAGATAGGTGTTCGGGAGCCAGAAGTGAGCGTGCAAGCGCCACCACCATCAAACACATCCTATACACCTCCCGATTTTAAGACCTTAATGATGTTTGCGCAGAGAAACGCTCCGTTTTGTACTCGATTATATTCCGCCGATCAATTTCTGAATCCTCCGCCATCTTCCCGGGTTCTAGGAGAAACAGTTCATGTAATACTCACTTTTTTTTTGCGTATGCGTATGTGGATCTTTTCGTGCGTGTGTGTGTGCGTGTGTGTGCGTGTGTGTGTGTGTGTGTGTGTGTGTATGCGTGTCTAGATAATGTACATTTGCGTATGTCTTTTTTTTCCAAATTTTGATACTTGCTTACAGTAACGGTCCAAAGTAAGTTACCTTCACGCAACTTAGGGCGGTTTACAGCTACAATCCCTCTTTTTTGTAATCATCATCAGTTTGAATTTCAGTAGAAGAGATTGGGGTGTAATTTCTTGAACAATAACGCATTAATTTCGAAGGGTGTCCCACGATCACAAAAAGGTGTTATTTTTCCTCTTAGCTTAAATTGTCAATGGTGGCGTCTTCAATATGTCCTCTCTCTCTCTCTCTCAAAACATAATGACACGACTTTTCAATTCACGTCATAGAAATTCTAGGCATACCACTTAAGTAGGAAATCGAGGTCTTTAAACCGAGGTGCCAGAACGAATTCAAGAAAAGAGAAAAAAATATAGCATAAATTGTATACCCGCTTAGCTTTATATCCTTGGAAATAAATGGCTGCGCACAAATTCATGCCGAATTTTAAGTAACATTATTTTCATTTTATAGTTTCGCTTTTCCCCAAGGTGACAATTTTAAACTTTGTCCGTCAGTTTCACATGTTGGTGAAAGGCGCACGTCCTTCAGATGTTTGTATCATAAAAAGAATTATATATATATATATATATATATGGGTTTTTTTTGTGTGTGTGTGTGTTTTCGCGAGCGATCATATGCCCACAAACTAGTATCCGAAAACGGCACATTTTCAGAAACTGTAACATGAATGATTATATCTATTTACCACTATCTACCATAAACCTTACCCCATGACCCAGGGGAAGAATACGTTTATTTGCAATTATGAACACACACACACACACACACACACACACACACACACACACACACAATGCACACACAATAATAATACATTCATGATTTCTAACTGTAAATGTTATAGATTGATAAAAAAACAAACAAACACTCGTTTGAAGAAAGTTTAAAGTGTGAAGTTTCCTAAATGGTCGTCATGGTTGTTTCTGATGTAAACCTGACATTTCTTTTTTTAATTTCTGATTTTTACGAGAAATAGTGTGCATCGTGTTCTGAAGTAAGACGCCTTTTCATTAAGATTGGAAGAAAAATATGGTCACCTTGGTTCTAATTCTATGGAGCCTTTAGTTTAAAGTTTTAGTTTTCTTCCGAGTGATACAATGCTGCCTGGTCGGTAAAAGCGGATCGCCGTGTCATTAATGTTTGCCGTACTCAACATGGACATCAACACTCCACATTCCCTTGTCTAACGGTATGAACATCATACCGCCTGTTTTTGACCAGAGAAGGGGATGATACACAAAACTCCGATCGATTTGTGATATTCAGTCGAAATCAACTTTACTTTCATCGTCTCTGAAAAAAAAAACACACCCAAGAAGCAAGCCAAATATACCAGTTTACCAGTGGTGCGGCTGATGATTGCGCTCAACATCGGCGGCCAGAACGACAAACCGACCAGATAACGTCAACCGAGAAACTTGGTTGGCATTGTTTACTTATTTTCTTTTTTCTCTTTACCGTCTTTGATGAAAATAAACGAGTGAAACAACTTTAACCGACCATACAACGTTAGTGAAGAAAATATTCTTGTTGTTTGTTTGCTTTCTCTCTTTCATCCTTGTCGAACGACATAAAAAAGAGAGCAAGAAAAAAATGAATGATTGAAATAATCGAAATGATAGCAGCGCGGCATTGAAGGGGAGTGGAGCGGTCTTCTCCAAGGACGGACCGCCGAAACTCACCGCGTCGATCAATGCGTAAACACCTGCTCGAGCCGGGCGTAATGTGCCGAAATGGCGTCCATGATTACTTCATTACCGTGGATAAAGGCATATAAAGAGAGGCCGCTTGAATTGAATTACTCTCGATAGATAAAATTCCAAAAGGGGGCTGTCTTTCATCGGTCCTCGGAAGAAAAAAGCCGGGAGAAAGAGGAGGAGGAGGAGAGGGAGGAGGAGGGGGAGGAGGAAAAGGAAGGCGGGTGATGGAGACCAAAGAAGGGTGGGGATGAGGAAGCTGGGGAAAAGAATAAACGCCACTTGGAATCGAAACAACATTGTCGATACCCCCTTTTTTCCTTCAAGACCGAAGAGAAAATCCCAAACGGCATTGAAATCAAAGTACTGACGGCCTTCAATAATCGAACCTCTGAATAACCACGCTGACATTGATACATAAAGCAACTGACATAATGACAGGCGAATGGTAGACATTCAATTACATTTTTTTTTAATGTTTGATGGGTTGTTATTGTGATCGCATTGCGATCTTACCAAAAAGGTCTGGCTTTGGAAAAAAAATGGGGAAAATCAAACAGAAATTTATGGTAATGGTTGTGTTTTGAAGATATCAGCATATCCTGATTTATGAAAGGAGGTCACGTTTTCTAAGAGTTTTTAAAGTAAAAAGCAAAAGATATGTTCAGGAGGTGAATAGATAGATACAGATAAATAAACAACTTAATACATTGTATATAGACAGACAAACATAGATGAATAAAATATAAGGCAGATATAGATGAATGGATGGATAGGAAGGGAGGTAGATAGGCAGATAGATGAATCTATGGATGGATGGATGGGAAAAGCATAGGCAAGTGTGTGTATATATATATATATATATATATATATATATACATATATATATATATATATTTGTATGTATATATATATATATATATATATATATATTATAGATAGATTGACTGATAGATAGATTAGATAGAAAGAAAAATAGATGGATAGGTGGATAGACGGGTAGATAGGTAGATGGACACAGATACGAGTATATAAGACATAAATTATTGTAAGGACTATCACTACGTGATGAATGCGAGAATGTTTCGTAATGATCTGTGCTAATCCCATAGAAGATGGCTCCGGGCTGACTGGGCAGAGATTAGACATGATGGTGTCGTTGTAAACAGTATTGACCCTCATACTGATATTCGGACATAATACATCACCACCACTATCTGGAGGACTCTCGACCACACTCTACTCATTCATCATCATTCATAATCCTAATGTGTCATGAAGAGTATTTAATGTGTCCTAAATGCGTTTTGAATGAATAAAATGGACCTTGCTGAATACGTCCATTTGTATATATGCGGCTGCGCGGATAACCGAAATCATTACTGCTCAATATTGCTGTCTACTTCTGAGGTTACATTGACAACGGATAAACAAACCTTGACGGGTTGACGCCTTTCCTAAAGGCTTTACGTCTTCTACGGGAGGGGGGGGGGGGGGGGGGGGGTCAATAGAAAATTTCAACCAATTTATCATCCATACAAACTTTTTTTATTGACTATAATTATTTTCAACAGAACCATTAAAGGCAAATGCATTTGGCAGAATAAGCAGGAATGCACATGTTGCAATATATACTGAGTAACTGTGTAGTTACTCAACATGTAATACAGGACATATCGACAGAGATGAATGCTTTACTACTTTTTAGAAAGAATTAAAAAGGGGGAAGAAATAGAGAGGAAAAAGCTGGAGAGAAACATATTATACTAATGCTTGTTTTGTTTTTAGTTTCGTATTCCATCTGAGAAGATGGCTAGACAGCCCATTTATAAGTCAGCTGCAATAGCTGGTCTTCCATGGGGTCCAGTTGGATGTAAAGCGGCACCACTTCATCGGGTTAAACACCCTGCTCTTTGCAATGAATAAGATGAAGCGGGATCTTTTACGGACATGAGTTGTGACTCTCTCACACACGGGACCTCCATTTTATGTCCTATCCGAGGAACAGAGTGGTTGCCTCTTACTATAGAGGGGACGGTATGATTACACACAACGTTGCTCAGTGGGACTCGGGAATCGAACCCGGGTCCTTTGGATCTGGAGGCAGACGAGCTACCGACTGAGCCAACTCAACGCCCTGTTAGCAACTGAAAACAAACTGTAATTTTGCGTGGTTATTTATTTGCTAGTTAGTGATTGAGGCATCTATCAGTCATCATTGTCATTCAGTGTTTTATACCACAACGCGATTCTATTGGCATATTGTGGGATGCTACTAGATGCGCAGGTGCATGCGAGATGCCGTGTGCCTCCATACCCACAGGGGTTCCTGCAACCCTGGGAATAATCTGCCTTCATGTACCTGGTTGATACCGTTCTCTAACCATCGAGCACTCACCATTGAGCATTGTGGGACATCCCACAAAGGGGTTGGCTCTATTCACCTGTTGTCAAGACCTGGGAACGCTCACAAAGGAATCATTTAACTTCGAGATCAGCGTCATTACACCTACACCCCCTCCCCCTCCCCGGCCTATATAGCTCTTGGACATTACTTCTGAACAAGGTGCGACTGTAGAGTTTAACGCCCGAGGAGTCACTGCCGGGCATCGAAAAAACGAGACTTAACGTTCAAATTTGATCGCCCTCCATTGATTGGTCATCGATCTGGCAAATCGTCATTTATCCGGCTTAATTGAACCAATCAGAGAGCTCTGTTCATGTCGTGCATTCCCGCCGCAAGCTATTGGCCATCGGCGACAAATATAAATGATCCGATTGTCTGGAAGAAAACCTTTTGACACAAAGGGACCACCCTTGTTGCAGTTTATTCATCAAAAGTCTCTTCTTTTCGCCCCCCCCCTCTCTCTCTCTAATCGAAAGAATTATCGAGACATGATTACCCCACATTGTAAACTAAGTCTATGTCTTTCGATTTTGATACTTTTCGATGCTAACTGCACCACTCCTATAGTGTCGATTGAAATGAAATCTTCGGCAGCATAATAAAAGTTAAAGCGCCTGACAGAAGTGAAATTGGTTCTTGACTAATATCAGGGCAGAGTTAAAAAGACCAAGCGTATTCCATTACTTTCCATCACTTGTGCGTGCTCAATCCATTCTTCTCCAAAGCACGAAGTGGTAAGCTGATTGAATAAGTTAAACTTTCTTTATAAACTTCAGATTCACTTATCGTTTCTCCGCCATTTAAGCTCGTCTAGTTTACGTTGCGATGACAACAAAGTTAACACGTGTGATATCGTTCTGATCATGACATTCCTGGTGGATACGTACAATGTATGAATACATGTGGAAATGATTTTCAAAATCATGATCTGAATTTGAATGTTTGTTTGACATATTAATGATGCATACTCGTATTCGAAAGCTTTGAGAAATATGTGATATCATAATTTATGAAAACGCATATACACGTTGTACAACATAAACATGCAAACACACACACACACACACACACACACACATGAACACGAACACAGTCGAATAGAGCATTATGTCGGGTTTCAGAAAAAAAGCAGGAGGAAATTAAACAGTATGAAACGAAATTCGCGATCGCTTGATGATCTGAGGAGAAGTTTTCTTTTTTTATGTGATTGTAATTAACTTTCGAAGTAAATCACTTTGATCCTAGTCTGACAATGTTCAAAATGTGAATCAGTTATCAATAGTACACATTTTCGTAAAACTTGTGCCAAGTGCGAGTATCAAACGGGCCTGTGATTTAAAGGGATGGTACAGTATTGGTGGAGATGAGAATTGGGCTTTCAACTTTTTGCGAGATACCAAGAAACCACTTATGATATAGTACAGAGCATACCATTTTAAGAGGAATTCAAAGTTTATTTGATGAAAATCGGGTTTGGAATGACTGAAACATCCAAAAACAAAGTAAAACAAAGCGATCGTAGTAAAGTAAAGTTTTTTGGATATCTCAGACATTTCAAAACCAATTTTCATCAAATAAACGTCGAATTCCTCATAGAATTGCATGCTCTTTCATGTTTCATAAGAGGTTTCTCATTATCTCACCAAAAATGTTAGAAACCTGAAATTAGGTCGCAACCAAAACTATACGATCCCTTTAAGTGCATGGTATACTCTTTTTTTTCCGTGTAATTCAGTACAATAAATGATAAAAACTCTAGAAACTTCGAAGTCAGCATTCTTTTTACTGACCTATTACAATTATTGTATATGATATCTAATGTATATATGTAATATATATGTATATATCATTATCACGGAGCACTCCATAGCCTAACTCAAGATTCACGTTTTACAATAGGCGTTGAACAACTAACTGTCTAGGAGGAGTCTGCGCTTTGAATGTTCCCAAAACATATATATGGCGCTACCAAGTGTTGTGGATCATTATCAGTAGCAACAGAAGCAGCAATGCTGGTGTATTATACAATTATTTACAATACCGTATGTCCCCCTCCCCCCCCCCAAAAAAAAAAACGAATACAACGGAACACTACATAACGATAACTTTAAAAAGAGTGAATCCATCCAGATACAATTTCAAGGTATAAAACAACTTATTACCTACATCTTACAGAAAATCCCATCCGATTTCCTTCAGTGGTCAAAGAGAAATGAGGGGTTTTGTAGAGCATGTCAGGAATCCCTTCCTTCCTAGTTCTGTCCATTATGTTCACGCATTAATATGCAGTTCAAAGAACATCCAAGCGCTAAACTTGGAAGAATAAGAATCATGACATGCTTTACAATGACCATTTCTCTGTGACCATTTCACCAAATTGTATGGTGTTTTCTGCATAATATAGGTAAGATGTTATATTTTAGACCCTGAAATAGCATTCTGTCAGACAGTTAATTATATTGACAGTTTACAGTGCGGAAATCCGGTTGTACTTTATTTTTATTTTCATTTTATTTATACATCTATTTATTTATTTATCTATTATTTATCTTTTATTTATTTATTTATTCATTTCTTTTTTCTTTTTTTTTTTTTGGGGGGGGGGGCATACTGTATTACTACGCTGTAACTTTAGTAATTACTCTGTACCATCACTGCCACTATACTGCTCCTGCTATACTATACTACTACTAGGCTTACTATTACAACTACTACTACACAACTAATGTTATTATTATCCCTTAAAATGCTTTTACAAATGCAAGTATTACCGGTAATGCTAAAAATACCATTTGTAGAGATATTGAGATACCCCTCCCCCCCCAAAAAAAAAAAAAAAAAAAAAAAAATTGAGGGAAAAAATGTGGAACGCTTCACGATTGTGCGTGTCATCCTTGCGTACAGGGGCCATGCTAATCTTCTCTGTATCGTTCCAATTTTAATAGGTGTGATCAAGATTTCTCTCGTTCACGATCAAACGAAGTCGTTCAGTGCCATTTAAAGCGTCCAAAGAGCGGGAAACTTTGTGCCGTGCTTATTGCCGAGCGCGTGTTCGCGTAGAACGTTGACTCAACGTTTGCCTCGCCAAGTCCGCAATGCTGTGTGGCGGAAGCGAAGTTTGATTGTGTGTGTATGTGTACGTGCGTGCGTACGTGCGTACGAGCGAGCGCGCGCGCACGTGTGTGTGCATTTTTTTTTTAGTAGTTTCCTTTAAATGCCGGCACATACATAAGTATGTTCGACCAATGGGATTACTTGAATTTGGAACACGTGACCGAGAAATGTTTTTTTTTTTTTCCCCAACATCCCTGCCGTGTGGTATTATCATGGGCAATATGTTCCGTTAGCATTTTTACCATACCCGTGATTGCAATCAACAAAGGTATCGCTCACATCTATCGGCCACGGCCAAGTCCAAGCAAGTTCAAGTGACACACATCCAGTTATATCGCATAATTATCGATACATCAGTATCGCTTGTTATCGTCCAAGATCTAACGTTGTTCTCGTTCATTTGACTGCCGTGGGCCGCGATTGTACCGCCTGTATTTCAATATTCAACACGATTATGAAATAAAAATCTGCTCGGTTGATGGAATACATTTTTATCAAATCTCAAGTTTGTCAATCGATGTGAGATATAAAGCAAATAATCATCTCCTATTTCTCAGTGATCCTTGAGGTGTCTATCAGCCTTCGGCTCGGCCTCATAGACACCTCGCTGCTCACCCCGGCGATGTTAGATTGAACCATCGCCCTCGCAGTCGACGATTAGGACGGGTAGTTAAAGGTTAGTTAGGGAGAATTGTTTTGGGGAATATTTGGTTTTATAATCCACTGTAGATTTTTTTTTTTAGATAGATATTTTGTATCTCATTTCTTAAATATTTTTAATAGATAGTTGTTTTTTTTCCTTCGATAGTTGCTGTACTATTGTAATATTACTTGGTATATTGAAACATGAAAATCTATAATGATTTCAGTTAACTTTAAAAGCATTAATCTCTTATCTTTGTACAGTAATAACAAAGAAGACTTGTTTTCTTTGTATTATTTGATGGGGAAGGAATAGATATAATTTGAAAAAAAAAGTCCGTGCTTGGGAGGTATCTGTGCGTGCTTGTGTGTGTGTGTGTGTGTGTGTGTGTGTGTGTGTGTGTATGTTTTTCTTTCTTTCTCTCATTGGGATATTTATTATTCTATTATGCTCAATATTCAAATATTCAAACTTAATACACATTTAAAAGCAAAACATAGTTCTCGTTGATATGTATGTATCATTAATTGTATAACATCCAGCTTTATATTGTCAGAATCATCCTTGTCTGGATATATCAATGAAAAATAAAAATATTAGACATTTAAAAATATAAAAAACACAAACAAACAGAAAAAAAGTAGAACCGAACAGAATCCACGAATAACAGTCGGGCCTACAGTGCAAGGTTCTATGGAGAAATTAAACATGGGGTGACTCAAGGAAAAAAAAAAGAGGAAAATGATATGGTGTGTTGGCATTGATTTACACTACAAAGAGAAAAAGCTATTAAAGATGACGAGTGTCTTTTTTTTTCCAAACTAAATCCTCCATCAACATTTCTGCATTATCCTTATGCTGATCTAGTTAGACACAGTATTCGAGAAGACAGTGTCATTTAGGAGAATCTATAGGCAGAGGGGAAAAATTGTTTATCTTTTTAATCCTTGGCTGACATGCGACCAAATATTGAATTTTGATTTGTGCGGTGTGGAGCCTCATACACAGAAAGGAGAATTCATACAATAAATAGCACCTAAAATCATTGGTGCTTCGATCAATATGGACAGAATGATATACACGCCTTGCCGACTGAATACCACAATGAAATATATACACACAACGTTAAACATTCAGGCGTACTCGTCTGTTCGAATTATAAAGTGATGTACCGGCGTGCGCAGGAATTCCTTCCGAGGGGGACAACTGGATTAGAAAAGAATCCATCGAGGTACCCTGTACTTTAACAAAGGAGAGCAGTGAGTATTCATTCACGCGATCTGTATCTAGTTTTCTTTCTTTCTTTGACAGCGACTCGGGACACCTTTATCAACTCCTTTATGACCTATAATTAATGTTTTCATAATCGTTTTGACGCCCCAGTTAATTTCGTCTGGCTGTTCGTAGGCTTAGCATCAGGGTCAGAATGATGAGACACGACCAAGACGACAGGCGGCGTATAGAATCCGTCTTTCATTTTAGCTAAATTGTCGATGATAACTCTTATCGTGTTCACATGTTACACGTCTCAGACCAAACGGGTGCGAGTGCTATATGCAATTATGATTGTCTTGCCGAAAAAAAAACTAAAAACAAAAGTTACGTCCATACCATACACGTAAACAATGAGCAGGGATGGGATGATATCGATATGGTATAAAGAACTTAAATTTTAAGGGGGCAAATGATTGACTATCAGTTCAATAGACAAAGGTCATATTTCATGCGTTTCCGAATAGCACAGGAAGAAAAGGAAAACGAGGATTGGATAGAATAATATTTATCTCACATCTTCATGCTATATGAGAACCACTTTCTTTCCGTTGGATGCAATGAATCGATGAGTTTTATCACCACTTTTCATGGAGACCACATAAAATATATTACAACCGTCTCTTCTCTTTCCAGAGCACAAGAAAACATCACACAAGAATTGTGCGAAGACACTAAAGAAACAAAAACCACCTTATACTATAAATTTGTGATTAAAGATAATTTATCATTGTAATATCTGTTATCCAAAGTTCAAATAATAATTCATCGTGATATTCCGTCAAATCGTCACCCATATTGGCATCACTTTAAAGCTTCCGCCATATTTAGCAATTTGTCTATGATATCGTTTCGGCCTGAAGTTCATTGACAATATTTGCACGAGCAGGAGAAGATGTATTGAATTTGGGTACTACTCAACCACGCAGAGCAAACGGTAGGCCCAGCCAGTTTTCACCCGACCAGGGTTTTATCAATAGGGAGTTTAGCAAGGTCGCTGCACCTCTTCCATTGACAACTCGGCCCCTCTGCTACTCGACCAGAAAAACGTCGCACTCGTTAGATACAATTACATCATTTGGCAGTGTGGTTAAAAAAGAATTAGCAGCAAGGACGGGGTGCCGAATAATTCTCATTCCAGTCTTTCTTTCGTGTTGTAAGTAAGCCGAAATCTACCCCGAAAGCCTTTAGAGCCCTCTTCTTTGTCCAACGACTCCATTATCCTCATGACAAAGGCTGACGAAAGGATCTAAGATAAACATTCATTTCGATCAGTCGATACGAGACCTGTCGTTAGTCTGTCATGCAGGTTGTAAGGTGATCCTCAGCCAAGTTTGGACAGACGAATGACATCAAACATCGTGAAATCGAAGACATGGGATTGGTCTCCCACTATGCGTCCAATCTTTTGTTGATTCCCTATGCCATCGACAACAACCACACCCCTGCCCAATATCACCCAGCAGCCTCTACCTGGCTCCTGTTGCCTGTTCTTTACCTTCTTGATACATTTCCTTTTGTCTGAGCTTGAAATCCCCTACAGTTATATGTCATCATTACAGTCGGCTCAATAGATTCATTATCCACCTGTCAACTCAATGCGCCTGACCCTCGGATCATCTTAAATTGTCGTCTTTCTGCAGGGGCAATTTTGAATCGTATCTGTTCTGTTACCTTTTTTTTTTTTCGTTATTTGCTCGGCAGGTTTGAAAGGTTGGTCTGGTCTGAAGTAACGTGCGGGGTCACAGCAGTACACACTTTCATCACTGATCTCACCGTGTCTGTGAGCGACTGATAGTTCTCGCCTTTCCAAATCTCACCGATGAGGGGGCTCCGATCGTTTGGCAGAGGTGACAGAGAAGAACAGATGTCTACATTGGTCTTCTTTCTGGGTCTTGTTAATTGTTTACGTTCTTGTTCTTGTTCTTCTTATTCTATCTCATAAACTCCTTCTTCTTCTTCTTCCTCTCCTCCATCTTCTTCTTCGTCCCTTTCCTTCTTCTAAACGCAAAACTTTGATAGAGAGATGAGAAGTGAGAATAGTAACAATTTACCATGGATTGTATGTCGTGTATGTGAAATCACGTACTATAATATAGTCTATTGTTCTACGAGTAAAACTGAAAAGACCTGCCTTGTAAGCGAACGTTTGGTGGTATAAGTGACAACTCACAAGATAACAATATGAAAAACATATGAAAATTCAAAGGATAGAAACTGATTTAAATTGATGCTTGAATTAACTGGACATCCGATGTTATCATCTTTTTTTTATCTTAGTACGTCCTATGGGCGGACTGGCTTTTATCAATTTCCACTCTTCTCTTACATGACTATCGAGTATATCTCTGTTGTTCATGCTTTATAGAGTCCACCCCCTCCCCCTTCCCGTTCTCGTTTCCCCTTTCCCCCTTCCCCTTTCCCCCCTCCCCCCACCCCCGGGAAAACAATATGACGGGAACCATGAATGAGCGACACCGTACCGTAGCCGCGTCATGCCTGTCACGGATGCGAAATTTACTACGACACCTCCCCCCTTTCCCAGTTCCCCGGGTGGTCATTGTTTTGCCCCAGATACAAAGTCCCAGCCCTCCCCGCTGCACTTTTCAAGTCAGCGGGCTGAAGATACACAATCCGACACTCGGGCCCATCCCCCATTCATCACCGCCTTTCCTTTGCTCTTTCATTCATACCCCCGTATTGGTTGTGACACGGAACGAGGCGCGATGCCTGGGAAGGGGTAACTAAACATTAAAGATTAAAACAGGGAGGGGAAAAAAGGTAACTGTAGTGACTCGCACTTACAAGATATTCGGTGTTGTTTGTTTGTGGGCGAGCCCTCTGAACTGGCTGATAACTGCGGTGATAACAACGATGTCGGTGAAGTTGGGGGAGCAGCATTGACGACGTCGTTGACGCAGAAAATGACATGAAGAATGATGGCGATGATGTACATGGTGATGTTGTTGATGATAATGACGACTATGACATGATGAAGTTAACGGTGATAACGATGATGATGATGATAGTGATTACATTCCGTTGGTGACGATGATATTGCCGGAGCAGTTAATTCGATTTTGATGATTGTCTTTACCTGCTTTTTTGTTTTGCTTTAAAAAATGAAACACAGCTATTTTTCGGACCCAATACAAAAGCTGTCACAACATTCTAGCGGCACACCAATACAAGGGACGGCAAGTGGTGTCATGACGTGGTGAATGACGTCACTATTGACAACAGATTACTATTAGTATATTTCGTTATTGCAAAATATTCAGCTAAGGAGATTTCTTGAGGTCCTATCTCTTTGCCAGATAAAGATTATTCCATAAAGACCATTCTCTATATTCACACTAACATTTTGTCTGTGCTTGAGTGGAAATGAAAACGAAATTTATAGGAAAAATGGTTTAAAAGAATAAACGAAACCAAGATTTCATTCATGCACACCACGGAATGTCGACAGCTGCGAGGACTAACCACAACTTTTGGAAGATATCTTATTTACGTCTGAAGAACTAAGGAAAGGAAATAGACTTGACCTCACCCCTTCCTATCCTGTCATTGACGACTTTCAGTAATTATCATCATACAACATTACAATTCTATTTTTCCCCTTTTCATCCTCCATAGCTTGCTTCCCATAGCCAGCGAGTGCGTGGCGGTTCGAGCGATGAAGTCGCATAGTCCCGCCGTCGAGAACTGACTAGTTTGGGGCGTTACTGATAGACACATCTACGTAGATCAGCACAGGAATTACTACAGCTTATCATGTTTAGAATAACCTTCGAAGGGGAACCATTCTTATGGGCCAAGTAGGCAACCCCTTTAACAACGTTAATCGTGAGGATTGGAATAGACAGGTCTCATGGTTGAGAGATGGGCGGGGCGGGATGAGGTGATATGAGGACTTCTCCTAGAAACGCTTCCAAACTCTTCGTCTGTTATTGTCTGTCATAATCATTCTTTTGTTACAGACCGACGAGTCACACGAAGATTTTATAGTGGAACTTCATCATCTAACCGTATACCAGACCTTGATTTTATCTTACATATTCGATCAGCAGCGACTTCGTTTCATCTTTGACAAACTGTGCACTTTACCCTCGTTACCTTCGGCGACTTGCGTGCAAAGCCGGTAACTATTCGAGTCCGCTGCTCCGGATACTGATATGTTCATGTTATTTTGAGATATTAATACCATCACTTCCGCGTTTTGTACTTCAGCTACTTCTTCCTTACAAGTGCGTGTGCTATTCTAAGCATCTTATAACGTGCACACTCCTCAATCACGGTGTTGAAAAAAAATCCGTCACGAAATAAAGGTTATTGATAAACAACAACACCAGTAAAAGATTTTGTCTTAGATGGCGGACTGGTTAAAGCAAGGAGGTCCTCGCGTAGCTCCAATAGTATCGTACCTCCTTGGTTCTTTAGTCCTTCAATATACACTGTCCATAAGTTTATCTCTGAGCGTATTGGGAGGTAGAGTGTAAAGCGTATACAGGGCGATGACCTACTTAATCATCGTATCCTTAACATTTTTGTTTGTCTACTCCAATCTTCTCGTTATTATGGCATTCATCGCCCCTCTCTTCCTTCTAGCCGAAAAGATTTGGTTCCAAAAAGAGCCGCGGATAAGACGAGAATAATCCGCGCCAGTCGTTTGTCGTTTCATAAAACAAGTGTCCACGATTTACTGGCAGACCAGGAAACAGTAGTGTTTCTGGCTGGATTGGATAAACGGCGATATGGGTAAAAACGAGCAACAAATTATCTTTCGTCCATCATTGATGCCTGATACTCAATGATATGTATCTGTTGCCTTCAAGAAACTAAATATTCCCGATGATGTCAGTCATTGACGAAATCCTGTTCCCGCATGAAAATGTATGAGAATGATTTTCCTCTTCACCAAACTCCGCCTCTTTCCTTTCATTTTGCTTCTTCTTTTTCTCTTTTTTTTTCATTACCTAAGCATTATTCACCTTTCATCACAGAGTTCAATAGGGACCTATTCAGCTATTCAAGCCTTGGTTCTGAAATAGGTTCTAACACTTTAGTTTCCACAATTTAGTCATTGCCGTACCAAGTGCTGGGCATACCTTGTCATCGAAAAGAATGGTTTGAATACAGATTGAATTTTATTATCATTATTATTATTATTATTATTATTATTATTATCATCATTATTATTACTACTATCATTACTATTATTTGATTTGCAGTGGCGGATCCAGAGCCGGTGCGCCCCCTTTATTCTTCGTTAAAAACAAAAGAAATAAAAAGAAGACAATGAAATGAAACCAGGAAGTGGCACCAGAAATATTTGTTGTGCCCCCCCCCCTCTTTTCAGAATTCCTGGATCCACCCCTGGATTCATTAAATGATGATAAAGTAATGAATGTTTAAATTAAGCAACCATAAGACCTACGACGGGGGATTATTAGGCACTGGAGCTAGAGTGCCTTGCATTTTGACAGGACAATATTTGAACATTGGACCTCGTGGACAAACGTATTTTATCCATAGAGCCACAACTGCGCCAACACATTTATATTAAGAAGAATGCTACTTGCTTCACAGTTAAGTTGTTTTCGCAATATGTTGCTTTATTGATTGTTTTTCCCCTGAAAAAGTAATGAAATCGAAATATTATACGAAACTTAAGTTTATCTTCACTGCTCTGAACTGAATAGAAATCGACTCAGATCAGCTAAACTCAGCTATACTCAACTAAACTCAACTCGACCCAACTCAACTCTACTTAACTTCACTCAACTCAATTCAATTCAACTCAACTCTCAACTCAACTCAACTCAACTCAACTCAACTCTCAACTCAGCAACTCAACTCACTTCAGCTCAGCTCAACCCAACTCAGCTCAAGTCAGCTCAACTCAACTCTCGGTATAAGATAGAAGGGAAGAGAAGGAGTTTCGCTCTGTACGGACTCGTTTTAAATTCCATTTTGATCACAGATGAATATTGGACTTGATGTGCCGATAAACTTCGCAACAGTGATTAATTCCAGTCAATATAAATTTTGGACGAAGGACAATTTGACTCATGATGTCAATACAGAACGATATCTTAGAAAGTGCTGAAGATTTGTACAGGTATGAAACTGGAGAGGTTTGGGGAAAAGATATAGAGACGGAGAGGTGGCAGGTATATATGCATGCAAGGAAGAAAGACTGCCGTTTTACTTAGATGGCATAAAGGGATGAAAAGAAATGCCAACGTGAGTTGGTTTGAGAATTAGAGAGAAGAATAAAAAGAATGACAAAAAAGATTTTGTCGTTTTTTGTCAACTTACCATTTTGCCACTACAACTTCTCTTTGAGTTTCGTAACTTGACATGAGCTATATTAAATTGTAACAGTGCGATTAATCAACTCATGCTTCTCAGGTACAAAAAGGGAGGGAAGGAGAGCTCTAATCCTGTAAATGGCTACCTTAACATTAAAAAAAAAAAGCACTGGCAATCTACTGTCGGAGAAGATCGACGATTTAACTTTAGCGGGCTTTTCATTATCATTCAAAAAAGGGGAAAATTTTTCCTCACGAACCTTCATTAGTCTTTTTTTCTGAGAGGACAAAACCTGCATGGCGCAAATTACGGGTTGTCTGACAGCGAGCGCAATTAGGCTCAGACTTTCGGACGACGCTGTGTTTTGTCCAATGTATCGAACGAATCAGCGAGGTGTCTCCGATATCATAAAGGTCTCGCATACACGGAACCCTCAAGACTTGATTGGATCGGTCCTGAAAGAAGACGAGGACCTCCGAATGTGTAACCTTTTTTTTTCTCCCCTCTTTATTCGCTTTTCAGGAGGCGCATGGATTCCTTTCACATTATTTTTGTCATGTCAGCGGCAAGGCAGGTTGGAGAAAGCGAATTACTTACGATCACTTGCGGCGGTATTGTTCGCCGGATTGCGGATGAAAGGGAGAACGACTCGAAGATTATCGGGATGACTGGGACAGAACAATGCCGATAATCCGTTCGTCAATGGCAGACGGAGAAACGATCGGGAGGGCACTGGCGTGATTATCGATCACACTCCGATAGCAGGCGTCATCAACAGCCTGAATTTAGGTGTTCCCATCAACACAACTACGCCAAAGCTGTTAAACTCGGTAACTTGCTCTTCTGCAATCGCTACTTTCTTCTAGAATTCAATTTCTATATTAAAGGTAATAAGTGAAAATATAACAAAGTAGAAATGTCTTCAACCGATGCACAAAAAACACAACATTTTTATGAATGCGCTGTCATGTTAAAAGGACAGCTCCATTTGATTTTAATGAAAGCAAGTAAGCAGTGTATGTTTTTTTTCTCGGTGAATTGTATTTTCTTTGCTAATTCACTGTTCCTGCTGAAAGTACAGCTTGGTTTGATTTCATTATAATTGTGTTTTGTTAAATCGTGAATTCTGTAATACATATGATTCGCTTTATCATGAAATTGTATTGAATATGGAATCAATAAAAGATTATGGAAAAACAAAAAAACAACATGTAAACGTCTGTACAAAGCTGACGGAATATTCAGCGCTACTGGCAAGACCTTTTTTTCCGCTTTTTTTTTGACAAGCCCAGTAAGCATTAGAAGTCGTTGATTAGCCATTGCATCCTAGCAACACATTAAGATACAGAATAAGTACAATTTGGAAACACAGAAGTACTGCGAAAGCAGTCATGACAGTTAGCAGTGCGATTTTATAACCATCTGCACAGTGTTCACATTACGTCATTTTATTTGCCGAGAGGCATCAACTTTCTAATTCTCTTTTCTAATTTGTTTTATTCCTCCAGTTACGATAATTGCTCGATAGAGTTATTCCTCCGAGAGTTATGTGGCAAGCCACTGTGTTTCGGGTTGGCTGACTTTTTTGTTTTTGTTTTCATTGCTGCATTGATTGCTTGGCGACATTCATTCACAATATTCAAAATATTGCGTAACACAGAATGTAAATGTTCTGCACACATACTCCTCCCCGAGATATTCCTATTTTACTAATTGCATTTTTAATCAACAAATAAAAGTATAAAAGAGGGGAAATTGACTCAACATTAAAAATCACCTAAGTAATTACTTCAAGTGATTTGAATTTCATTTGTGTTTAACAAATAAGAGTTTTATCCACTACTTTCTTCTTCTCTGTGATGTTTCTCTAACATTTCTCAGAGTCAATATATTTATATGATTGTATTTGCATATACGTAGTTATGAACAAGTGTCAATTTAAAACAAAAGTTCGAAAACGGTAAATTTACATGAGTTTTAACCGAATTTGTATTTCTTATCCTGTTCATAAGCATTATTCTAGTTTTGCATTTGGATTCTTTATTAGCCAGCGTTATTCAACGTATCTTTTTTTTCTTTCGCAGTCATTATTGAATTTAAGTGAATGCAATTTAATACGCCTTTCCCTACTTTAGCCCCGTTATGAGTGCATTTTGTCCAATGAACTTGATAATCCTATAAATGAAATAAACACGTCATGTTTGTACGTTTGGGGAGTACACTCTCATCAATATTTTGTATATAACGTTACAACAGCATCTCAACAAATTGGAACAAAATGTGGTGGGACTAAATTCAAAAGCAAAATTCTTTAGCACAAACATAATTCTTCTTTTTTTATAAAGCACAATGTATCAATGAAACAAAGTAGATGTCACTACCATAAATGAAATGCAAAACAGCAATAGACATAGCTTTCATTGAATATTGATAAGACATGTTTTATACACTTTCATACGTTGCAATCCCAACCCACCCTTCCTCAAAGTATTTTTATTGATGATATAAACATTGCTGAGAAACATTCAACCAAGTTCCTAGGAGTAACCCTAGATAGCAATCTAACTTGGAATACTCATGTTCAGAATATTACAACAGCAATATCTAAAGCAACTGGTGTTTTAAGAAGAATAAAATATTTGATTAATGATCAAACTTTGATTATGTTATACAACACTTTATTTTTACCATATGTAATGTACTGTAATATTGTATGGGGCAACAGTAGCAAAACAAAATTGAACACAATTTTTCTTCTCCAGAAAAAGGCTCTTCGTATATGCACACATTCACATTTTTTGGCTCACACTGACCCCATATTTTATCGCCTAAAAACTTTGAAGGCCCATGATATACATTTATACCTAACTGCCATATTTATGTATAAACACACTCGAAATGCATTACCATTTTTTCATAATACCCTAGTAACCAATGACCATATTCACTCATACCCTACCCGTCGTTCCCATGATTTTCACTTAAGTAATCCAAAGCTTTTACTTGCTCAAAAGTCGATTAGACATCAAGGTCCGGATACATGGAACACTCTTCCTGAGGAGTTGAAACAGTGTGCCTCCTTGTTTTCATTTAAAGCAAACTTAAAGAAGTACATTTTATTACAGTATATTTCAAATATGAACTAAAAACAAATAACTTATATAAATCTGTAACTAATGTTGGTCTCCTGATAGCAACAGCGCATATCGTCCCCTCTTTCAGTAAACCAATTTCACTATTCTAAATTCCAGCCTATCTGCTATTGTGCACCCTCAAGCACCTGCACACACATTCACCACCACCACCATCACACACCAGAGTTTATTTTCCCCTGCTACCTTCGCAGCAGAATTTATATTGTTACGAATTTAGTACGTCCTTATCTTTTCCTCGGGCCGGCCATCTTTTCAAGCAATGCTTATAATGGCGGCCCTCTGCATAATCGTTTCTTAACTATAAATGTTATTCTTATCACTGCTGCATAGACATGCATACTGTATATTAAATTTCTTTCATATCGTTGTTTATGCAAGTCAAAAGACTGTGTTAAATTTACTTTACATATGTCCTACGTGTTCATGATTATGTACTTAGTATGTATCGTGGTTTATGCAAGTCAAACGACTTTGCGTTTAATTTACTTTGTATATTTCCTGCATTTTCATGATTATGTAACTTATGTATATTGATTTGCAGAAAATAAAGTATCTATCAAACAAAACAAACAAACATAGGTTTCAGTTTTCCAAGGTAATTGGTACATCATTATAGGCCCCACATTGTATAGAGAAGTGAGTACATTGTGGTACCAGTTGATTAGGTCAGCTTCACTTTCGATTCGACACTATGTACTCCATAACAGACCCATTATATCTTATCTACACAATAGAGGCCTTACATACCTTTAAAATCTATTAAGTCGATTTTAACAGCAAACTCTGCCAACAACATGTTATGTGTATGAACCGGAGCATGTAGGAAGAACAATAGCTAAGTTGACATTAATAGACGGTTTGAAGAATACTCGTTGTAAGAATCGGACTTTTGCTCTCTACAGTGTCTTAATTAGACGATTTGACGCTATAGAAATGCAGCTAACCGTGCACGATTAAGGGGGGACCGATCAATCTCTGCGCAATCGGTCATGTCGACTCGATACTTTCTCACCCGATTCCCGCGTCCGACCACATTCTTTTGATCGTCCCTTTTCACGCCGTCTGCTCACGAACAGTGACAGGGGATCGTACCGCTATAATAATAAGGACGGGACAGGCGCAAACAGCGAAACTGATAGCTTGCGATCGTTTGAAAAGGGGGATGAAAATCGAAAATTTGTCGGGGTCTACACACGGGAATGTACTTTTCACAAGAAGGGGGGAATAAACTGAGCTAACAATTATCGACCCCTTCCAGCCGATCAATGCGATGCTCGATTGTCCATCGAAGGTCGCACGAACGAAAAGATCGTTTACCGTGGCTATTCTCTTTCCTTTTACTTACCTTTCAGTCAAGTTGCCGATCGCTCTCTTCTTCTGTTTCCTTTTCAGAGTTTTTTTTTTTTTTTTCCCCTGGTGATCAGTCACTCGTAAATCATCCTTTCCAATTCTATTGACGTGATGTAATTGGCTACGAGCTTAGACACGTAATGTCCCATACCTCTTATCACGGTGCTGCAACGGAATCCTCTCTAGCCATAAAAGAAAACATAAACATCATCAGTGAATTAATAATACATTGTTGTTTGAAAAAAAAAATGTCTCTTCACCATCCCACTCCAAGCGTTTGGGTATTCAGCGGAAGGCTTTCAACGCAAACAAACAAACAAACAAACAAACAACAAACAATGAATAAATAAATCAACACATAAACAAAATACAACGCAAGAATATGAATATCTATTTCATTCTAGAAGCCACTGTCATTCCGAAATCGAGCCCCATCCTATCTACATCTGTTCCTAAACCGCTCGTCTTCATAGACCCTATATCTGATGTGATAACTAATTGGCATGGTACTCCATATAACTAGTGGCAATATACATGATGTGCTTTTATATCATTGCGTATACACATTAACTTAACAGGGAATTTCGGACCAGTTGAAAGTTAGTCCGAAAAGAAAAGAAAATGTTACAAGCATAGAAAATTTGATCAAAATCGGATCGAAAGTAAGAAAGTCACGAAATGATAAAGATCCACTAATCTTAGCATAATGTTTCTTAAACAGTTAATATGAATATGCAAATGACTGAGCTGATGATAAGCATCACCTCACAGTTACCTTAAAAAATGACGAAAATTAAATTCTTTTTTTTCCTTTTTTTCAATTCAATTCGTTTATTTCCATTTCAATAACAAAAAACAAAATTAAGCATTCAGTGTTATAGATGAACATATAAACAATGACATATATATTAAAAAACCACAACAACGACATCAGAATTACAGTCATAAATTGTTCCAGATTACAGCAGGCAACAAGTAAAATGGAAAATGGCGTACACATAAAAAGCCAATAAGGCATGTAGGCGCGCGTACACCGTTGTTACAAACCATGTAGAATTGGAATCTGAGTTATTTTCAAAAATCATAAATCAGTTTTATACAGAAGATACAAAAAAGAACATAAAAACAAAAAACAAACAAAAACAAAAACAAAGATGTGAAGGATGGCTAAATACATCAATGTAATTCCAATCAAAAGACAAAAGATGTCTTTAATACCGCTTCTTAAATAAATTATTATGTTGCTTATTATAATTATCTGGGTTTATTGCATTCCAAAAAACTGGTCCAGTATGACGAAGAGTTTGTTTTAATTTCGTACTAGGACATTTCCATTGATGAAATTTATTGCAGCTCCGTATGTTATGAGTGTGTATATTTGAATTTAATGTGAACATATTCATGATGTAAGGAGAGAGTGTATCTGTGCGGAAACGTTGCATCAAGGAAGTTATTTGAAGTTTGTTTATATCATGCAACTTAAGTGTTTTCAATCGTTTAAATAACTGAGAGGTGCGAGCTAAATTTGGAGATTTTGTAACATTACGAATTGCTTTCTTTTGTAATTTAGATAACTTATCAAGTCTGGAATTAAAAGTGTTTCCCCATATAACATTACAATACAACAAATGAGGTGATATAAAAGAATTCTACCATAAGAGAGTAAAATATATTGTTATTTTTGGCTGAACAACTTCAAAATAATGATCGGTAAGATATTTTGGGATTTGAGATTGGGTCATGATGATGTGTTAAAACTGCACAAACTCTATAATAAGTTGTAAAGCGATGACATCATCAACTCACAATTTGCATACATATTTTAAACTGTCCGAGAATCATTTTGTAAAACCTAGTGCAAATTCACAATTCCATAACTTCCTTAATCTTTATTCGATTTTGATCAACCTTAATGTGCAATATTGTGCTCGTCAAATTTTACTCTTTATTTGCAGACTATAACTTTCAAGTGGTCCGAAATTGTCCGTTAGTCTCTTGGGACTTAATGTATAAATTTCTATGTAATGAAAACAGACTCGGAGGTTTCAGACACAGTCCTTCAGTGTAAGATTCTTACTTTCCAACTCAGCTTTTGTTGCGGGGATTGTACTAAGCATTCGACCTCTGCTACCTTTTCACAAATAAATCGAGACCAGAGGTTTATGACACATTTGAAACGAAATCATCGTTTCATTGAAAATTCAAAAGGAAGAAGGTTTTTTTTTTTCTTTTTTAAAGGCCTGTTCAAGTTTCAAGGTTACAAAGATAATGAGATGAGGACACGAGGACATGAGGGAAAGATGAATTGATATAATAGCAAAGGTCGTGTGTCTAAGAATTATGAAAGCGGTATATGGTGTTTTCATCACAACATCATGCACATGGTTGAAATCTATACAGCAATCAAAAGTTTTCGTAAAATCCATTATGTCCCTATTCGTCGTTTTATTTGTTCTTTTATGGCCATTATGAAAGTGTTGCCACCACAAATATGCCTGGAAAACTCAAAGGCAACATTCCATAGTATCATTTCAATAATTTTTTTTATGTTTCTTATCATGATAAATACAATGAAGCCTGTATGAAGAAAGCTGACACCTGTTCTTTTGTGTGAAAAGTATCAGGCACCAACATCTACATGATAGTAAAACTTTATGAAACACACTTTGAACATGAGCAAAGTATTTTGAGTATAAAAAAAGATACAAGAAAGGCAAACACATCACAATTCATTTCACTCCCTTTTCACTCTTACAGCTGATAATTTTGCAGGAAGAACAGTTTAAGAAAACGACAAGGCTATATCTTGACCCTATAATTGAGATAATTGATGACAAACATGAAAAACATCTGCTCAAGAAAACCCCTAAAAAAAACTTCTAAAACTTCCACGAATTCCCTTCGCTGTCTTTTACCCTGTGACGCTCTCGCTCATCAGCCACGTCTCTATTATTTTCTTCTTTCGGTCGTTCGTTTGTTTGTTTGGTTTTGGTTTTCTTTCTCTTTCCCAGCTCTCCCTCTCTCCTCATTACCCCCCCCCCCCCCCCTCCTCCCCTTCTCTCTTTCTTCTTCCATGTCGTTACATCCCGGCTCTACTACAGTGCATTCTTTAGATGGCTGTCATGATAATTATTTTCCCTCCGTACTATCGTCGCTATCATGGAGCGCAGTTACTAATTGATTATGATAACTACCCTTTGTTGGTTTGACTGACACATTGATCAATATACATTAAACCACGCTTCTCCGTTATATATCTGTCTGTCTGTCTCGGTCCTATCCTTTCACCCGAACAGACTCTAAATAGAAGAAGTAGACGATGAAGAAAATGAAGAAGAAAAAGAGAAAGAAGAAGACGATAATGAGCAAAGACGCATGTAAATAATTTAGGGCACTGTATAAAGTAAACGCTGGCAATTTTCCATCATTAAGGACCTTGGTTTCGGGCCGTTTTTCCGCTTAAAAGTATCCGTATCAAAATCAATACCGCGCCTTGAGAGTGGTGTCAGACGAGGCGACTTCTTTCTGTAAGCTTCACACCTTCGCCGGGGACGACAAAGCCCTGGAAGACGATGCCCCTCTTCCCGCCACAAAAGACGTGGAGACGAGCAGACGACGTGTCTCCGAGAAGCTTTTCAACCCCAATATCCCAAAATGCTCAGACTGTATTGAGTGAGACAAGATAACTCGACTGCTTGCGTGTGATAAATCTGACATTATCCGATGCGATTATTTTGTCCGTTTTCTGAGCTCGCCCCTCCCTTCCCCTATCTCTCACTCTTTGTCACCAATTGCCAAAGATTTGTTTCTTTTTGTGTATGTCTTGTTTAATTTTCCTCTTGGTATTGAGCAAGGAGAGACTGATGACCGGCATTCACGTTGGGTTTTTCTTTTTATTTAATGGAAATTAATAATTTCGTCCCTATTTTGGCGTTACACCTTTTTTTTTTACTGTGTGAAAAATCAAACTATATCGTAATGATGTATTACATTGTTTGGGTCCACTACTACTCGATAAACGCATGTTTCAAAATTCCAAGACGTTCGTATTCATGTCCAATTTTAATGAATGTCCATCAATCTGTCCTGATTGTATTCGTTGATGAAAGTAGCCAATATGACCACTCGAGGAATTGTGCTAACAATACACTGAATCATATTATGCGCTAATTCGCACGTTCTTAATCGTCTATAATGATTATTCTATAGAATATAGCAGCGCTGTGGAATAGTGGATACGACTCCCGACTCCAAATCGGAGGACCCGAGTTCGATTCCCGCCCAGTCCTTACATTCTTGGACAAGATGTTTTTACCCACCGTGCCCATCTCTACCTAGGTTTATATATAAGTGGGTACCTGACAACTTCAGGGCAATGATAATGGCAGGGCCCTGTGATAGAGCAGTGGCAACACTGAAGAGGCTACCCTGGATAGATAAGACCTTATTATTATCATTATAGAATTGTGATTGTAACAATCCCCTCATCTTCTTGGATATGATCGTGTTTGCGAGAGACGTGACTGCTTCGTAAAAAGTAGTGAATATTTTAGATTCGACAATTTTCTTATTTTATGTCCAATTCCAGTGAAATTTCTGCTATTCTATGTATCGTACTCCGATTTTGTTTTTTGGTTTTTTAAGTTTTGACGTAAACATGTAGCAGTGCAGCTGTTAGCTGTCCTATGCTGCAATTAGAGTGTTCTTGCTCAGTGGAATTTTATACACACAGAAAGAACTGCTGGACATAGAATGTTATATGTTGTATAGGACATCATTTAGCGCTGTTTGGTTTGATCTCGCAAAGTAGCATGATTATACTTATCAACAATCTCCATTCAATGCTACCCCAGAGAAAGCTCACATTTGACCTGGGGTAAGTAAGAAATGAGTCAAGTCTGAGTCTACTTCGCATTATATCTATAAGTGGGATATATCTGCTCAAGGGATTGTTTACTTCATTTGAGAAAAAGAGAGAAAGCAAAAGTGGCTATATTAAAACTTAAATTCAAATTAACTCAACAACGGGGTTCTGTAACCTATACTGTACATCAACGGCTTTTTGGAACGCTCAAAAAGAACCGTTATGATGCTGAAAATGTTGACAAATTTGTTCATTCATTCCTGTGAGAAATAATGATAGACACATTTAGCTGACTCACAGGTAATAAAACTGCAGTAAAATGTTGTTAATCATACTTAGGGGTATTTCTAAGCAGGCCTAGATGTGGAGTGAATTTTAAGTAAATTCTACACAAGTTTCCTGTATATATTTTGTTTGATTCCTTTTTCACAAAACTCTGCAGCGATTGACTTGTGCATGGACGGGCAGATGATTTCGTTATTCACTCCTCACTGGCGCTAATTCTTATCAAAATAAAACATGATAGAAAATATGTAAAGAAAGAAAATAGGTTAAGTGGATAATAGTTTTCATTTCCACAGCTTTCCAAGTCAGGGTGTGTAAATGAGAGGCGTAATAGTGAGGCTATTTTTATTTTCTGGTCCGTCTCGTTAACTGTGAGAATCGCTTCGATGTAAAAGATAATTGTGTTTGTGAAAAAGAATGGCAGGCAGAAAGAGGGAGAGAGGGGGATATAGATAGATAGATGGAGAGAGAGAGAGAGACAGACAGAGATAGAGAGGGATAGAGAGGGAGATAGAAATAGAGAGAGAGATAACGGTAGAGGTAGAGATAGAGTCACATATATATATATATATATATAGGGAGAGAGAGAGAGAGAGAGATATGGGCATCAGAAAATATGACAAAGAAGTGACGGCTCATGAGACTTATAACAATTTGATGAGTGTGATACTACATTTATGGATAAAATGCAATTTCACCCAATCATCAAGGTGAATTTGATAGAATAAATTCCGACGAACATGCAGAATGGGATATGTTTCACTGAAATTAGACGTACATTTAGAAAGTCAAAACAAGAGTTATAAAGTGAAGTTCAAACCTTATATTCATTTTCCAAACTTTTTTTTTCAATAGAATTATTAATATTGCCTTCAATCAGGTATTGTTATATATATACAGACGGATGTGGCTATACGCCATCAGCTAACAAGTTTCTCAATGTTTCTTTTTTTTTGCCCAAATGTCATAGAAATCGTGCTTTCTTTTTGTAGATAATTCAGCAACACAATTTGTGGCAACACAATTCGTGGCAACACAATTCGTGGCAACACAACAAAAGTCGGATGCGAAAGACTGAAGAGTTCCTTTTCAGTGTTATATCAATTTCATGTCAACCTTTCACTTCCACAGCTAATGAATCTGTACAAGTTTAGGTCATTGTGAGTTTTGATCCAATTTGCATTAAGTGGTTGCCACTAGTCACTTTTTCCTGCAAAAGTGTGAAAATTGATATTCCTGAAGTTACCCAATTTCGGCCCGATTTGAGACTTCTCATTCCATGACGTTTGTGTGATTTTGTTGAACATGGTGTAAAATTACACCTTCTAGCTGAGAGCAAGTGAAGTCAAGTCAGACAAGAGGGAAAGACGTCAGGACATTTTGGCAGTTATTACAACCATAATAACAACGATAATTGAAATAATGAATAATAAATAATATCAGTGATAATAAAAATGATAAATAATAACAATAATAATGATAAAAGTAATAATCTTAATTATAACAACAACAATAATATTTATAATTATAATGATAATAAAGATAGTAGTAAGAAGAAAAAGAATCACCGTCATCGTGAAAACAATATACTGCCAACACCAAGTATTAATGACACCGTATCACCCTTTTCGAGAGTGAAGAATTAATCGCACACACTATCCACATCATGTGTTGGTGTACCAGAATAATCAATATGTTCATGAAGTGTTAAGTATGAATTTTTAGAAATCCAATCAACATTAGATTATAGTCCCTTTGGATGCGGTCACTTCATTCAAGGGCAGGTATTCAATGTTAGAAGCATGACAAATCGAAGTTAATGTTATTCTATGACATACTTTACACAATATCAAGAACATTTAACTTTGAGAGAAAATGAATGCAAGATCGTGTTTCCTTCCTTACTAATATCTGCTACATTCAAGGTAGCAACCTCGTTTCTTCGTATCACCATGGGTATATTGATGTCGAGACTCAGAATTAAAAAGAAAAAAATTCGCAGAGATAATCAGGAATCGTTTCAGAAAATAGCATGTGAACGGGAAGAATCTAACAATAGAGGGCAGTATTTCAGATTGTAGCGCAGCGTGTTAGCATTTACAATTGTATTATGTTTTGCAACAAAAATTCTTCCTCCGATTATAGCATAAGGGATTATGTGAGGCTTTATTTAGCAGGTAATACAGATACTGTTATAATACAGTGTACCTCTTGTTTAATGAAAATTGTACAATATCTTAAACTAATGCTTTCAAATGTTAATTTTACACTTGATCTTCTTTCCATACTGTATTCGTCGGCTCATGATTTTACCTGCAATCATAAAAAAATCTTATGTTTCGTCTGAAACCATCAATAAAAGATGAATTAACACAAACTAATGTGAGAAACGAAAAGTAAGCCTGGCGAGAAGGGTTGAAAGCATTGTATCTAAAGGAAGGTTAAAAAAAGTTAGAGAAAAGAAAAGAATGAAACCGGTATCACAGTCGGGCATATCAATATATTCCGCATGAAAACAAAAAACAACAACTACAACAATCTGTAGTCGAGACCACCAGGACGAAGAGAAACAAGAGAAATAAAAAAAAATGATTAAGGAATTACTACCCTCCCCCCCCCCCGAAATAGTTTCTTCTTATTTTTCCACGGTAATTCACCAACAGTACAAGTTCAACTGCGAACTTAGTTTCCATTTTTCTCTTCTTCTTCTTCTTTTTGCGGTGGCGTATGAAATCGCCCACTTATTTAGACAACTTTGACGAGTACTCATCCGGGGAAAATCGACCGACAAAGCGCTTGACACCTTTTAGGGAGGGCTTTGCTCGCCTGTTTTCAACGACTTCGCATCAAACGGGTGCGCATTCAAATCCGGAAATGAACGTATCGAGCCGAAAAATTAGCCGCTAAAAGGGCTTTATTATCTAAAGACGCTAAACAATTTGGCAGACACAAGTGAAGTTGCGGTGTACCTCTGGATTGGGTGCGATTCGCTTTTGTCTGGATCGTTTTTCTATCAACACGCGAGGGGCTTTGGAATTTTGAAGATCAAACGTTTAATCTCTCTCTCTTTTTTTAATTCCGATTTTTTTTTCTTTTACGCATTGTACTTCAGCATGAGTTCATGCAAGTGTGGGAAGTGCATTGGTTGTTGATGGCAGATGAAAATATGTTACTGTGAGAGCGACGTTGGTGTACATGACTACTTTATACTCTCTCTGACAGTTGTCTGAGGACTATCTTCTCAAAATTCCGTTGGTATTCTTCACAAGAAGGAGATTAAGTGTAACGACAATGATAGATTATAAGTAAGCATGACACCTCTAAAGAAAAGGTACTGAATATATCTACTATCAATCTCTATCTATCTATCTATCTATCTATCTATCTATCTATCTATCTATCTGTCTGTCTATCTATCTATTTATCTATCTATCTGTTTATCTATCTATGCATTTTTATTATATTCATTTGCCAACAAAAAGACAGAAAGGTAAATTTATAGACATGAACAAATTAATGCGAACAACACGACGTAATGTTGATAATATATTCATGCATTCATTTCCTGTCAAATTTAATATCTATATGATTCTGTTGGAAATGGAAAAATAAATGAATGAAAAATGACTGAATACAAGACAATCGATCAGGGGCCCGTTTCATAAAACTTGTCATCAGTGACAAGTTGTCATAGATGTGACAAGCTACTGAAATCCTTGCATCTGATTGGCTGAGAGCATATTTGTCATAGAAATGTGACAGTTGTCACAGACGACAAGTTTTATGAAACAGGCCCCAGATGTTCATGTTCATGATAAATTAGGCATATTCATGTATAATATAAACTGACATTAAATCTACTGAAATCCAGTCATCAGAGTCGGCATTGATGATCTGGAAGCAACCGAATTTTCTGGTAATTCGGCAGCTGTCTCGTGTCCTATGAAAGTGACTTTGAACACACTTGCTATCGTATCTCATACTTGTTGTCGGAGGTAGCGGATCTTGTTAACAAGTTTTTCACGATTCCTGTTGACTTTAGCCAGCATGTAGCTTCATAATATTCAGGAAACTCATTCCAACACTTCGTTCAGTTTCAGCCTCATTCAGAGTTGCCAAATTTCCTTTACAAACGGGCTTCTGCTCCCACCTATTAAAAGTATTTATCGCTGTGAATCAGGTAATTCATATTATCCGAACGCGTGAAAATTCGCGGGTACGGGGATTAGCGGCTCTCCCCCTAGTGTGGGCCGATTTTCACGGGCCGCCACTCCGGTAGAAAACGTCTCTGACAATGGCGATGAATTCTCGCTCCATATAACTAAAATCAACGGATGACCTTGTCTCCGCGAAGTGGAAGTTCTTCCGTTTTCGCACCCTTGATTCTCTTTTGAAAGAAACGCGAAATTAGCTCAAGGTTAAACGGATTAAACTAGGTGTGTAATGCCGGGGACCTGACATTGTAATGTCAACTGCAAATATAAGTTGGAAGAAAATATTTATACGGCTTATTCCTTACAAACGCCGCCAAACGTAAAAGAATTAGTCGATGGAGCAAAGCGAGATGACCTGCTTGATATGCCTGAGATTGCCCAGGTCAGTTTCTGCGAGTTTCGTAAATGTAGTCATTGTCGTCTTCGTCGTGGCATTCTTCGGCGTCGTTGTTGTTGTTTCTGTTAATTTTTTTTTCTATTTATTTCGTTCCTTCCTCGTCAGGTATATCTGTTTTTTTAATTGTATCTCTATAACCATGATAACCATGAAGATATGTGAATCGCTCTTCGAGTTTCCAGTGCGCCATCACAATGAGTCATACAGCCCACGACTCATACAGCCCATGAGTTCGACATTAGGCAGATAAGGCCAATTAGTTCGACACCAGGTGAAAACAACCCACCGGTTCGACATTACAACATGGAGCTTAATGTGTCGGTCTCGCGGGCCTTGTTCGCTTGGTGTCGAACTCATGGGCTGTATGATTATCTCGTGGGCTGTATGACTCATGGGCTGTATGACTCGTGGGCTGTATGATCCGTGGACTCTATATGATTCATGGGCTGTATGATTCGTGGGTGTTGAACTCGTGACGTGCATCCAACAAATCTCGTCACCCTCTCAAGCTTCAAACAAGTAATTCAAGTAGGACACATGAAACTACTCTCTATAAGGCGCATGTAGATTTATTCAGCATGAACTCAACATCTTGCTTGAATTTTATATCGTATACGCAAAAGCACGCACAAATCATACACGCAAACACACAAACGCATAAACGCACACAACACACACAAACATAACGCCTTCTTTCTCATTCTCTTCTCTTACTCCTCCCCCCACCATTCTCATAGTGCACCATTTGCTGAATTTTGTTAAGCAAGGTGTGCGACACTGCCAATCAATTCTTCACAGCCATTCCTTCGAAACTGAACATCTACAACTCACGTACCATCTCCAAAGTTTACCCTCCTCACATTTTCCCGTCACTATCCAATACCTCCACTACTCCATTCCTCGCTCTCCCTTGCCGAGCACCTCAAACAGCACATACTATGCCTACTTGTGAAGAAGAAGCTGAAGAAGAAGAAGAAGGGGAAGAGGAGGAGGAGGAGGTTGAAAAAGGAGAAGATGAAAATGAAGAAGAGGGGGGGGGGGAAGGATATGAGCTGATGAGAACAAAATAAAGCCAGAATAATGATGGTAAAAAGGTGATGACAAGCATGATGACGGCGAATACTGACAACAAGGAAACACGAAAATGCCGAGCTTCATGGTTTCAGAAAGTGTGCATAGAAAAGGTCTTTATCAGCGATAAACATTAAGGAGGCAGGAACACATTGCATGAAATATACGCCATTTCAGCTTATGCGATAATATCAGTTTTAGCCATTTACCTTTCAAATCCCCCATGGCTATTTTACATCAATTTGTACTTGCTTTGTAATATTCAAAGCTATAGTGGTGATTAATGATTAATAAGAACATGACAATGCAAGGGCCGTGACTGCTTCTTCAAGTTTTTAACTAGTTCCGCACATCAAGACGTGGTGTATCCTTTGTTGGAATTCACAGACAGGTTTTATGACACAAAGGATGATTCATTCATTGTCTTTTGCTATGAATATGCGACCGCAATATAATGTTGTTTTTCCCCATTTTCAATCGCATCGTATATTTCACATCACAAAGTTTGCCCATATCACTTTTCTGCGCAGCATTCAATTCGAATCTTGTTTTGGTTTGTGGGTTAGGAGATTAGAACCTTTTTTTCTTCCTTCCAAACCGCATACTGCCAGTATTGGGGGCAATTTGAGTCTATTTTGCGCTTACTTTGGACCTATTTTCCGCTTATTAAGCCCAGATAGTTACCTTTCTTCCCCCTTCCTATTGGAAGTCGGAAGTTTTGACGCTTACAAATAACAGGTGCTTGCAGCTCACCGTCGACATCAATGCAGAAAATTGAGTTTTCCGTTCCGCGTGCTGCGCGCCGCACTCAAATTCCTGCTGTCAATTAAACATAATTATATATTAAAGATTTTATCATACACTAAAAAGGGGAAAAAAGGCCTAGAGCTTCAGCTTGTAGTTTGTTATGACTTGTAAAGTGCCTGAATTTTCTATTGATTACTGTGCAATAAAGATTGGAATTAACACGACTAGTGACAGACCTTACTATGTCTGTCATTACCACAGGCAACCTGTCTGTATACAATATCAATGAAGTTTTGGGAGAGTGGGGCGCGAATGAGTTAACATGCATCATGTAGATTACAAATCGCAGTTTGCCGAAGATAGATGACAATACAAAGGAATATATAACAGTTGTTGACTTGTTTCGACCTCGTCAATAATATTCATTTCTAACAACAAATGTGTTGTTAGTGTGAAGTCTATAATCCAACAATTTTATAGATATCTCTATGGATACGTCATGATTTATCCTCTACCATTCGCTATTTTATCATCATTTATTTTCATTATCCCTTTAACAGTCAGCATGACAGTATGAATTTCATTTTGTCCGTCTTCCGCTATTACCCCCGCATCATTCTTACAAAAATAAATACACATTCATCATTGCTATTATTCATCTCAATATACCACCGTCATCATCGCCATTATCAATATCGTCATCCTCACGACAGAGTGTCGTCATCTAATCAATAACATTGCTGTCATTGTCGTTTTCATTGACATGGTGTGACTGCCATTATACTCGTCATCTCCACATTCATCACCACTATTAACAAGATCATCTATTTCTCCGTTTGGAAGACCGCAACCACTTCCTCTTTTTTCCATGGCAACAATCTCCAACATCGCAGCCACCTCTAAGTATACACTAATACCATATACGGTCATCCAATCGCCATGACAACCACTTCACAGACTGCCGCAATATCCATCTAAAACACCACCACCACCACCACCACCACCACCACCACCAATAGCCACCCCATCAACAGCATCGCAGCCACCTCCAACATCTTCGCAACCTCCACGTAAGTACACCACTACCACCCAACTCCACCTCTACCGCCCCCAACATCACTGCCACAACTTCTAACATCATCGCCACCTCCACATACACCACTACCACCTAACTCCGCTGCAACCACCTCCAAAATAATCGCCACATCCTTCAATGCCCTACTCCACTATCATCACCTCCATAGTCATCATCATCATCATCACCACCACCACCACCACCACCACCATCATCATCATCATTGTCATCACCACCACCACCACCACCACTATATCACCAGCACCAATTATCATCAACACCATCACCATAAAAAAAAGTCGTCACCTTCATCGTTAGCAGCATCATCTCGTAAAGATCCCCACCCGTCGTGATCACTAAAAACAAGCAAACAAACAAACAAATAGAGAACAAAATCCTCACGTGACGGTCGTTACAGTGAAATGAACTAGATCAACTGACTTTGTATCAGTCAAAATTGCACTTTTTCATTTATCGCCTACTGAAGTAATTTTCATCATAACTGTCATTTCGACTAAGCTCGACACAAACTGGACTCATTGGTCATCACACGATGAAATTTTAATTTTCAAAAGTTATATCGTCCCAATTTTCTGAAAGGAATAATCAATTTATGAATTTCAAATATGTAACAGCCTCAGTCTGTTGATCATTATATATATATATATATATATATATATATATATATATATATATATATATATATATATATATATATATATCAATTTCCTCCTTTATTTTTGCTGTTGTTCCCTGATTTCCAATAAGCATATTTGATGCAGAAAAATTACACACTTTTCCTATCTTTAATTTGCAGAACGTAAAGAGATATTCATTATTGTCATGTGCATCAAACAACGTGTCATTATCGAGATCGGGAAACCAAAATTCCACTTCTTAAACGAACACAAACATCCTTTTCACGAAGCCTCGGTAACGCAAAGTACAAGTTCAGTGTGTATCGCCGTAGGTGTACATGCATGTGGCCAGCTTTATCCCGCGTGAAAGCTATTGTCGTCTCTCTGATCCAGCTTGGGGCATTTTTTCTTCTTTCTTTCCTTTTTTTTTTTCTTTCGCTGCCAAACTTCCAAACAATCGCTCCAAATACTATTGTTCGCCGCTTGACTGCGGTTGTTATGAGGCGAAATCCGCCAAAAGTGCATTCACTCTGGTTTGAAAAAATATGTTGTGCCAAGGTGTGAAAGACTTCCAGATTGCTTCCTGCAGTTTCTTAATCGACTGCGTGTAAAAAGGGTAGGGGAACTTTTGAAAGGACGGTTGGTATCATAGCAACAATAATGGTACGTGTTGGTTACCCTGCACCACCAGAGGGCGTGAGATATCTGACATCATTTGGATTTTTTCTCTTTTTTTTTCAGAGAATGACTGATCACCTAAAACTTATCATTTGATAAACACTGACAGTCATAGTCGGCCTTCCTTTACCGCATTTAGCATTAATAAGAAGCAGCAGCAGCAGCAGCAGCAGCAACAACAACAACAACCACCACCAAACCGTATACTTCTACCACATCTTTCACATAAAAAAACAAAACAAAACAAACAAACAAACAAAAACAATGCTGCAATGGCGCCTTCGTCCAGATATTGTGTGTATATTACTATACCCAAAGAGAAAAGTCTTACTTAATCAAATCATTAATGTAATATGTCATTACAAGTACAATGTATTCCAAACTGCGCAGAGACAAATCGGGTCAAGACGACAGATTCATTAGGCGTACTGTACTTGCAGAGTTACGTGTACATGATCATCGTTGGTGGCGCTATGCCTCTTTAGGCTGTGTAGGCACCATGGAGATTTTCACTGGGGAAAATCTCTTTGGTAGGCCCCACATTTTTCCCCGTTGTTATAAAGCTTCCTCTAGTATACAATTGTATATTCTATAATTGGGAAAATGAGGTATAGAAATATACGATTTGTCTATTGGGGTAGCTTTCTCTCTCTCCCTCAGTGTCTTATTCATTTCTCCCTTTCTCTCCCTCTCCTTCCTCTCTCTCTTATATATATATATATATATATATATATATATATATATATATATATATATATATATATATATATATATATATATATATATATGAAGAGTTTGTTCGCAAACCGATAGGTCCATTTTTGAAGATTTTGAAATATGGTCTCTGTCATAAAGTACAAAATAATACCTTTTAAATGATATATTGGTCACTAACATTGTGTGTGTGTTTTCTATCTTTCTAGTCTGCATCACACGAATGCATACATGCAATAAACAGGGCTCTACACTTACTTTCTTGTATGCTGGGCCGTTTGTGCCACTAAAATCTTTAAATCTGAAATTTTGGTGGCATGGAAAAGATAAATAGAGGCTTGTAACAAAAAAAAAAAAAGTAACGATCTATTTTGAACCATAATTGCCCGATCAGGCCACCAAAACATAAATTTGGTGGCTCAACGATTTGTTTTTAGTGGCCCCAGGCCACCGCTAATATCAAGCCCTGCACAAAATATTATGAATACTATGTGTTACCTGCTCACTCCTCAACGAAACACTCAGACACAGTCAACAATAAAGCAAAAGCTGACACAGCAAAATTTCAGCAGGTATCTTTTTTCTTTGGACAAAGTTTCTTTTCATACACCTGTTCAGTGTGTTGTACATTGTCATCATGAATATTCTGACACCATAATGTTGGCAGGGATATCAACCTTGTATACAGCATTGCAGTAGTGTATTTTGAGGGCTGAAAATGCCAACTTTTGGTGTAAAAACATTATTTTTACCTTTTCTACAATAGACATGTGTTGTAATGATATTGGGGACAAATAGTATTTTCCATAAAATCTGCAGTATTTTTCACTAAAAACAGTACGACAAAACTGAAAAAAAAGGTAACATTTGGCATCTTTGTACTGGGCTAGGTGTAGTCAAACAAAAGGGCAGAGGTATGGACAGGTTTGGATACGCAACTCCAATACATCATTTACATTAGTTAACAATTACCTACAAGGACGCAGGATTAATATAGAGCTCTATTACAACGTATGCTTGTCAACTTCAAATTATGGCCTGCAAAGAAGAAAAAATGTGCACGGAAGGAAATATTCACATTTCCCTAAATATTGATAGATGCAAATTTTACATGTCACTTCAATTTATTACTATTATTATTATTATTATCATTGTTTTTTGCCAGAAAATATGATGCCACCGATGTGTTGAGAATTTTTTGGGGAGATGAAATTGAGCTCTTGATAATAATACATGTAGCAACATACAGTGGAAGTTATATCTGACTTCGAGGAGAGACTACGAGGTAGGTGCAAAAGCTTGGCCCTTGAGAATATATTTTCACAGATGTTCCACATAACTACACAAGAGTCAGATCCCTAATTTCAGGTTTCTAACATTTTTTGGTGAGATAATGAGAAACCTCTCATGAAATATGAAAGAGCATCTAATTCTATGAGGAATTCAACGTTTATTTGATGAAAATCAGTTTTGAAATGGCTGAGATATCCAAAAAAGAGCAATTCTAATAAAGTGTGGGACCCACACCTTATTACGATCGCTTTGTTTTACTTTGTTTTTGGATGTTTTAGTCATTCCAAACCCAATTTTCATCAAATAAACTTTGAATTCCTCTTAAAATGGTATGCTCTGTACTATATCATAAGTGTTTTCTTGGTATCTTGCATAAAGTTAAAAGCCCAATTCTCATCTCCATCAATACTGTACCCTCCCTTTATTAAGCTTAAAAGCTTCATATTGGGCGCAGGGATTCCCAAATCAAAGTCGGCCAATCTCTAACTATAATTTCTACGTCAATCTAGCCCAGAAAGAGAAAGCACTGAAAGAGGCTTGCTGTCGAATTCCGTAATGAAATGCATCCCTGGTATTCAAACACAGGAGTTTACACGGATACAAAACATAGGCCCTAACTCTAAAATTTCTTGCTCTTGGGTTAATAGTACAATGCATTTGGCTATCAAATTATTAGTACTATACATATGAAGTGCCACATATTCTGAGCTTTACATCTGTCATGCTCAGTGAGACCATATTAAAGGATTAAAATCATATCATAGAAATTATAATCATATTCAGTATTAAAGCTAAAAGGTAGTACTTGGAAGGGCTCAAAATCCATCTCCCACCATTTGGAATTTGCTTGCAATATATTGGAAAACTCTACAAAGACTCTTGTCTGACTGATGCGATTTGTTGGGATAATGAGTTGTCTTGCAGTGTTTTAAGATAAAAAATGTGAAATAACAAAAGTCAGTATACAGACTTGTATTCCTGCAGCACCCTCCCCCATTCCGTAGTGGGTAGAAGGCTGCTAGTACATAATAATCCAATCGTGTTTAGGCAGTAGTATTGCAACGCATGCAGAACATTCTACAGGCAACCACTCGCATGTGGAGTAGATACTGCTGCAGCCCAACTGTAATTGATGCGATTGAATATGAAACATCATGTAGCAACCACAATCTGGTAAGCTCTGAGATTGTAGTACTTCCGGCAAAGCTTTTTTGGCTAATATTTTGCATTTTGGTATTTACCCAACTGATATCATATCACAGCATTATTTCACACATTTCTTTCCTATTTGTGTACATTTTAGAGCAAAAATCAATAAATCTGCAGCCATATGAGAACTGTGCTTTCACTTTAAGAAGTTATGTAGCACACTATTCATTTGAATAGTTCGAGCCTCTGAAGCTTATTTTACGCAGTACACCTTGTGTATACACCAATAGATTGTGAGAAATGTGAATAATATGTACTGGAACATGTACACATGTACGCACATGTGTGTGTATGCACAATATAATATGTGACCCTGCACCTCAAAACAAACAAAAAGTCGCCAGACATGAATTTTTAGTTAAGACCATATTCTGAAAGAGCAGACTTTAAGCTTTAAAATGATGTATAACTCAAATCAAATGGACTCTCCTAACCTATCTAAATATTGGAAAGAAAACACAAACTCAGGAAAAGTGTGAACTGAGAAAAGAGGCTCTGAAGTACAGTGTCTATTCAAGCGCTTAATCTTTACCAAACCGTGCTGGCTGTGCGATGAATGGGACAAAAAACAGGAAGTACACCACCAGAGTAACAACAATGAAGTGATTATCAGATTAAAGTGAAATTAAGCATGCCTCATTAACACATTCGGTCCATAATCAATGCCAACTTTCAAAGTAGTAGCGCTATTCTTTCAAAAGTTATTAGAGTTGAAAGTGAAGAGTGTGGACAAGGTTTTTCAGAAATGAAAAAGGGATTCTAAAGACACACCTAATCACAATATTCTACCAAAAATGTTCGAGATAAACTGCTAAAAAAACACACTTTCCTGCCCGTTTTATGATACCAAATTTTAGCATAATGTAAAAGAAGACCGGCTCTTTCAGAAAATATGAAAAAATCAAGTTCGGCTAGGTTGACCCATTTCACTTATTTTCAGTCCTCACGCAAAATCAGTGTGTGCGACTTTATGTGCGTTTTGAGGTGCACGGTCACATATGATATACATGTATGTGTATATACACAAAATATGCATGCACATAAAGATGCACCATTCATCATTGTTCAAGACGTAACTGAGAGCTTTTAAGTTGTCACAACCACAATCATCACAACATGGACTGGAATCTAATACACATTGTAGATGCTGCCTTGTTGTTGAGTTGCAAGTGCGACAGGTAGTATCACACAGCGTGAATTTGTCAATAATTGGCTTATACACATCTTCTACACATACATGTCTTCTATAATTCTATATCTATCTACTTTATAATCCATACATTCAAAACCAAAGTATATTCTTCTCATGATCAACAGAAATAAATACTCAATACCTCTGAAACTTGTCTTTGGAAATGATGCTACTTATTACATTTGTAGCTATAGTCACAACTCAGTTGCATATCATGTCGTCAATATTCCCACATGGAGTTACTGCTTACGAAAGGCTTCATTTAGTTACAACATGATTTACAACATGTAGCTAGTCAACCAGCATAGAGCAAATTTAAACATGTATATATATATTTTTTCTTGATAAAGATAGAAAGACTGAAATATATAAAATACAGTAAAAAATGATTGGCAGTTCAGCAAATCAGCAACATTATTGCAAAAGATCATACAGACATATATTGTACATGCATGGAGAGTTGACAGTTTTGGGGTGCGTCATTGAGGTGATAAAAATGTTGTGGTATATATTTTGAGGCATGTACGAAGAATCCAAAGGAAAACTCACAAATGAGATGAAATATATTCCTAGGAATAAATGTATTTCCTGTAAAGAGACAGCTTCAGCTTTGTATTCATGTCATATGCTGGCTTTGTTTACAAAAGTTGCCCGTAATAACCACAAAGCTTGCTGGAGGCTTGTGTCCTACCTAGTAACAATTAAGTGAATTCCTGCCTATGTAACTTAATGGGAGGGAGCAGTAGGAAAAGAAGTATCCATAAATTGTAATACGTGTACCACATGGTACATTACAGAAATTGTCTATTACAATGCTTGTACACCTCCCCAAGGCATGCCTGGCATAGCAACAACTAATGCTGCAAACTGGACTCCAAGTACAGAAATGAATTCAACAGAAAACAGGCGGCTTGAACAGCTATTAGCAACCTTCTTAGAAGGGAGGGGGGAAAACAAAATTTGAATTTTAATGTGTCAGGCTGTTAAAGGTGCATAGCTCCGGTAGTGTAGAGGGCGCTGTTGATGATACTGCCGATCACCTTTAGCATTGATACGAAGATTACCGAAGTTGGGCTGTCATCAAGAGTAAAGTGCGTAGGTGTTGCTAAGTAACGTTGCCTTCATTGTCTTCTCTGCGCATCGCGCAGTCTGTAGTAATGCCAGGGTGCGTGCATATGTGCTTGTTATTATGACATCACAAAAGAAGTTTGCTAGAGCTGTCATTCCCCTGAGCCGAATCATGAGCCGAACTGTGATCGGACCACTGACTACAGTGAATCGGACTTCTTCGGATTCGGGGAAGTGGGCCACAGCGTAAGGGCTAAAGAGGAGTCGATAGCGTAGGTCTCTATAGGAAACTTGCGCCGTGCGCCCGCGTACCAATTTGACTAAAACACCGGGACCATGCAACTTTAACATTGTATGCATGCCTATTGTAGCTACTTTGAAGGCCCCGCCCTTTGGTAGACCATGAGCACACTCTGGAGTTATCATGACAATAAGCTGCACGGAAACATTGCACCTCAAATCACAGCAGAAGTACAATGGTATACTGGTCTACAACTGGCAGAAGCACATCTGCAAATTTAAGTACAAAATGAGACTAACTTATCAAAGGTATGCTTTCCCACAGCGACATCGTCTTAAAAGAAGTGAGGCATAATTTTGTGTCTGATTTCACTTTGCTAGATTTCTTTTTGAAAGAGCAAGCAGTGTTATCTCTGAGGCTAAACAATTACAAATGTTGTGATAGCTGTCCACTGATGTGTGGCTGTGCAATGCGCTTATACATAATTATATCACATGATTTCAAACACAAAAATTGCATGATGAAAATACTGAATTTGTGAATGCCTTGAAGCCATGGGGCAATCAGCATACCATTTTGTTTGACACCATCGCACGCTGCTGACACTAGTGCACTACTAAGCTATGATAAAAATAATTTGAAATATTACACATGAAAAATTTCCTGCATGAACATGAAATTTTGGGCATGTCCTCCTGCCCCCCCCCCCCTCGAAAAAAAAGTACAATGCTATTTATCATCATTCCGACTTGTATTACAATGAAATACAAATATGGCTTTCTTGTAAAGAAAAACTTTAGGGTGCTAATATTTGTAGTGCAACTCTGTACAGATATGCTGATTTGTATGTGCATTACATCAAATTAAAACAACTTAAATCAAAGTACATCATTTTTTTTTGGGGGGGGGATTAATAATTTTTTCGTGAGAAGAGAATAATCTGGACAAAATATATATATACAGTATTTTTTTAATGCTACTGAAGGCATAAACTTAATTTACATGAAACATTGGAGCATTTGGATAATCTAATGAGCAGTGACATAAATCATGTCTCATGAAGAACATAAATTGGTAAGTTCATGGTTGACTGAAATTATGCAAAAATTACACCATGAAGGAAAACTACAGAACACTTGTGTTCCATGTGGCATTTCTGGTTTCTACCCTGTACTTGTCCTTTTCTGTGTTTCAGAATTCAGACTCAACTATATGAATAATTATTTCCACAGATTACTTTTTAGTGGTCATTCCCTTCACATGTCTGTACAAAAGTTTATATTTTTTGACAAACACAAGAAAGAGAGGGCATTTTTTGTGTGTGTTATGTCTCACTGTGAAATATGAAATACTAAAATGCATATATTGTGTGCATGTTTTTTTCACAAACAGTAGCATTGCTGATTACTTTAGTAAATTCAAAGCATTCCTGAACGTTTGAGCTACTTTTGGCATGCTCGTTTGGTTGTGTGTGTGTGTGTGTGTGTGTGTGTATGTGTGTGTGTGGGGGGGGGGGGGAGTGGGTACATAAGAATATACTTATATACACATTTTTCTCCTTTTTTTGGGTGGGATAGGAAATAATCATTTCTTTTGATATTACATGCTAATGTGAGAAGCTGTGTATTAAAAAAAGAATTTTCGGGCCACATGCACTTTCACAATGAAAACAAAGATACTGTGGCTAAGTACTGGAAGATCTTTAAATCTTATTAAAAACAGACAAATACAAGAAAAACAGTGGCTTGGTTTTACAACATAGTTAGATGGACATTACTACTGTAGTTAGTACAAAGCATGTTTTGGAATGGTTAAAAAAAAAACCAAGTACGAGTAGCAGTAACATGTAGTACTGTTAATGGTATGATGGAAGCCATTTTAGCATTCTCTGCCATGTTGAGCTACCAGGAAAAATTCCGGACGAAATACATTTCAGCCATATCTAAATTGGTGTGGAATAGATGAGAAAAATGAATTGGCGATATGCATCACAGTGGGATCTGGTGGGGCAGAAAAACACAAGAATGAAAATGCATCATCTCTCTGCTTCTGATCATCCTTTTTACCCTGGTCTAAAGGATTTGAACTGGCTGGGACTAAACCATTCTTTAGAAATGTCCACAGGTTTACTGCATGACAAAAATTCCTTAATACCTCTGAGTATATTGGGGACCACAAACTTTTGATGTGTAGGACTTTCCGAAAGACTTGAGCAAGATAGAGGAAAAACGATTGAAAACAAGATGAAAATATCTTTGTGACAGGTCTCATTGACTGAAAGTAATGATAATTACTCAAATTTTCATGGACCGTGATTATTCAATCTTGCAAAAGGGACCGGTATTCAGTGAATTCTATCAGTTCCAGTCGGCTCTCTGTTTCCAAAATCTTTCTTGAAATCCTTGTGGACAGAGACATAAATTGGAGGTGTTAAGAAGAATGTAATGTGGCAGTTTCCCGAAGGTGCTTCCCTGGTACGAAATAAACTTTGCGGTTGCTACATGTTGAAGGAAGGTCAGTCTCCTTTTCATACAATAATTTTTATATAGTATGATAAATAATGAAATGTCACGAGACACCATTGTCTGTACTACTCATACCCTGACATAGAGCGTTGGAGCACACACTCCACAACACCAACTTGACGAGCTGCACATTCAAAGATCTGAATCTACAGGGATGGGTACAAGACATCATCTGGGATACACTTTACTTGTGTATGTCGCATACACTTGCACACGTCTTGTCGCTTGGTGAAAGGTGGTTTCTTGTTCGAGTGCTCACACAGAGTCGTAACAATAGTGTCAGATTCTTTCTTTTAAACAGTCCAGTTGCTCCTTCACAGTAAACGTGAGCAGAAAGCAAACTTAAGCTAGAGCACCACCTCACCGGTTGTCTGCACTCTGCCGTTTAAATGCATCAAGGGTGCGCTCTGGGAATGGGCCGGTGGGCTGGGGAGTGGACGGGACGGAAGGGGTCTGTCACTCATGTCCGGACCCTCGAGCTGCACATCGGAGAGCATCTTGACTGGAGAGCCGACCTCTGATGGAGTAAGGTACCCGTCTTCATCAACTCCAGTGGAGTCTGATGCTGCGCTACCGGCATTTGACAGCCGGGCACCCCTGCTGCCGGATGCCAGAGGGTTTGAAAACATGCCGGGGGAGTTGGAACTCTCGCCGAGCATCGCCTCAACGGCAGCCGCCGATCCCGCAGAAATCGCCCTCTGTCGCTGTCCACCAGGGCCTCCCAGCTTGCCCTGTCTGACCCTGGTTTGGACCGCCCCATCGGCAGGCAGGTCACTCAGCTGTCCCTGGGACCGTCTGCTGTAGGACTTTGTCTTGTTGGTGGCAGCGATACCTTTCACGTCTTTCAGATGCTGGGGTGTTTTCGGTTCCCCGCTTTCCCCCTCCTCGTCCCGGCTGCGGCTCTTCTGCCTCATCATCTTCAACCCGAGCCCAAACTTCCTCCTCACCCCAGAGACCTGGTTCTGTTTATCAGAACTCCTCTGTGGGGAGTCAAAGTGCACCGGCGCCATGGCAATGTCATGGGACTGTTCAGAGAGCAGATCTGGGTTGGACTGGGATTTCTTCATTCCATGCTTGAACTCCCGCTTGACGTGCTCCCTTTTGCTCAACACGTCCTCAAGTGCAACAGAACTGCGTGAGGGAGGTTTCTCTGGCTTTGAAAGATCCACGAGGGACTTAGATTTGATCATTTTCACTCTCTCCAGCGTCCGGGCTTTGAATGATTTTCTCTTGACAGCAGGTTCCATTTCATTTCCATCCATCTCCGACACTGCTGCCACCTGGCTGTACACTACACCGGGAGCCAAGACCCCAGTCTCTGCCTGATGTGCTGACACTTGGTGCACCAATCGCGCAGTGTTTGCCACGGATTCTCCCATGTCCTCATAGGTAGTGACCGCATCCACATAGCCCACCGAGAATGTGCTGTTCCTGATCACGTGGCCCTGGATGCTGATTTCTTGAGGTGGTGCTTCATCGCTGATCCCCGCGTAACTTGTCTGATCGGCATCCTGCGCGGGAGTGGGGGGAAATATAGTGTTCACCTCCTCGTAGGCATACCGGGTCTTTTCTGGCGACAAAATGTAGGGGTTGTCTTCCAGGGGAGGTACAGCGTCGCGGGGCAGTGATGGAAGCTCCCTAGAGTTTACCCAGTCGGGGTTAGCTGGAGAGAATGCAAATGCCAGGTCAAGGGAACCAAGTGTCGGTGATCGATCGATGTAAGAGTCTGTAATTGAGGGGCTTCGCATGTTGTCCACAGATATCGACCTCGCAAGTGGGCTTCCACCCACAGCGCCCGCTGGGTCCACACCCTGATAAAAGTGTTCTCTCTCGGCAGAGGAGGCCCCCTCTTCCTGGAAGCCCCCTTCAAAGTATGTGTGGATGAGGGGGCTGGGTGGGCTCTTGTCCTCGGCAGCTCTGGCAGAGGCATCTCTCTTGGTCTCCACCATGTAGTAACTGTGGTCCTGTGGCTTCAGGTCGGCCAGAGTCACCTGTACAGGGGAGCCTTCGTACCCCTCGTTACCGATTCCTTTGAGGCCCTTTGGACTAGGGCTGCCGATCAGGGGTGTGTTCTCGTAGTTCTGCGTCAGCGTGTTGCGGTAGGACTGGGGGGTGAAATCCATGGACTGGTAGCTGGAGCGGTCGCTGGCCGCCGTGCTCTGGGTCAGGGTGCGCGGGATGGGCCGGTCCCAACTGGCCCGGTCCTTGCTGTCCCGACCCAGGCCGGCCCTGGTGAGGGTGCTCGACCCGGACATGCTTCCCGCGCCCATCTCGGTGTAAGGCAAATTCTCCTTGCCTGGCTCATCCATTTCTGTGTAGGGAAAGTTGTAGTCCTGGCTCAAGGAGGGCGTGGCACCTCGCGGATGGTGCACCTTCTGTGGTAGGGACGGAACCCGGGGTGGTACAACTGGAGGTGGTTGAGTCCTCTGCGCCTGCTCACTCCTTGTTCTGTCAAGGCGATGCTTTGATCCTGAAAAGACCAAGAGCACACATGCATGTGGATGGCTATGAGTGTATTGTCTTATCTTGAAAGAGCAGTAATGTCTATGATTAAAATGACATCATTCATATCACTTGAACTATTATTATTTGCCTACTTCAGACAAAAAACAACAAATTTGACAGCCTTTGATTACCAACATGAGAAGATCATTAATATCAAGCGACAGAAAATTTCATGGGGGGGGGGGGGGTGGGTAGGTTAATGAGAATTGTTGGGGTGTGCTGGACAAACTATTTAACTAACTGGCCACTCAAGGTATACAAACCTTACTGGCAGCTTTGTAGGAGACACCTTGAAGGGTAAAATGAAGCATCAAGACTACTGAAAGATGGTATGCATCTTTAACCCATTGAGGACAGACTGATTTTGCTACAACACACATTTCCCATAGACCCCTGCCAGAGTATACTTGGGACTCGTCCTCAAGGGGTTAAGAATACATTGCTTGCAACATATTATATACATATCATATATCTATATATTCCATCTTGCGTGTGTGAGTGTGACTTTTTTTTTTTGGGGGGGGGGGGAGAGAAAGCATGGTGCCAGTTATTTACTCAGTGGATGAGATGTCTTTAATATGGTTTCAATTGTTGGGGAGTTTCCCAATGATGCACAGCAAAACCTACAAATTCAAGCACACACAGCTAGCTAAATGTTTATCTTAAACTAGAAAAATACAAATTTTTACACATACAATTGTGCATGGTGCAAAAAGGTTGATTATGACTCCTAAAGCAAAGTAAGGGGGTTCTCTACTTGGTAAGCTTGGACATGCATTTGAAGAAGTGGCACATGTGGGGTTTACCAGCTTATACATAGCAGAGTTGTGTGCTACCTTTCTTTCATTTTCTTTACCTCGGCAAACTATTATTTCAAGCTTTTCAGGAATCATCACTAATCCCATAGGACTCATGGAACACAGATTACATTTTGAATTAAAAGAAAATGTATTCTTTATAAAGCACTCACACTCTCATTATACCAGAGTAAGTCTCATGAATAGAACACTTACTTCCTAACTAAGTTGTTCAAAAGTCAAATGTATTATTGCTTCGCACCTCACTATTACAGTAAAACCATCCGTACATCTTGATAGTATAAGTCAGAGCTACAAATAAGATGAAAATATAACGTGATATATTCCCCCCACATGGGCATGTACATACCACAAATAAGCCATTTCATAAATGTCTATGTTTGTTTAAGTTTACCCAGTATTTTAGAATTGTCCATACTGGATAAAAGTATATTGTCAGTGCATATCATGGCCCCACTTTGGTGCCAGAGTTCATTTGGGGTTGTCATAGTAACGCACCATTTCTAGATCGGTCCAGCCGATCGTAAACCTTCTGGCTACCTGGAACTGGTACGGCGGCGCTGTGGGGGGTGGGAGAGGTGGCTCTAGCTGCTTTTTAAAACACACACAGAAAAACAAACAAACAAGCACAGACATGCATGGGTTATATATGATACAGTGCATGGGGATTTTGCAGGAGCATACAGTGGAGTGCTTAAACAGAAATACCACTCACAGTTAATGTTGGCTTTAGAAAACAGAGACAGAATCAGATGAAAAGAATACTAGAAGTTTCATGATAATCAGACTTATAATGATTTCTGGAATTTTAATGTTTCACAATATTTTTACTGAACAGAGGTATCCTAGCCAACCAAATACATAAATTGGTTGACTTGATATTATGGATTCATAACTATACAATTGGTTTGTGTAATAAACATTTGAAAAAAAAGATGTGTTTTCGTCAATAATTCAGCAACCACATCATTCAGCCCCCTATAGCATCTGCACTGAGTTATACAGCACAACAAAAATTGCTTTGAAGGATATAAAGTTTTTGTTTTCATTTCATATCGATACACTTCATATTGAAATCAGAAAACCATTGAAGATTTGTGTGTGGGTTGATGGGACCCTTGCAAAGTCATGACGTCATCACCTCATCAAATCTACATATGTGGCTGCTACTAGTATCACTGCTTCGTGAACACATGTAATCTTAAGAATTTTGTAACTTTCATATTTCAGGGCTGATTCTGATGTATCTTCTAAAATCCCATTTACCTGATTTGACTCTATTATCAAAGCCAACTCAAACATTGTGTGGAATCGCAGTTTACCCTTACTGTGCCGGGATGGATGTCCTTTACCATCAAGTCTCTCTCTCTTTTTTTTTTTTTGCCTTACATTTTCAGCAGAGAGAGAAATACATGGCCATCTTAATCCCACGCATTAAGATTCATGCTGTGAAAAAATCTGCCAAAGTGGGAGTGAGAAAGGTGTACACACTTCATTTTACAATGGTGGACAAATTTGAAAATACAGTGTGTTTTGCAGTGATCGATAGCCATTACAACAATTTCAACTGCACATTTGCTTGAAGTCTAAATATAGACACGTGCACACACACAGTCACAATCATCTTTGATTTTGGTGCTTCAACGTTTGCATATTTACACAAGCGCGGCACAGTAAGGGTCAAAAGAAAGCACTTGTTTTGTTTTGTGTTCTTCTAAGGGATGCTACAAAAAAGCAGAAAAGGACACATTTAGCAAAAAGGCATGCTCACACACACTATTGTCTAGCTTTAGTGTGCAAGAACATTGACTACTAGCTGAGTCCAAGCTAACACCAGAGAGCAAAAATTAACATGCAATATCTGGCCGACCAAAAAGTGACGAGAAATGGCAATCAAAATGTGAGAGGAGTGATCCATGAACAGTGTGATATCCGCAACAGCTTCATACTACTTTCAAGTTCAATAGAGCAATCATACAATCTACTAAAATGGAAATTATGTCACTTGAACAGAACAGAATGTCACACTTTTTTATGACACAGTGGTTCCACAAAATGCCTCAAAAGTATTATCGGAAACATAAGGTAAATACAACAGTATTATCTCAGTGAATCTCAGTGTATATTCAGCACTCTATTTTTAGGTGGCACTTTTGACTCACATTAGTTGCAATTGCTCTTAAACCATCATGTTATACAACAGTCATCTCAAGAGTATCTATTCTTTTAAACTCTTCACTTTTACGAAGATTAATAATGTTGAAAAGGAAAACAACTGAGCTAAATTCTTGCCCATACTGTTTAACTGGTATACTGCTGCTGCAGGCATGACAGAGAAAGTACCAAATACGCGAAGAAATTAGTGAATTGATAAAGTGCACCACATCATTTCGTGACACTCAGAGAACAGTGAGAGGAACACAAATTCACAGCAATGCACACATTCAGATTGAAAGATTCCTAGCATGGCACCAAGGCAGAGAGTAAAATTCAAAAACCATGTAGCGTAACTTAAGCATGGAGAGGAAGTGATAATTTTGGAGGTATTTTTGCAAGTGCCACACTACACCATTCAAGAAATAGCCACAATTCGGGGAAAGTGATGCTTTTTGAAAGTGATGATTTTCTTTAAATATCTCTTCAGGTAGAGTGCAACTATGACAGCATATTTGGCAGAGTGTAATATTAATGGATTTGCATCAAGAAGAATTTATTTTCTTTTCACAAACATCAAATACACAGTGAGCAACGATTTACGAGCAGGCTGTAAAGAAGAGGTCCAGGTGCATCAAAATAGTTCTATCAACAGATGAGAAGCGGAGTTTTAAAGAAGAAAAAATGCTGAGCTGGGTAAACTTGAAGAAATATATCACCTTGTGACCCCCTCCTTGGCAAGAGTCCAAAAGTTGCTAATCGGAGTCTCTCGTAGTCCTGGTTGATTTCCTCTGCACTCGGCCTGGCCTGGACTTCTCCCTAGATCAGAGAACAAACAGACTGCACGGTTAGCTGTAAAAGCTCACTACCAAAAACAAGATGCAATGCCTCAGCAGACTTATATTCTACAGGCCTACAGATGAAGAAGAAAAAAATTATGTGCCTTCCCGCTTATTTAAAAGATTTCCTTCAACGGTACATCCTTTCAAAGAACTTTGAACATCATATTTCAGCTTTACTGATTGATGCCACATCATCACAGTGAGTACCGATTGACAGATTCTGCGGAAGTACAGACCAAAATATGGAAGTTATTTTCAAAAGTAAGATTTATCTTTTGTGGATATAGTCCACCTTTGCTCAGCCATGCTCTTCCGCTCCATTTCCTACTTAAAATCACAACACACAGAGATGCAATTCTAATTATTCTGCTGGATGTTGTCACACTCCTTGATCATACTGAAAGCTATCTTTATTGCCGATCAATATCAAAAGTGTTCTCAAATTCATTAATGTACCATTTATGGTGCCTTCCTGTCTTATTTTATCAAACTCCTCAATAACATGTGATATTCCCTACCAGTCAATATGCTTTATATTGACTACCACCATTCTGATGACATCACACTTCTCGAGAGTCAGCTCTACATGATTATTAAAGAGAACATGTGATAACGAGTGATATTTCCCTTCCAGTCAATATAATATATTTAAATTGACTTTCACCAGTCTGATGTCTTTAAACTATGTTGGAGTCTGATCTACCCGAGTCAGAGAACGTGTGATAACATGTGATACTCCCCTACCAGTCAATATACATTTATATTGACTTCTACCAGTCAGATGAAGTCAAACTGCCTGGGATGTCTTCTATACCTGATTTCCAATGTCCTCCGTCGTGTAAGTGTCCAGGAGGTCGTAGATCTCCCCGTCCTGTCCTGGCAGGGTCGCAAAGTCATACTCCGCCTCGCCCATGGGGGCGTTCCGGCCCGCCTTGAAGGAGAACCGCCCCGTCTCCGAGCTCTCAAACTCTCGGATGCTCTTCAGAGGCCACTGAGCGACCACAGACCGTGTGCGCTGGGAGACATAAAGATTAGTACAGGCAAAAAAGTTATCTATTGCCTACGTAGGTCAAACAATGTTTGACTCTGAGACAAGTTGAATTCATCCAACCTATAATTCATTACATTCTACGTAAACACAAACGCAGGGACACAAAAGGATATGCAAAAAAAAAAGACAGGTTTGCAAATGTATTCAAACTGAACTGCAATTCTTCGCAATAAAGGTAACCGTTGTTCCTGCCACACACAGCAAGAACTACTATGTAATGCAGGAAAACTAGATTTTAAGTGCTTCTTAAATGGTAGAGATATTTTATTGGCACAGACCCACAGAAAATATCCATAAATTTGAGTACGCTTGTATACCAGCCTGTAGCAGGCTGCCTACATTGACACATCAAAATCAGGGAGTTTTCAAAAGGCAATCAAGGAAACACTTGCTTGTTACATACATCTCAGCAGGGAATAACAATTTCAAAATCAGGGAGGTTTTTATATCCTCTTGTGAGAATATTAAAGAGTTGGTATGCTTTTGGTTGAGATGGATTCAGGTTTTAACTTTTTGTGAGATAATTAGAAACCACTTCTATGAAATATTAAAGAGTATTGTATATGATTCTTAGAGCCATTTAAAGTTTATTTGATGAAAATTGACTTTGAAATGCTGGAGATATCTAAAAACAAAGTGAAACAAAGTGGTCCTCCACCTTTTATTACGACCTCTTTGTTTTTGGACATCTCGGTCATTTCAAAACTGATTTTCATCAAATAAACTTTAAATACTTCTTAGAATGGTATGCTCTTTAATATTTCATAGAAGTGGTTTCTGATTATCTCACAAAAAGTTAAAATCTGAATCCCTATCTCAACCAAATATCGAAGTTTTCAAGGTGCATCCTGCCAAAATCAAATTCGTAAGACTAGGTAGCAGTGCTGCTCTTGGGTGGAAGCCGAGGGTGCGGGGAAGAGGACGGCTTGAATATCAGTGTGTACCTACCTTGATGGCAAGGGTCATACCCCACTTGGAGAGGTGGAGCAGGCACTTGGAGGCCCTGGCTCCTATCCTTCGCATGGACTCTGAGTTGTCTGGGTTCACTTCGAAGCACCGGCCTAGGTCATTGAAAGGAGGAAAAGAGCAGCAATGATGACAGAGGTTCATGTTGTAATAGTGAAGATGACGGTAATGATGATGATAATTATGATGATGATAATGATGATAATAATAATAATGATCATAATAATAATAACAACAACAACAACAACAATAATATTTAATTCAAAGGTGAATCGGGCACAACCCGCTTAAATTTTTTTTAATGTTTCCTGAATTATAAAGATTTATAAAATCATAAAAATGTATACCAAACATATGCATGAAATCTCACGATGACAAACATAAATATCAACAAATCTTCCTACCATGGCAGGGGAACATCCCCTCCCACACCCTCCCCCCTTGCTCACTACGCTCGCATTGTGCACCCTTCACGAAATTCCTGGATCTTCCCCTTGGTTTCATCAAGTCTAATACCACTGCTCTGAATCCATGAAACTCTGCAGAAACTGCTACATAGTTTTCATTTTAATACAAGTTAACAGCTCATTTCTTCCTTAGATGATAATCTCAATAAATTTCCAGCTTTAACATTTTAGTGTTTATAGATACTTCTTGTGATACACAAATTTTTAGTAGGTCAGCCGAATAAAAATCTACTGAACATAAGCAATATTCGATTGTAAATTCGTGCTCAGATCTAAAAATAATGCCTTTATAGTACTATGCACTGGTCAGTAGTTTGATATTCTGCCTGATCAACTGCAAGTGGAGAAGGTCAAGAAAAGCTATAAAGAGGCCGGGAGACAAGTCTATCATCCTATGGCAAAAACCTTCATACTGAGATGAAAGATGATCCTACAGACCATTGCAGCACAAACAATTATCTTTTTCAAATAGCCTTGACCCTGCTGGATTAATAAAAGGCTTTCCAGCAAGCAAACAAGCACGAAGTAAGAAAGAAGAAAAAAATGGTTATTACACAACTTTTCCTCATTATATCACAATTTTAATTCTTTACTTAGCACTTTGCACCTGTACTTTTGAAGAGCCACAACTTAACTCAATTGTGTGCTCTACAACTACGTCTATAAAAAAAAGTCACAATTCTATCCGTGATCTCTCACACAGGTCAATTGAAGGCATGCCATTCAATATCTGAGATCAAATCAGTAAACTCTCGGATGATGCAACAAAAAATGCCTTTATAGTATTGAAGAGGCAAAAAGAAAGAAAAAAAATATGCCCAGCATTATAAGATGTTAAACCTATTGTCACTTTTAATATCACAACACAAAATATCTAAGTATCAGACCACCCATCCAAGGTTGGAAATTACATCTTTTTTTTCGTAATAAGGATAATGATAATTTTTCACTTTTATTACTTACAGTTCTTGATTACGAATTCTATGACAAGCAAAAATTACCATACAAGTTCTGGTACGCACGAAATATACTTGCAAAATGCATGGCTCATATACAATATCTACCTGATACAAGAAGACTTCTTTAAAAGTCTTCACAGCAGTATGTACTAAGGGTAATAAAATGTGCCTGTCATATATCAGGGATATCAGGAGCAACATACAGTAAAGGGATTTGACAATGCCTAGATTTGAGCACAGACATGATATTGTGGCAAACAAGTAAAAACACCTCATGATTAACCCGTAGAAGACTAGTCCCATGTATATCTTGGGCAGGTGTTTATGGAAAATGCGTGTTGAAGCAAAATCAGCTCGTCCTCAATGGGTTACGACAACATTCTGAGATTCTAGTACCTCTGCAGTGATAGCTTCCATCACGAAATCTGAAAAGAAAATACTCACAGCCGATTGGCTGTTGCCAAGTTATTGCCATGGTAGCTGCAGATGATTGTACATTGTAATCACTGCCCACTGTCAGTACTTCACTGAAACTTAGCCCTTGATGCCAAAGTGCAATAATCCCATCTGACTTACATTGTGGCACTAATTGCTTCACTGTGACTTTGTCTTTAAAAATCCAGGTTAATGAGAGGCCATGCACTTATCAGTACATCAGGTAGCACAGCATACTTCTGCCGGCTCTTCAAACTTTCCGCATAATTACCTCTTAAATTGCCTACCGGACTACCTGTTGTCCACAAAGCCCAATACTTACTGGAAATATAGCTTGTCAAAAATCCAATAATATAACCACCATTGAACTGAATTTCCCGGCAAAGCTGTGTTTTGCTTTTAGTCCAAATTTCATTCTCTCCCCCCCCCCCCCCCCCCCTTGGTCCATATACATAGTTGATTTAAAACCAACATGTGGCAATCATTGTATATATTCACAATGTGAATATGGAAGTTCACACACCACACTGACCACACATCATCAGGTGGTCCCTAGTCTGATAGAAAGTAAGGATACACAAAAACGAATACTGTCATATTCAAATTACCGTGAGAAGCTCACATGGGCCTAAATTTTTACTCACTTGCCTAAAGGTGCATTCACTTGTGATGTGTATGCAAGCAGAGGAGTGGACTAGGCAAAAAGAAGAAGTGTTCTTAGGAGAAAAAAAATACCAGTGTTTTGCTCAATTCATTGGTTGGATTTTTGCACTGAGATTTTGGGAAGGATGTTCAATTTTAAAATGAGCAGAATATATTTTTGATCATCGTTGGGCAATGTGCTGCCATGGTACCACAATGATACTTTGTTTGTTTGTTTTTTGTTTTTGTTTCGAAAGAATATCAAATTACCAGTTTTGCTGGATGAGCTAACACCATCAAGTCACCTGGGGTGGGGCATTGGTCATATTCAGTGATAGTTCTAGTCATATTTGTGTTTGAATTCAGTGCATTTTTGTGTAATAATGTATTATTTGATAATGTTTGTAACTGCTTGACATTGATATAGCTGATTCTGGGTGCATGCACTGGTCAGGGAGGAAAGTTTCGAGCCTCCGTGATTAAGTTTGCCTTTTCCTCCCCTGGCAACCAGCAGCATGCACCTGGAATCAACACAATTTTTACATCATGTAATACGATTTTCTGTTTGTATTTTTTATGTCCGCTTGTATTGTATGTTGAATTGCCGAATGAATAATAATAATAATAACTAGAGATATTTGACTGTAGCAAGCAGTCAATAGGGATGCATTGGCTTTCTCATGCAATCGCTACACTATGTCTGTTATGAGTACATGTCCCTTCATTTACATTTTAAGTACTGTAAAAGCTTTTTTTTTTTGCATACATATTTTTCATGAATGAGGTCACACTGACAGACATTTTCGGGAGATGATTTTTTATTTTTTTTTTTTTGCGACCGGACATCGAGGCATTAAGTGTATTTTGCTTGTCCATTTGCTCCGCCACTTTATGCAATCAAGAAAGGTGGCAATATGTTCATGTGGTGTTAAATTCACGGTCCAACATTGATTCACAAAATTCAAAAAAATTAACCCTCGCAAGCTATTACAGCTATTACAGTTAGTTTATTGATCTTACTATTGACTTTGAGAACTAACCTTCACACCTCTCTGCACAGAGGAAGTGTTCCAAACTTTGGTTCAATCCAGTGCTGTACATCAAAACTATCAAATCTTACTAACAGACTTTCTTGGCAGAATCTCATGTTTAGCTGAAATTCAGCGACTTTTGACCTTGACATTTAGACCTTAACCCCTGTCATTTAAGAATGTACAGACAGACAGACAACCTGTGAATGTATGTGTATTGCCTCTCGCTCCCATTAGGGCAGAGGCATACAATCATAAGAGTCTGCTGACGGACAGAATGTATAAATCACAGGGTTGGCATATGTGACGGGGGCACGTTGCCATGGTTACCTGGAAAATCCGCCCGAAGCTTGGTCTGGATCTGGAGGTAGAAGACCCAGAGGTCCATCACCATCTGGCTGTCCGCCAGGAAGCGCCATTTCACCTTGGGCGTGTGAAGCTCGAAGATGTGCTGCTTGCCCGTCGGGTCGTGCCGCTTGTCCACCCTGTAGTAGGGCGCCAGCCGGAGGCTGCCTGGGGAAGGGAGGATGTGATGGTAAGATTAAAAATAATGATTGAGGCTTGTAATGAGACTATCTAACTGTTCCATATTATAATCACATCTCTACTTTCAATGTAGGGGGGGGGGGGGGGGGGAGGGGGTATTGTTAACATGCACTGAAATTATCACTTACCAGTATACTCCAAATATACACATAATAGAGGATTTTATTCCTTATTTCCGCCAAACTTCAAGTATATATTGAATGTGACACAAAACCTTGGAAATTTATGAAGGGGGTGATGCACTGACATTATAGAAGGTTCACATATATGCTGAGTACATGCTGCCCTCTTGTGTCATCTACTTGTACATGGATGCCTCGTATGTTTTTATTTTTTTGTTTTCAGAATAATGGGGGCACTAGACTCACTGCCACAGCCACATGATGTACCAATCTCCCTGTAGATGCTGTTATACCCATACTGCACTGTTGTAGGTTTACAGAATGTTCATGACAACTGTGTGCAGTACACTCAAGGCACTGTTCACAATCTACATGCAGTCTATCCCTATCTGGGTAACTGCTTTGGATGAATAATGATGATAAAAAAAAGACCAAACATCTGGAAGTCAGACTAAGACGACCTTGGAGCGCGAACCTGTGACTCTGCATGAATAAACACAGCCAGCAGTTGGAAGACAATAGTACAATGGTCAACACAACAAAAAATACTGGGCCCTCATGACAATAACTTGTTTTCCAACCTTTCTCTGTATTTGACATTGAGGGCATACCATCTATGGCATCTTTTTCAATATTATCCCTACCTTGCATTATTGCCAGACATGTACAGTATACGCTGTGATTCTAGTAAGTAAGTTTACCAGTACTTCTAACCATTGTGAAACAAAAATGGCTATTCTATATCAGCTTCCACAGGATGTCATGTGAATGATCAATCTCACAACTAACAAACTCAAACTCCCATTGATATGAAAGAACTAGTAAAAATCACCCCCCCCCCAAAAAAAAAAAAAACCTTGCAAAAAATCTGCGAAAATATGTACTAGTACAAGTAGTAGATCTTTGACAAAATACTGAACAAATACAGATGAAAGTGAAAGAGCTTTTGATACTGAATATTCCTATTATTGTTTAGATCACATGACTTTCCTATTTTAGGCATATAAAGTCACATGATCTAATAACCCGTTGAAGACGAGTCCTGAGTATACTCAGGCAAGTGTCTATATGTTGTAGCAAAACCACCCCGTCCTCAATATAATGTAAATTGACATTTTCAGGCAAGACATGCACTGGTTCAAGATTCAACATTTTACAGATCCAGGCCCAGATAAGCAGTAATGGTGATTGTTTTGTGTGTGTGATTAAATCAAATTCTTTTGTGACATTTGTCAGATCTTAATAAAACTGATGTGGGTTGGTTTGATAATATGTATCAGCAAGTTTTCAAAATGATTTTTTTTTTCCCCTTGTAGGAACAAGTTTTCCTGTGCAAAAACAATCTTTTTGCAGAATGCTGCATGACAATGATAATTGCAGCCTAGCATTGGCATGTTTTAATTGAAAGTGTCTTTGAAGATAGCATGAGTTGTGCATGCTTTTATGTGCACATGTCACTTTTAACCATTAATCTTTTTGAAGCAGGCAAGCAAGATGGTTTACTTTTGTACGCAGTCTACCTGCCTACAATCTATAAAAGGTTGTACAATTACACTGTAAATTCTTGAAAATGAAAAAAAAGGACCATCAACAAACAAACAGAAAACCAAATACAGGATGGAAATTGGTATATATACATGTTATGTGTGCTGGGCTGAACTGAGTAGGTGGAAGAAACAAAAATATGACTTCTAGTTTCAATTCCTGTGTAGGGTCAAACATTCATTGTTATGCACTATACCATGTGTCACCAATCTGTGTACCATACAATGTACATGAGATAGTATTATCAACAACAAAAACGATAAAGGGAGAGAGAGATAGAATAATAGATGGGGGAAGACAGGGAGACATGGAGCAGAGAGAGAGACAGAAAAGAAAGAAAGACGGAAAAAAAAAGGAAGGAAAAAAAGATTCACTACATGTACTATGTACATCCCTACTGTACAAGTTGTATTTCTGACTCCCAATATCATGGTGGTAGACTTTCAATTACCGGTACATCTTACACAAATCTGGTAACCCTGTTGTTGTTGTTTTTTTTTTTCATAGGGTCAGATCTAACCTGATTTTGGCCTAATAAATGCACAATGCTCTGTGTTCAGTATGATTTCGTAGTGAGGGGATGACATCATCACTTCACTCTTCGCATTATCTTGACTGTTCAAGAACCGTTTCCTGAAAGATTAGTGAAACTTCAAAATGTCATAACTTCCTTATTTTTCATCCAGTTTTGATCAAATCTTCTTTGTTGCACTAAGAAAATTTTGCTTTCTTCTTTCCCTGAGACTAACTTTTATCTACGTACTGAATTCCCCTCTAGATAAAATACCAATGAACTTCCTCCTGCACGGTACACAGAAACTAAAAGTCAGATGACACACCGATGAAATGCTATTAAGCAATGACAACCACTCTCGTTTTGTGTGTGTGTTACATGTACTGGTTTGGCACTTTCCTGTCATACATGCTTGACCTATTTTTTTTTTTTTTCCAAACCACATTCTGGTATGACATTCCTTAAAATTTACACTCGAGAGCAGGGACGATGATAATTTTGATACGAAACATTCTGCGAACTGTCACTGTGGCCTATACCACAAATTTCTCTTGACGGAAGCGGCCAAAGTGGGAAGCTGTATAAAAGTCTCATGAGTTTGTACAGATCCTCTTTGAAAAAAAAGGAAGAAATATAGAGAAAAAAAAATCAAATGCTATTTACAGCACAACCTCTCTATGTATCATGGCAGCAAACCAATACACCCTCACTACAGAAGATGGTACTTAATAATCTAAAACATTGTTGAATCTTTCCTCAATGATAACCACATCACTGAATATTCAATTTGTTTCTCTTTTACTTTCACCCGTGAGAGATAAAGCAAAAAATCTGAAAATACTTGTGAGTAATGATTGTTGCTTTTTTCTTTCTTCAACATAGACAACAAGTGACCAGAAATATAAACTAGTCACAGTAATGATGCTATTTATGAATGGAAGAACAAAGCAGTACCTACACAGATTTTCTAAATAGAATATTATGTGCAGCTCAATCTTTTTTCCAAGTTATGTTTCAGAGAGGAGAAAATTTCCTATGTAGAGTTTAAGTATGGTACTATGTTTTATACTCAGTTCTGGTAAGCAAAAGGATCAAAATGGCAATTGCTGCTTTTGTGTGTGCATATGCTTGCATAGAATTGCTCTGTCCTGTGTACTCAGCAGGTGCAAGTGACTGACAGAATGATGTGTTGTAAGTTGCCTTGGTAATCCACCATTTGTAACAATCACTTTACTCATCATACCCTAGGGTAATGCAACTTACAATACTATAAAAGTGGATATTTTCGCGCGACTAATTTTTCGCGCTTGGCCGTGTCAGAAGACTTTCGCGTGTTTTTAATTCCGCGGAATCAAGACATCAAGTACTGGAACATATGGCATCCAAAAATATTTGCGTGCTTTTATTTTTGCGCTAGCTTCTCGTTGCGCGAAATGCGCGAAAATTTCAACACCGCGAAAATTTCAACACCGAGAAAATTTCCACTTTTACAGTATTCAATACAAGAAATCAAAGGTTGAGAAGAAATCAAAGATCTGTGATCAGTAATCCATCCCATCCATAATGTTTTCATTCAAAATTCTCTGAAGATGGCTTCCGCGGTTATATTTTGATCTGAAGTGCTCACTTGTTGATGTTCCCAAGTACCCAGCTAATTTCTTTTTCAAAACAAGTTACCGACACTTACTGCAATCACTGCACACTGAAGGAGGTATCATGTTTCATTAGTATCGATATATCATGACATTTTCTATGTATAATACTTCATGAAGCCAAATGGACAGCAATAAGACATGCAAATATCACCTGAAAACATTTCCATTGTATCTCAGGAACATGTGTGCTCAAGACTATCGCATAACAGCATGATGATAATTCCGATGGAAATGGTAAATTTCTTCAATTCCACTGGCCTATAGAAGTCTGGCTGTAACTGTGTAATAAGCTACACAGTCTGGAGTAGGTGGTGAGTTCTGTGTGTAGCTTGGAGTAGGTGGTGAGTTCTGTGCATACCCTATGCAGATAAAGTACACCTGGGCCCTGTTTCATAAAGCTGTTCGTAAAGTTACGAACAACTTACGAGTGACTGGTAATCAGTTCTTGTGCTTAATTATGGAAATTCTGATAAGTATAGCACATCAAAACTGATCACCAGTTGCTCGTAAGTTGTTCGTAACTTTACGAACAGCTTTATGAAACACCCCCCTGGTCTGTGCTACCTTGACATCTTGAACCTGCAATCCTAATTGGGTCATCACAAATTGTTACCAAACATCTGGTTATTTTGAATCGTACATCTAAACTGTGCATTAACAATGACAATATTGTAACCTTGGTCAGCTCAGTATTACAAGGTGGTAAGATCCTGTAGAAAGTGAACTCACCATTAATATTGTATGTAGAAAATTTACTAGTGATTAACTTCAAAATTCATGCAGGAGTTTGCACCTATTCAATATGCTTCCCTCTAATTCATCATACATGTAATATCTATCACATATTATTGATTTTTATATATTGAATTATTTACATATACTCTGTTTCCACTCACCAAAAATTCTGGAGTTATGGCTTTCCTTTCCTCTGAAACCCAAGCAGTACTCATGAAAATATATATATATTTTTTTTGCTTTGCACATCATTTTCAAACTTGATGTCTGTGTGAAATTACCTCATTTTCATGCATTGATCCAATTTCTGATGCTTGCCCCATACATATGATATGCATAACTGCTGTTTTTATGATTGAGTGCAACACAGTGAACTGAAAGGAATGGAAATAGAAAATTGTGTGTTGATTTATAGTGCATGTCACATTTGTACAGGGAAGGGGGGGTTGCTGGATGCATTTAATAAATTTGTATGTTTGGGGGTTGAAGAAAAACCCATTAGTGTTCAGCCACCAAGATAATCAGGGCTGCCAACATTCATAAATCAAAATCAGCAAGGTTCCACAGAGCCATCAGGGAGACACGAACATGAGTCTGAACATCATGACAAGTGAAAGTAACTCCCAAATTTTTCACACTTTATTCTTTAGTCAGGATAAAAAGAGATGGATTTTCAGGGAGCCTTTGGCAGAATCATAATACAAAGCCTGTATCAGGGATGCCTGTACATAGTGTTACAGTGGGGGAGGTAATCGTGACCCCACTGCTACAAAGCATACGACACTCGAGTCCGAAAATAACTTGTGAAGTTCCTTATCCAGACACAGAGCACTTGAACGCCCAATCTGGGTGGGTGGGTCAATGGAACCCCAAGCTTAGATGGGAAGAATGTAAAGATGGAACCTTTAAAATATACTGATTTTTTTTTTTCCAGACAAAAGAAAAATGTGGGGAGCCCCCCCTCCCCCCCACTAAAAAATATTGGTGATGTGATTTTTTTTTTCCCCATCATTGTTTGCTTGCTTGTTTGTTTGTTTTTGGTTGTATGGTCCCTGCACTATAAATGAGCCATCTTGGTCGCGTAGCACTCTAGTCTTCACACTTTGTGTGATTTTGACATTTATAAAAACATAACTTTACAAATTTCTATAAAAGGAACACTGTACATACTTTTAACAGGATTCTGTTGATGATAGACATCAGTAACATTATCTCCTTTTTCTTGACACAATTGTAGCTCAGTCTTTGAATTTTTTGGGTGTTTTTTTTTTTACCATGTGGAATAACATTGCTCAACAACTTTCTATAAAGAAATGCTGCAGTTCAAACCATTTTCTGCTCAAGATAGTACATCAGTGACATTATTTTTCTTTTACGCCCAACAGGACAATGGAAGTAACATCCTTCCTTCGTGTGAGCAACAACAAAAGAAAAGCAAACACAAACCTGTAAATGTGACACCATAATCACATGACTATTAAAGTACATACTGGATAGTATGTCTTATGATTTATCGACAATCAATTGGTTGTAACTTTCTATTCGAGCTCTTTGATTTGGTATCAATTTCCTGCAAGTGTACATTTTAAAAGTCATCATGACTGGATGTACAGTAAGTTTCCCTTTTGGTCTGAACTCACATGTAATCCCTAGAAGTGATTTTAATCTACACCAATGCACACGTCAATAACTAAACTTTGCACACATGTACACACAACAGCTCATTGGATCATACAGCAAGTGATAGGGTAATGACGACTGTAAGAGACAAAGTAAGAATTCCCACACCATGTGCAGACAATGAAACAAAAGCAACAGAATATCAACTAGAAATGTCGCTACAGCGACTGGTTATATCCCCGCCAAACAACATTTTATAAGCTTTGGTCAAAACAACATTTCATAAGCTTTGGTAAAAAAACTGAGGAAGTAGTTAAATCCGCAAGATCTTTCCTTGATCTTCTGCCATTAATATGCCGTTACCATGGCAACGTACTTTCGGGTACTGTCGAAAAATGTGTCTTGCACATCTACAACCAAAGGCACACATCTGTACCAAGTTTCATGGAAATTGGGCAAAAACTGAGGAAGTAGTTTGCAACACAAAATTTTCCATCATTTTGGCTAATATGTGAGCTGTTACCATGGCAACATACTTTTTGTCACTGTCAAGAAATGTGTCATGCTGACCTATATCCTAAGACAAACATTCAATATGAATTCCATGAGAATTGGAAGAACACTGATGAAGCAGTTTTGCCATGAAGCATTTTGCCCTATATTTTACCAATAACATGCCGTTACCATGGCAACGCACTTTTTGCCACTGCGGAAATATGTGTCTTGCACATTAACATATTCAGATGAACATCTGCACCTAATTTCATAAAAATTGATCAAAAACTGTGGGAGGAGTTCGCGACGCAAGATTTGTACCCATTTTTGCCCATAATATGCCGTTACCATGGCAACGTACTTTTGGGTACTGTCAAAAAATACGTCTTGCACATCTACAACCCAAGGCACACATCTGTGCCAAGTTTTATGGGAATCGGTTGAAAACTGAGGAAGTAGTTCGCGACGCAAGATTTGCAACGGACCGACCGCCCGACCGTCCGCTGATTCCTATATACCCCTTCAAACTTCGTTTGGCGGGGGTACAAAAACTATTTTCAGCAATGTCAAGTAAGTCTTACAAACATTTTGACCATTGATATGCCTTAATATGTACAAACTGCACATTCAATTGGTATCTCACTGGAGTTAAATGTCCAATATAACATCGATAACAAGTGTCATGTTCTTTGTCTGCAAATATTATGAATTTCAATCTTACTCAAATGACATGTTATCTCCTTGGTTCTCTTGGAGACATATCATGTAACATATGTTTTTTTACTCACCTGAAAAATGTTTATGCCTCACAAAGAAATTTCCAAAGTTCTGCCATAAAGCAATTACAGTGTATGTTAGATACCTGGGTGGTATAACAAGGCAATTGTGTGGAAAATGAGTTTGCTTTTGGTGATAGAATTCATCTACTGGTGATACACTCCCTCACCAACCGAGACATTATGTGAAATTGCCGTAAGAAATTTAACAAAGAAAGCAATAACGTCCTCTGAATGTTGTTTTATTTTCCTTGCATGCTCCAAGTACCATCTCCTAATGGTATTCACAATAGAGCATAATTTACTCAGCGCAGCCTAATATCATTACTTATCACTGCTGTATGAGTGTCCTGTCATTTTCATTACCCCAGCCCCCAGCATTGCTAGGAACACATTTTACACCTTGGCTTACTAAGAGGGACACTATTGGTCAACTTTAAAGGGATGGTATAGTTTTGGTTGAGATGGGGGATTCAAATCTTTTAAACTTTCTGCGAGATAATTAGAAATCACTTGTGAAATGTGAACGAGCATACAATTCTTTGTGATGAATTTAAAGTTTATTGATGGATGAAAATTGGGATTTAAAATGGCCCAGATATCCAAAAACAAAGTCAAACAAAGTGATGCTAATAGAAGGTGGGCCCCACCTTTTATCATGACCTCTTGGTTTTGGATATCTCGGCCATTTCAAAACTGATATTCATCAAATAAACTTTCAATTCCTCTTAGAATAGTATGCTCTTTAATATTTCATATAGGGGTGGCTTCTCATTATCTCTCAAAAAAGTAGGAAACCTGAAGCCCAATCTAAAACTATGCCATCCCTAAGAACACCTTGTCCAAGGATGACCTTGTTTTTCTTTGAACCCATTAATACGACATTGCCACTTATATTGGATTCAGGTCATGTTCTGTCCTTCATATGCGGCACTCAGATACAATCTGGTTGCAATCTGCTGGGCACAATGAGCGATATGTTTGAAAGAGTTAAAGGGATGGTACAGTATTGGTGGAGATGAGAATTGGGCTTTTCATTTTTTGTGAGATACCAAGAAAACACTTATGAAATAGTACAGAGCATACCATTTTCAGAGGAATTCAAAGATTATTTGAAGAAAATCAGGTTTGAAATGACTGAAACATCCAAAAACAAAGTAAAGCAAAGCAATCGTAATAAAATGTGGGTCCCACATTTTATTAGAATCGCTCTGTTTTGGATATCACAGCTATTTCAAAACCAATTTTCATCAAATAAAAGTTGAATTCCTCATGGAATTACATGCTCTTTCATATTTCATAAGAGGTTTCTCATTATCTCACCAAAAAAATGTTAGAAACCTGAAATTAGGTCTTGACCAGAACTATACGATCCCTTTAACATACACTGAGCATACATTGCACATTGCCACATCACACACACTGGCACGTCGAGATTGCAGTATTAGAAATTACACCAAATGTTGCAATTTTTTTGTCGATTCATTCAGTGTAGTGCAATAAGGATGTGCCCCACATTGAAAAGGCAAAACAGGATACAGACTTGCCATATTTGGGTATAAAAATCAGATGGCATTGAATTGGATATCAGAAGATATTGTACAAGCAAGAGCAATATTTTCCAGTATACCACAAAATTTGGCCACCCAATCTTATTACCAATATCAATTTACCCCTCTGTCAGAATTTCAACCAAGTCTATACCATTCAGTGACTGAGATTGGCCATTGGAGGTATACAAAAGTATCAAAGTATCAACTGTGCCATATGAATGTGAATGGACTAGCCTAACTCAAGTCTTGCAGCAAGTCTGCCCTTTTTACATGACATACAAATTATTGTATGGGATATTGTATTAAATGTACCATATTTTGTGCTGATTCTTACTTTGTTGAATTTTTTTGCAGGTTGACAGATCTGTTAACAAATTGAACAACTCGTGGAAATATTGCTTCCCATGACACAACATGCACTGTAAATGTATTATCATCTCTGTAGAGGTGGGAAATTGTGAAATTTTCTCTTCAAAAGGGATAATATTTCTTTCTCACTCCATCAATATGATTCTTGATCGCCAACCAGTCCTGACACTGTTTTTCGAGTCTCAACAGATAAAATAACATATTTGCAAAATATATGTTTGTTTCATTTCCATCTGAGAAGATGGCTCGATAGCTCATATTCAGCTGCAATAGCTGGTCTTCACCTATCCCCAAGGGGTCTAGCTGGATGTTAGGCGAGACCACATCACCGGGTTAATCACCCTGCTCTTTGCGATGAATAAATGAAGTGGGATCTTTTACGTGAATGAGTTGTGATTTTCTCACACATGGGACCTCCATTTTATGTCCTATCCAAGGGACAGAGTGTTTTGCCTCTTGCTCGAGGGGACGTTATGATTACACACAACATTGCTCAGTGGGACTTGGAATCGAACCGGGGTACTTTGGATCGTGAGGCAGGCGATGGCACATAGCATACAATTTCTACAGTACCAGGTCTTGCATTAGAGTTTTGGTATATAAAAAAATAACATGTATTGAAAGTCCTCTTGACCTTAATGATGACTTTCACTTACTCTTGGGTTTGTCAAAGTTTGTGCCGACCTCCTTGTCGAAGATGAGGACTGTGGCTGCATCCTGCCCATCATCCGTCTCCCGTAGCAACACCACGTAGCGTTTCTTCCAGCTGGACGAATGCCTGTTGAGGAAGTTCTTCTTTTTGGAGTCTGCCTCCGGTTCCACAGCCTTTTTGAGCCAGCCCTGTATAAGTCATTATGATCGATCAAAAAATGGGGGAGGGGGGGGGGGGGGGGGAGGAGGAGGGAGAAGAAATATTGCTAGATTTAGGAGATTTATTGATCAATCTGCATGTCATAACGCAGTGCGCTCTTTAGTTCTATCCCGTATAGATTATTGTAACGGGCTTCTCTCTTCCATTCCTTCAACTCAACTGGATCGTGTGCAGCGACTTCAAAATTGGGCAGCCCGATTAGTGTTTCAGGTTTCTAGGGACTACCCATCTCAGCTACTTCTGAAGTCGTTGCACTGGCTTCCTTTGAAGCAACGGATAATTTTCAAATTAGTTTTGTTTGTTTATAAAATCCTTAACGATCAAGCTCCGAAATATCTAGACGCCTGTTTGACTTTATATACACCTACTAGAAATTTGAGGTCATCTAGTGATCCGCTTCGTCTCACATATTCTGTTACTCGCACCTTAGCCAGTGATAGGACATTTACTGTGTCTGCTTCAAAGCACTGGAACAATTTACCACTTACCGTGAGACAGTCTCCATCAGTCAGTGTGTTCAAAAAAGCCTTGAAAACACATCTTTTCAGTAGCAACTAGTTCGTAGCTGTAACATTTATCCAATTATAATACTGTCGTACATGTTTTGAATTGATTGTAAGCGCTTTGGGCCTTGTGGGAAAAGCGCACTATAAATAATAATAGTAATAGTAATAGTAGATAAGAAAGGAAATGACAGCACATCAATAGAATTACTCATAAATTTGATGAAAATTTTGTTTTTCGCTTCGTTTTGCTCTGCTTTTTTTTTTTGCTGAAAGAGTGTAGTAATTTAGAGGATAATTCTTTCGTATCCCTGCCACGACTTTAATAGCTTCAGATCAGTTGGTAGTGTCAATGTAGTACATGTGGTATTGTAGGTTAAAATTCCAGGTAGATTCCTTCTTTTTCACTAGGTCTATGGTACAAGATACTGTATCGGGCATGCCAAAACTGACACCAGCAGCATGCATAGACCTTAAGTACATGTCACTACCGTCGGCAACCTATCTGAACGCGATGATAGTGGAAGTTTGAGAAGTTGGTGTTCACAGTGAGAGGGTTCACAGTGGGGCACCTGTTCAAAGCTCGTAAGAGAGGCCCAAATACATATTTTGCCACTGTTAACCCATCAAGGGCTGAGGGGAACACTACTGCAAGAGTTATCTTCTTGCCATCATCAAATTGGCAACTCTGAATTTCATCACATATCTTACAGTGTATACTGGAAAAGCTTTAACTGCATGGTTGAATGAAGTAAAATGAAGTAACTCTGTACAAGTCAAATAGAAATGAAAAATATTACCAATTTGAGAGAGGGAGACAGGATCTTTCTATCTTGTTATAGTCTGTTGCCAATTTAAAACTAACTCACAATTTAGCTAAAAATGCTTGAGGAAACTTCTGCAACTTAAACAATTATACATTAACAACACAGGACACAGAAGAAAGAGATTTTTTTCTTACCAATGAACAATGAATACAACAATGAATAGTAAAATTTATGATTAAAAAGATATAATGGCAAACTGAAATATTGTTTCTGAAACTTGATTGGTTAAAGTATTATCAAAGTCTGACAGGTAATCATTCTGGTGGTGCAAGCTGAGAAAAAAAAAAAGTTAATCCATCAACGGAGGAGCAAAGCTGGCCAGCATTCGGTGAAAAGGTTGCAAAGGTTGCAAAACTCACTTTGAAGTAGAAGCAGTAGCGAGTATTGTCATTACTTGTCAGGACCAGGTCTGTGTTTCGTGGTGCCATCTCCCGACCTGTTTAAACCCTCTATTTATTTTAAAGTCAATCAAAGCACTGACAAGGCTAGCCCGAAACAGGTGGACAAAGCTTTCTTTCCGCAACAACAACTACAACAAAAATCCTGCGTACAATCAAGAATATATCCAAAGTATTCCTCTATATTGAAAATAAATTCTTGAGCACTTTGTTCCACAGTGACACGATAATTCCCTAGCTGGCTGCCTCAGCCCAGAGTGCACTCGAGCTAAAGTTTCAAGTGCGATTTATATCACTCCTGAAAAAAAGGGAACCAAGGTTATAGTATCACTGGCACATATGGGTAATTAAACTAATCAAGTGTTGCAATGCATGCTGGGTAAGGACAAGCTTGGGAATCATCACTTGGCATTGTCGGAGCCGACTAACGTCACCGTTTCTGACCCCGCAGTAGCTCCCGAGTTTCCTGTTTTCGAGAGGACATCCGACACGCAAAGGGTTGTGACTAAAGTGAGGGCTTTTTATGTTGTTGTTTGTTGTTTTATCTCACAGATAAAGTTTTAAACACGATAAAAATTTGGTCTCAAGGCACAGTACAGTGTAGCTATCTCATTCTGTGCCAGCCATATTCTGTGGCAGTGGATGCTACCATGGAAATGTATTATGTTGACACATACTGTATACAGTACATGCAGGTACACGTATGTCTGCATAAATAAACAGGTCACATGAAATGTGTCCACGTGACGTTTCTTGTATGGAATTGCACACACTGTCGTGCTGCAGCACTCCTATATCGCAGCTCTTCTTCCTTTGAGCTCTATGAATGTACAACTCCCAGAAATTGTTCTACATGTACCCCTACATTACATTAAACAGTATGATGATATGAAATTGATATACATGTAGTATACACTACAAGGACACGTATGTACATTGTATGTATATCTGCTGATACACACTGTTGCTCCTGACTGTCTTGCCTGTACTAGCATTTCATCTATAGCTCATGTCCAGTATGATACTGACAAATGCATTTTACATATCGTCGCTGGGGTGACAAGACCTTGTACATGTATCTGCAATTTTGGTGAAAATGGCTTCTTTGGATCAATAGTCAAATAATGTCCTGTCCAAATCCTAATTGTCTTACTTGAAAAATGGAGCCTCCATGGTATTTCAAAGGAAAGGCTATCCCATTCGCTATAGTGCTCTGGCCGCCATGTTTTTTTGCTCTCCTGAACATTTGACATTTTGTACATACGAGGTCTTGTCGCCCCAGCGACGATATGCTAGTACAATTGTTGCAACAACAAGCTCAAAAAGAACATAAGAACTTTTCAAGATTCTTTTTGAAAATTGAAATTAACAATTTCTAATTTCTAATTGTTCAAATATCAAAAGCTGATGCACTCTGTATCTTGAGTAATTCTGAACATATTCAAAAGTCTAGTAGAAAACTATTCAAATATGAAATATTTCACTTTTACACAGCATGTTACCATGGCATCTGAAATTACCTCCTGTGATCTCCACAGCATATGTGAAATATGGAGCACAATCTTTTCTTGCTTTCTTTCTTTCTTTCTTTCTTTCTTTTTTTTTTTGGGGGGGGGGTACAGTTAACTGAGCACTATAAATGTATAGAATGCAATATGATTCATATAAATTATAAACATAAATACGAAGTACGTACAATGTAAGTTTGGGGGAGCAAAGAAAACATCAAATTCTGAGAACACCACGATCTTGTGGAGGCTAATCATGCATTTCTTGATTTTCTGGCAATATCAATTTATTTGGATACAACGTGGCTATTAAAGACATCTTTTTGCCTGTGCTTTCTTTGATACCAGGGTTTGTGCTATCATCAATGGTCCAAGGCATTTTCTACATTGTATAAACACAAAAAATGTGCAAGTTGTACATATATTCAAAGAAGTAATTACGGGTCAAGAAGAAAGTTTTGTATACAACCTATCAACCCTTAGATACATTTCTTCCGAAGGCACTTGATTGTAACAGATTTGTAGTAATATAACAGTTACTAGTTATCAAGTTAGTAATCAAATCCAGTTCTTCATGTTCATTTCAGGCAAATACTGGAATGCACTGCATAGGTCAAATAAACCTCAGTATATGACATGAGAATGTTATCTATTTATTCATTTTATTTATTTATATTATTTCTTTTCTTTTATTTTGTTTATTTTTTTTTAATTAATTCATTTTCTTTTATTTTTTTTTATTTTTTTTTTTATTTTTTTTTTGGGGGGGATCTACTCAGATAATTCTGATGCTGCCATTATCAGCATAAAACAAACCGAGCATTCAATGTAAATGTATTTATGTGTGTGTGTGGGGGCGGGGGGGACTATGAGTTATCAACACATTTTTTCCATGTTTCATTACAGGGCAAGTCCAAGATAACACGCGCGTTACGTATGGGACATTCAGAGACTTTTATGACCTGAAAAATAGTGTTATTGGCCTTTGATCATATTGAACTTTACCATGGTGATTGATATCTAGAAGAAGTATAATCATGTAAAAAATTGAGAAAAATGACCTTGACAATTACATTCTAGAAGAGAAAATATGTGCCGTTACGTATGGGAAAAAGCTCTAATTACAGGTTCTAATTAAAGACAGACATGACGTGTTGCGTATGGGACAGTTACGTATGGGACACTTTGTCCCCCATTCATTTAGTGTGTGGAGAACCATGTTTATGGGTATTTTGCATACAGTTGAAGTAAAATCAGTTGAAACTACTCAAATACTGATCCAGATTGTCAAGGAAACAATATTCCCCAAATATTCACCATCATAGTCATATTCAATCATATTTTTATATCTTTATGACCAACCTGAGTATGTATGCCCTTTGTCCCCCATTCGTTTAGTGTGTGGAGAACCATGTTTATGGGTATTTTGCAAAATAATTTTGCAAAATACCCATAAACAAATTTTTGCATAATTATTGAGGTGGAATCAGTTGAAATTACTCAAATACTGATCCAGATTGTCAAGGGAACAATATCCCCCAAATATCTACCATCATAATCATATTCAATCATATTCTATATTTTTTATGACCAACCTGAGTACATGTATGTATGCCCTATTTTTATCAGGATAGTTACTACTGAAAAATTGAATAGTTTAAAGTGTTTACTTCCATTGATGAAGGGCAGTTTGCCATTTAGTTTCAATGAAAAACAACTTGACACAAGAAATATTAATTTTAATAGATAAGCAATACCTGCTGCATAGAATTCCAGTAATCGAGTAGATGTATGATGTCTGTCTAGCAGTCAGGTCATTGATTTGAGTCACATCTCAGTATGTATACCCATGAATTTTGTTGTGGCTACTACTGAAAACTGAATAAGGACAATTTGTGTATCACTTGCAATTAAAAAAAAAATCATTTTACTTTATTTTCTTTTTTTGATATCACAACCATTTCAAATTGGATCTCCATCAAATTAACTTTGAATTCCCCTAGTCTTAGAATTGTATGCTCTTTAGTAATTCATACTATTGGTTTCCAGTCATCTCATTAAATGTTGAAAACTTAATCCCCATTTCTACAAAAACTATACCATCCCTTTATGCTGATTTTCATTGTGTATTTTGCGATCTTCCCCATCCCCTTTCTGAAAATTGTTCAGTCAAGTACATGTATTGTTTCAAGTGTCTATAACTCAAAAAGTAGCTACAAAGTTGGGATGCTTTCTTCAGGATGATTGACCATTTGTGTACTGAGAGACCTTCCCAGCTAGCTACATGCATTCACATGCAATATATATGAGGATGTCCCATACGAAACGCATTTGTCCCATACGTAACATTATTTCAATGCCTAATAAAAAATATTTCTTTTGCTGTTTTTTCTTTTTTCTATGGTATTTAATTTCTCTAAACAATAAATTAGAACTTTCCAAAAGGGCACTCAAATAACCTTAGCAATTTCAGAAAAAACCTAAAAAAAGACCTCATTTTGTTACGTATGGGACATCTCATGATAGGACACGAGCTAATTTGCATTTCATTTGCATAAACCCTAAATTTTCATACCAAGTTAAACTATTTGATGAACTTCTTCTGTCCACACATTAATCAAATATAATTTGCTTTCCTTTGAATAAATATGAATTTTTATAAATGTCCCATACGTAACGCTGTGTTTTACATTTATGCAAATGAAGCCTTTGAAATTTGCATAAATTTACATAAAATCATTTTTTCCTCCATGGAAATCAAAACTTCAACTCATAAGCTTCAAAATGATACCAAATATGTCAATATTGAGCAAAGATGAAATTTTGCCTTCTGAGGGGACCTTATCTTGGACTTGGATTGGTAATAATATCCCTTGGTATTTACAAAAGATGACTGAGCCATGAATACATATTGCACATATATATATATATATACGCAAGTGGTATAATCCAGACTCACTCTACATACAATGTAGTCTTGTTTCAAGACAACACACACAGCTGGAAGAGATCAGCTGGAAGAGATCATCTGACTCGGTCAAGAACAAGAAACTGGTATTGGTACTGTGTACGTCTCATCACTAAGAGCCAAACCACAAGTGGTCACTGTTCGCAGTCAAGCAGTCTCTTTATTATACCTCGAAACGGGGGTGTAAGATTTTCTCCTCTAAAAAATGTGGCCGGCCCATTCCACATCGATCGGTTTGGCGCAGTGTTTAGTCGTCTTTCCTGTTTATTTCACTATGTGTGGGGAAAGGGAAGACCCTGTCAGCATTGTGGATTTCCTTTTATTGTTTCAAAATGGACCATGATGGAAGTGATGTAGTGTGTTGTGTTTTTTTACTTTAAGAGAAGAAGTTCAATGAAAAATAAAACCCACACTGATCTTCAAGATTAATCACCCTGGTTTTCTAGTCATGCCTGGTTTCTTCTGGTTGCATTCTGCCACACAACTCTGTGAGACAAATTCCACTTCCATTAAAGTTTTCTAAAACCAGATTGGAAAAATTTCAATTTCATTTTGGATTGTGTACTTTCAAAAGTGACTATCTTGTCACTGATGCTGTACATTTTCATTACAACAGCAAACCATATAATACACCATGTATGGGGATCCAGTAATTCCTCATATATGTCGCAGAAAATAACAACAGTTCTTGGACGGAAAATGGCGAATCACGGGTATGAGGATATTGGAAAAGGGAAACAGACAAATTCATTTCTATGACAATTCTTTTGGCACATTTTCTTTCTAACTTTCACTCTAATGTTATACAACAGAGGGGAAAAAAACAAACAGTATTTTGCCAAACGAACACATTGCTAGCCCTGATCAAGGAATTGTGATACTTGTTGTTATTTTTTCAAAGACAAACTTGGGTAAGGCTAACCCTGGTGACATATATACAATGTAGGCCAATGTTCAATTATCCAGTGGCTCAACAAGAAACAAACGAATGCCATCAAGTACAGACTGAAATTCAATTAGCCTATCAAAAATAAGAGAGCGTAATACACAGGGTGAAGGTCTACATAATACAGTTGAACCTCTCGTATCCGGACAAGTCGGGACCGGGGCTCATCCGGATAAAGGATTTGGCCGGATACGGGAGACTCAATGCTTTATACATGTACATGTACATACACATGTACTGATGTAGCCCATTGTAGTACCACATGTAGTAATGTGTATACTGCAACCTTTTCATTGTTACACTCAGTAACAGACCCCAAAATAGAGGTTCATGTTTGCAAGAATGAAATCATTTTCTTTTATAAATTCTTGGGATGATTTACCTAAATAATTATTAAGAAATGTATCAAGTATATGTAATTCATGTGTGTTTGTGTAGGAGTTCTCAAGGAGTTACGTATGGGAATCCCCCTTTCCTCCCGTAATTATAAAAAAAAAAAAGAAAATCACGGCGAGATTGCGTCCGTATAATAGAGAGATCCGGATAAAGGGAGGCCGGATAAGAGAGGTTCAACTGTACTAGTAGATCAATGCATGTACATGACCAGCATGTGAAATGGTACAATGGGTGACATACGTATATCTACCATGCACACACAATAATAGACGCATAGTGATGTAGTATACACATGTGGTTATTGGCTGTAGTATAAGATCAGGGGGTTCCAGGGATGAAGTTTAGAACATTGTGCTTAAAATGTTACTCAAGTAAAAGGCAACTATATGTAATGTTTTTATCTTTTTGATACTGAAGTGCATATTTCTATACAGACAATGGCATCCAGCTACAGTGAATTAAATGCTGCAACCAAATCTGAGCTTGCAGTCTAAACAGACAGGAATGAAAAACAACTGGAGGCACAGAATATAGACATTCTGGAACACAGGCAAATGATAAGAATCCCCAATGGCCAGCACCTCCAGTGACTCCAGGTACATTGAATTGTAGCTGAATGGCATTATTTTGATCAGGCACAGTGCGCTATATACAATTTAAGAATTGAGTACACAAAAGCAACGGAAACTCACTTTAAGAAATTGAAGTCTCAAAGTGTAACTTTCCACACTGGATCATATCAAAGTTAAATCACATTTAAGGGAAAATCTAATGAGCAGAATCATAAAAGTCTAGGCAAAATCTGACCTGAGATAATAATTAGTATTTACAAGAAAGTTATGGAATATTACAACTTTATGTTTTCAACAGACAGTGATAAATTCGTCTCAGCCACACATACAAATAAGATGACAATAATGTCATCCTCTTGGAACGTTCAAATTTTGCTTGTCAAAACTAGCAAGAATTAGACCTCTGCAAAGCAGCTCATTTCCACCCATGCCAAAAATGGCTCTATTTCCCAATGGTAAAGAATCCTTTCTAGTGTCTCTACCTTGGTTTCTTTCACAGCACTGCACCTCGAGCACACCCTCTTTGCATGCATGCACACCTCAAATATGCAAAGATTTAATTCCCTCATTTGTAGGCCCTATGTTGGCCCAATGATAAAGAATCCTTCAAAAATTACACACACACACAAAAACTCCAAAAACAAAAACAAAACAGGATTTAGACTGTCATCCAGATTACTACCAAAATGTAATCACCGGTTCCTTGTGTCAAAATCAGCTCTTCTTACAAATTTCATCTCAGTCCATTCATCAATTTTTTACTTATTTTGCAAACAAACAAACAGATAGCTAGGCAGACAGACAGAATGACAAACCAATGCCCCCCCCCAAAAAAAAACAACAACAACAACAAACAACAACAACATAAACCTTCTTGTTATCGGAGCTGGCAGAGACAAAAATATCAGTAATCTCATGAATGTTTTTGGTAAAAATTATCATAGCCTGTGCAACCCCTTTCCTCATTTCATAGAAATCATTGTTAGTGAGTGGAATATCACAGAAGTACTGAATATTCAATTATAAAGAGATTACAACATATCTCATTCTTGTGGCGATGTATAGTATAATAAGTCAATGCCAACTACACATGTAGATGCAAGGCCTAAAAGAAATCCTAGCAGTCTATACTATAATTTATACTAGAAGATTGATGTCGCTGCACAGGTCAATATTAACCTGTTGAAGATGGACTGATTTTGCTATACAATTCGTATTTCCCATAGACACTTGCCCGAGTATACTTGGGACTCATCCTCAGCCCAATGGGTTAAAAGAGACTTACACAGCGTGGCGTAGGGAAGGTGAGGGCATCAGCACCTTAAATTGGCATGAGTAAAATTCAGTCTTGGCTATTAAAAATCAAGTCACTTGATCAATATAAATACAATAGTTGAGTATTGATGATGGACTTGTGTCTCAGAATTAATTTACTGACTGTAAATATACTGCATGCATGACTGTAATTATTTATGAGGGCCTCTTTCTATCTGGTCAACTGGTGTGCAACTACGGCTCAAAAGTATGTAATTTCTAATTCTGCCCCTAAAAATCACTCTAGCAAATTGAATTTGATCGTTATTGAGGCACCTAATGATACTGAAAATACTGTCATATGGGCGCTTTGCTCACTTACAACACACACCGTACAACTACAAAATGAGTACGAGTACTAAGCATGTCAATACCGCTACTGACCTGTACTGTTTCAATAGATTTGTGTCATTTCCGGATCCTACTGTGTATGTGCTGCCGCGCTGCGCTGGCTGGGCTACCCGCGTTGAACTGGTACGATGTACACTGACTTGCGCGCACACCCACCATGCACCACTCAATCTTCTGCAGTGGAGCGGAATTGATCTCCAACACAGCCGAGTCCAGCCCGCTGGGAGTCCCACAACCAGTAGTGATATCTGGGCTGCACGCGCTTCCACAATCCGCACCACACACACGAAAATGACATGGAAAAATGGGCATTTCATAGATGTGAAACACTTATTCGTATCTAAAATCCGTGTGAAAATCTACATACAGATAAAAGACTGTGAATTACACGAAAAATGTGGCTGAATCAAACATCAAACCTTCAAATTTACCTTGTATATCACCTCCGCGCCCTGGCCCACAGACGCCATTGTTTATATTTACTTTATACAGTAATTTCGGTTGAAGTTAGCCTATCATGAAACATCACTCTGGACAACGATATGTATGGTGTCTTCCAAGTGATCATACGTAATACAAAATGCTGACTGCTAACTTCACACTAGCGCATTTCATGAACCCGACAGATCTATATTAGTCATACTTTGGCTTACAACTCTATGACATTTTACTGCAGACGCTATATGAATACAGTCATCCAAGATTTTATAAATGATTTTAAAATGAATCATATATGTAAAATTTTACCTGTCTCGACCTGTTTCTAACTCTGCTAGTCAATACTACATATGCTCTGTTATAATTGCAAATTCATGAGTCAACTCAAGAACTTGTGGAACTTTTGCTAGTATCCATAAACAAATGCCCAGTAGGCCCTATATTGCCTGCAAGATATAGGAAATCATTCAATTTTTTTCGTGAAAAGGGAAAATACTTGTTTCTCATTCAGTCACCCCTCTGTGGTTCTCATTTGATCACTTGCAAAATTGTCTTAATCACAAGTCCCAATTTGCAAACTATTCAACTCATGAAATAAATGGTACATGCAGTATTTCATACATGTATATATATATATATATATATATATGTATACATATGTATATATATATATATATATATATATATATATATATATATATGTATGTATACATATGTATATATATATGTATAAACATATATTTATATGTATATTTATAGATATTTATGTATATATATACATATATATATATATGCCTACATGCATATATACATATTATTATATGGAGAGTTTCATTGCAAAACAGGCTATGCATAATTTTTAACACTTTTAAAGTAACTCCATCGATCAAGCAAAATAAAACTTTTCAGTGCCAGATAACTCACCTGAACATTTTTATTATTTTTTCAGTCTTTTAGCAGCTTTTATCTCAAATATCTCAACTTAACAGAAGTGGAGTTACCTTGTTTTTTCAATGAAACCCTCTCTCTCTCTCTCTCTCTCTCTCTCTATCTCTTATATATATATATATATATATATATATATATATATATATATATATATCTACATGCACATGCATAATGCTATATACATTGTATGTATGTATGCATGCATGCTTATGTAAGTACTACATGTTACAAAAAACATTTCCCACTTTTGATCCTTAATATTTCAAAAACTATATACCAGATAACACTGACATTGATATGAGCAATAGCTGCATAGTGTACAATTTTGTTGAAGGCAATTTCAAAATGACAGCATAATTCAGTTTCATTGAATTAAACATTAGTTTTTCAGTTAGGTTTCAGATTTTGCTCTATTTTCAACCCTCTGTACAAAATGTCAACTTTGCACAGAAGTCAGTTGGTGTGTATGGGAGTGTGTGGTTGACACCCAGACAATGATCCTGGGTAATGACCAAGACTTATTTATTTGTGAATTGAAAAAAAAAAAAATTTTGTACATGTGTGTGTGTATTGAAAGTAAATTGTTACTTACAGTATGTTTTGTGATGAGATTGTAAAGCGCATAGGGAACATTCATTTGTTATATGCACTATAAAATGTCATTATTATTATTATTATTTGAATGCTCTATTATCTATTCATGAGAAATTCCACTATCACAGCTAGTCTTCATTTATTCTGAAATGTGGTGTATGCAAGCACAGGGAAACACGTGCTCTCTTTTTTCATGTGCATGCATTTCACCCTTTACTAGGAATTCAGACTAGCAGTGCCCAGGCAATCAATCATGAATAATTATTATAAAATGGGTTCAAGAATGTAGCCAATTGGAAGCGCAGAAATGAGTCACGTGTGCATGCATTAATTTCTCACTAACATGCACGGCCTGACGTCACAATGTTTACACTAGCAGTGCGCACTCAATCAGTTGTTACAAGTGCGTCGCGCGCTACTATACACGCTGTCAATCCTGTAAACAACTTCTAGTTCGGGCTGCCGGCCGGCCGGCCTTTCTTGTGTGCATGACATGTGTGGCGTACGTATACTCTTATATGTACAGTACTTATATGTGCGGGATTTCCGAGTGCGACGTGCGTAAATGTTTGGGACGAACATCTTCGGACATCTTGACTCTTGAGCGAGTGCTACATGTAGCTGACTGGTATTGACCCACAAAGGTACGTGGAAAATGCTGTTAGTTTTCGACTCATTTTATAAAACAAATGATGCACAGGATTATTTCGTGGCGTTAGTGGAGATGCAGCTCACTCTCGGGTATTTACAATGTAGTGCATGTTTCACAACTGTAAATACCCTTGAGTGCACTACATCTCCACTAACGCACTCTATCCTGTGCATCATTTGTATAATAAAGCATTCATGTGCCTTGGAGCAGAGCTCTAAACAGGTGGTATCCAGGTCCATTGTTCAGGGTCATTGTAAGTACACACTCACATACACATCATTAGTTCCTGTGTAAAGTTCAGTTTTGTACAGAGGGTTAAAATTTGACCAAAATCTGGAAACTAACTTTGAAATTAGTTGATCTGATCTGGGTTTTCATATTCAAATCACCTCCAACTAAATTGTACACTATTCAGCTATGTCTCATATCAATGACAGTTTTATCTGATATGTAGTTTTTGAGCTATGAAGCATCAAAAGTGGGAAATGTTTTTTGTAACACCAATGTACATAATACACCCTATCAAAGGGTTACGTGAAAATAGAATTTTAATTTCTCTCACATCAATTGTCAATATGTCTGCCCTTTCAAACTTATTTATAGCTACTTAGAAGAATATAAACCAGCTATAAAATGCAATTGATTTCTGGCTGATTCACTTTTCTAAATTAATCTATGAAGACAAACCTAAAAGATTTCTTTTTCTGATGTACATGCTGTATCGTATGATTTTTTGTGTTTTTTAGAGTCTCTTTGTATACACAGTGAGAGTGTGATTACACAAAAAAATAATAATAATAACAATTATAATAATTATAACTATTGTTATTGTTATTATTATTATTGTTATTATCATCATCATTATCATTATTATCATCATTTTTGTCTTTGTCACAATTTTCATAATCATCACTTTTGGCATCATTTACTGTAAAATCTCAAGCACAGCTACCTGCAATCATTTTGGTGTTGTTGTGTACACACACAAACCAAAATGTCATCTTAGTTGACATTGTGAGAAAACTGGAATTCTTCCTGAGAAGATAAAAGCATTTCATAATCTTCATGAACATCCTCCAGATAAGCCATAAAACAGACATTTTACACACACATAAACATGCATACAAACAACAGGAATATTGCACCAGCATCATTTGGCAATAGTATTCACATGACCATAATAACTCTTTCACGGTGCCTCATAACACACCATGGTCATCTTCTAATACCATCATTCAAACTTTTTGCAACAACTTTTTTTTTCTTCACTGCTTACACATGACATAAAATTATCAAGATACACAGTGATGGTGATGTATAAATGTATCTAATTTATTCAATATTAATAAAACACCAAAAGATTGCACACGTTATCACCACACAATTAGTGCTTTCCCTATTTACACATCAAAAAATGGAACTTCTAGTACAATGTATCCTTGTAGTACCATCACTGTGAAAATCTTTTCTCAAATATTATCCAACTCCTGGTTTCACAGCTTCACATGACTGAAATTGGTACTGTATTACACCAGCACAAGTCTTAGACCTTTCTACCTGCACAATCACTATGTTTCAGAGTATTGGCAGTTCCGTATGTCTTGAATCAGACTGCGAAAGCTCAATGTTCGGTGATGAACTTTGAGCCATTATGCTCTCTTAGAATGATACCTCAAAAAATCCACTTCAATACCCAGTCTTACTCCTAGCTTTACACAAAGTTTAAAGAATTTGGTGTAAAAGCTGCATTTTTTACGTCTATAAGCATAATATAAAAATTGTAAAAAATTAAGCCTGCATCAACACCAAATCGTGAACATTTCAATCATGTAAATTTGGTGGAAAAAAAGCAAAACAAAACAAACAAACCCAGGATTCAAGTTAATGCCAAAACCGACACGATCAAATTCTGATGGCAACTTCATGAATAATATCATAATTCAGAGATCTGGTTAAGATAGAGAAAGACAGTTGAAAATATGCCTCCTGTGACATCCCTCCTACAGAGGAATTACTTAATTATATCTCATCTTATCACATCATTTCTCCTTGTATAATACAAGGGTGGGGGGGGGGGGTGGTACAATAACTACACATTCATCAACTACCAAATCTGCCAACTCATTATTTTTTCTTTGTTTTTGACAAGAGAATCAAATTACAGTATGTTCTCGATTTCCTTTTCTTGTGCATCTGCATTCTACAGTTTAAAAAAAAAAAAAACCTGCTATATTGAGATCATAATGATTCATAATACTCAACACTTCATAATTCTGGGGAAAAACTGCAGTATTCATTTAAAAAACAAACAAACTTACAAACAAGTAAAGTATTTGATAGAAACTATATCAAACAGACTTGGATTAGATTGTATAGGTCACAAACTGAAACAGGATGTTATGAGAAATATTAAGGCAAGGCTACAAGTAAACATGCACAAAAACTTGCTGCGACCTAGAAATAAGAAATAAGTCTGTACACTGTTTATTCCCTCCCTTTTATGATGAACATAAATTAGGATTTGGAAAGGGGCTCTATCCACCCACCCATGTGGTCATTGATCTGCAGAAGCAAAAATGTACTGATATTAAGAAAAAAACTATCATTATTCTCTGTTTCATCACACCATCTATAATAACGTGATCTAAACTTCATCTGCCAGTGAAGAACTCACCAAATGGAATGGAAATAAATGCATAAATGAATGGATGGATGGATGGATGGATGGATGAATATTGAAATAAAATGATAAATAAAGACACAATAGAATAGATATAAACGAATAAATTAATAAACAAATAAAAATATAAAATGAATAGAGAAATGAAAATATAAAAGATGAAAATGAATAAATAAAGAAGGAAGGAACTAAAGAAAGAAAGGATAGAATGAAAGAAAACAACAAAAAGGAGTAAAAATGAAAACCAACATCTGGCAGTTTTGAAGCTGGTCTAATGGCACATTCAGCTGATACAAACACTACTAGACATGACTGATTGAAAAAAAAAATGATCAAAATCGGTAAACATTATTGACCTATCAGCCACTATCAGATTTCATTCATGTGAAGTTCAGTGAATGGCATAATATGAACAGGCAAAGCACTTCAATAAAGATCTTTACAAATCTTTGATATATAATATACTTATCTCTCTCTCTCTCTCATCTTATTCTCTTTCTCTCTCCCTCTTTCCCTTTGCACACAGCTTCCCTGAATGTAATTGACATTTCAAGTTTGTAAAAAAAAAGAAGAGAAAAAGACCATAATTCCCATGCAACCCAAAGCCATCATACTTTTCGCTACACAGATTGATCCCTGGGTTCACTCATACATTACTCTTGTGAGGATTTCTCCGTTAACCGGTTGAAGATGAGCAGATTTTCCTTTAACACACACTTCCCACAGACACATCTGGGAATACTGTACGAGCTGAAATTTTTGCGGTGGTTTTATTTTCGCGAATTTCGCGAATCGCCTTTGAACCGCGAAAATAACAAAGCGCGAATAAGTAAGTTCACTTAGAACCTAGCAACCACGAAATTAACAACACGCGAAAATGTCCTCCAAGTAGCAATTCGCGAAAATATCTGTATGTGAAAATTTCAGCTCGTACAGTATACTCGGGACAAGTCTTCAACGGGTTAAGATGATACTCAAGTTATGTGTATTTCTCACTGACTTTGGGGCATTGCACAACATACACACAGGTTTATAAATAGTACTACATTGTACATGTGTCACTGCACATTGAATTTTACACTGTATCCTCCTAAAGAAAGTTAAAAGCAGAATACACACTGCATTCTCAGAGAGAACACATTTAACTCTTTCATGACCAAGTGCAGCTATAGGTCATTAGACATGGATGTCATTTTTAAGTGGTGGTCCTGTGGTGGCTAAATATCGGCTTATACCAGAGAATACAAAAAGATACCATTATACATGAAGTGTGTATACCAATCACACATAATAAGAGGAGATAATTGCATCTTACATCATGGACATAAACAAACTTGATCATTTAATCACTGCTGGACAGGAAAAGTCCCCTCTGGTGATTACATAATTCCAAGATACCCCATTCCTTTGGTATCAACTAGTTGAAAGTACAAACAGGGTCACATGATATCGTTACCAAAACACTGAGGGGGAGCATGCAAGCTTGATGATAAACATTATTTCTCGGTTGTTCATACTCTGTCTCATTAATGTGTTTGCTGTTCTCTTTATCTATTTCTTCCTCGTATAAGGCTGGCAGGAATAATAGTTAGACATTACTGAGTACCTCATGATTGTTGAAGCATTATGATCAATGTGAGCAGGGGAGATATAAAGAGATGAAGGAGGGAGAAAAAGAGAGAGAGATATAGCAGAAACAATGTGGTATATGAATACTGTATCTCTTTCTCTTTCTCTCTCATACTCTGTGCTAGTCTTTGATGTTGTATTGAACAGTAGATGGGTGTGTCCACCACAGTACTCTTCTTTTGTGTTCCATTACCAGAGAACTTCACCATGAGTCTTGAGACATCATCTCCAATAAACCGTACAGACATTAATGTCATACTGCCAATGCGAGGTTTCTCTGGCACGATGCAATACAATACAATAATGCATGATACATTGACAATCTGTACAATGAATTATCTGCACATGCAGAATAGATGCAAGTACTCAGTACACTCCAGTCTTTTCCTTTGTATAGCACAATGTGCTGAGTCAATACCGTCTGCTTGACTATTGCCAGTCACCAGAGATGATCTCGCAGAGGTCAACGACATTCACCCACTTTAGTGATGACCCCATGGGCATACATCTCCTCCAGTTACAAAGCATCATATAATAACAACCGAATGACATGCACTTTGACTGTGAAATTACTGGCTGTACTGTATCTTGGATTGTGAACACAATTTTTCCATTGCTGTGGTAATAATTATATGATATTGGATGGCCTTGAGATTAATACAAGGAAATATTGGACGAGCTATGCACAAATATTGGACGAGTCGAAGACAAGTCCAATATTTTGCTTAGCGAGTCCAATATTTCCTTGTATTAATCGAAAATAGGACATTCAATATCATCATTATTATCCTACAGAGGATTTTATCAAAGAATGTTTTCACTTAGGCCTACCCTTTCTGTCTCCGACTCCGAGTGCTGTTCCTACTGTGTAGTGATCCTGACATGGGGTATGGTACATGTACCGGTACACTCTTCAGTGCAAGTTAATCCACTTCAGTCTCTGATAAAACAGTGATCTATTATCCAAGGTAGCCGTCATGTTACTGTTAGACCGATATCTAGCTAATTTAGACCAGAATTAGATGTATTTGTATCCGAGATCTGAGAAACAATTCACGTCACATCTACCGTAGATCGTGAAAGATCGAATTACTACTACCACAACTAGTCCTACTGTGCTGTATATAACGTACTTGTACACACGTACACGTACGTAAATGTACAGTAACTGTAATATGCATATCGCGCATGCAAATGCAAGCGCAGCGGCGGCGGCCGGCCGGCTACATTATATCGTGCGCGGGCTATCTAGCAGTGCAGTAACGCTGAGCATGCAGAGCTGCAGATCAATCGTCGCCTTGCGCCTGCATGCACAAAAAAAAAAAATGCAACTTGTTTTCATCAAACCTAAATTTAACTTCCTGTTATGTAGGTGATATTTTGAAAAATTGTGTAAAAAACAATTTCAACTAATTGATATATGAAATTTGTTTGTATAAACACAGAATTTTAGAAGAAATGATATTCTAGTTAATTCATGATTGACCAATCACAGACGTTTTTACTTCATATTTCAGGTCATCTCGTATATATCTCAACCAATCACGGTGCAGTTTATAAAAAACTTTGGGGAATCCCCTCTTGCCCTCCAATATTTTAAATATTGGTCGCCTCGGCCAAAATTATTGGTCGAGTACAACAAACCTTCTATGTGGGTCGGAGGTTATGAGGTGCGTCAACAAAATAACACTTGTATTTGGGCTCTAAAAATCCTCTGTATGGATAATAATATATAATAATTTTGCACTGAGATAATATATCAATGATTTGAAATTGCAAAGGCACACACAGTCAGTGGATATATACATCATATCGAATCTAAAGACTCAAAACAGTTGTTTTGCTAAACACACACCAATATACCGGTGCTGTAGTTAGGACCAACATACCATGCCCTGCCAATATAAGAGTTTCAGGAGAAGGTAGACATCCTATGTTATAACATTCTTGATATATGGATTTCAATTTCAAGACCAAGACCAAGATCTCTTCAAACTAATGCTGCATACAGCCAGATATCTGCAGTACTATTTTGATAAACACACACACATCATTAGGACTGCTACTACAAAGAATTTTTTTTTTCAAATTCTGAACTCCATACAAGTCCACATTGTACACCCACACTTCCCCATGCTTATATTGACTAACTGTAAAGCAAGAAATTTTCGTGAATTGGAGATGACGCCATTTCTTGTGGCATAAAAATTTCGCAAATTGCCCCAGGCAATCAATACATACAGTGTAGACAATTTTGGCTCTTGCAAAATTCGCAAAATTAAAATGCACACTAAAATTTTTGACTTCACTGTGTACTGTTCGCACAGTGCAGCAGGTCACACTTGCAACAAATGTGCATTTCTCAGTGGATAATAATCTCTAAAAGAGTTCTTCACATCACTTGCATACCCAAAATATAATACTATCAAATCATGAAAGTCTGCAATACTTAATACTTAGTTCTTTGATATTCTACATATTTCAAAAAGGAAATAAAGAGCAATTCTTTTTATTACACATGAATACACCAAAAGTAAATAACAAAAATAAAATTTAGACATTATAATCAAAATTGACCTCATGAAAATTTCCATGTCTAATTTGCCAGAAGAGAAGCAAAATTCCTTTTCTTTCATGGATGTCAAAAGAAATAATGCACTTGATCCAACATTGACACTCTGGTGGTCGAGAAATAATTGCCTAAAAATGTCTATCGACAAAAAGGCAAACAATCTACCGGTAATTCTGAAGCACATAAGGTGGCAAGATTCGGAACAGTGAAAAGCCTCTCGCAAGAAAATTGTGCACTATGACAATTCTTTAACCAGAAATCAGTCTACACGTATCAGGGTTTAACAATATGTACAGATGTTAAGAAAATTTTTATCCACTCTTATGTTGGAATTCCTGATTTAAAAGATAATCTACAATTGTTTAATATGAACATTTCCCTCAAACACTGACATGAAAACCATTATTTTATCGGTGTCCGTATTCCTGCTTGAAAAAAAAATGCAGGAGTAATAGAATATCTGAATATCAATCTGTTAAAGAATTAAAACTTAAAAATTGAATTAGTTTCATGATGAAGGATCTTTGGAAATGGTGACTGGAGTATATTGATGACCATGCTACAAAATGAATATTGAAGTACAGCCCTCTGCTTTTTTTTTTCTGTAAAAGTGGAATTTTTGTGCCTTTTGTACAACATAAAATTAAAAGAACACACATTTTTTGCTTGATAGATAAAATAGTTATTTATATTTTGATTCCATCAAAGTAAAACACGCAAAATTCATCTCACTCGGCTGAGTGCAAAGAATTACTCACATGAAACGTCAACCTTCACAGTATTTGTGTGCAACTTTGCAGGAGACACATTCACAGACATCATTCAAAATATTCCCTGTGGGAACATATGACACACTTCTAAATTTTCATCCTAAAGAAAAGGCACATCATCATTTTGGTAATCTATTGTCTCCTCTGGCAAGATTTATATCATTAGATAAAAAAAGAGAACTTTTGATGGAACATCAAAACACAATATTTAGATGTGGAAGTTCCTCCATCATTGATAAAAGAGAATCAAAGTGCAGTAGGCTAGGGGAGACTTAAAATGCACTTCATCAATTTCGAACAAAAATTTACTTACGACCACATTGACTAATTAGAGGCCTTATTCAACTTTACCATTCAGTGGAATGCAAAGTGTCAACCCCTATACATGGTCCTGATTTCTGTCAGAAATTATTACAAAGTTTTACTCAGCAACAGAATATGTTTATTTGTTTGATTTTACACTGAATATTTTTAAATTTCATCAATCTGTAAATTCATTGAAGTTCAGAGTTTAAAAGACTGAAAGAAGTCGATAGAAAGACAATCGATGTCATCTTGATACATTTAGTGGACTAAGAACACAGGATGTTGATGTGTATTCAGTACTGTATATGGCACATATTTTACAGGGGTTCATACGTGAATTTCATGAGTCGGATACTATTTGCAAATTTTTAAACCATGAAAACATTGACTCTGATCCTGACATGAATGCAACATGCATGCATATATTTCTCTGTCTATTGCTGAACTCTACTATTGTGAAATTGTCCTGATTCATAAAGAAGGTAGACTCTCTAAATATATGGCGTACACAGAAGCACATTATCAGTAACAATGGCTCGAGCACCTTTACTATTGACAAAATGTGCACAATACTTGACAGTCTGAAATACAACAAACTTTCTCGTGGAATTCAGAGATTTGTCTGAATGATAATATTGCTTGTGTATGACTTTATAATGAATACTCACACTTCATCTAAAAGCAAACTATAAAAAAAGAGACCAAAAAATAATATTCTTCATGACCATTCATTACATCATTGACAATAAGATGCATCTTACAACTTGAAAACAGTATATTTTTATTCCTGAAACCCAGTGAGCGCCGAAATTACAACAGCAATCACAGTTTGATTCATTTGATTCATGTCCCATGCTTGAGTGAGAATTCTTCCACGCATGAGTGAATACAGGAGCCATCCAACTACATGACATCACAGCACTTGGACGTGCACACTTTTTACGTCAGTTGTGTAGCCACGCCTACAAAGATCTGGCTGTAGCGTGGCACTAATTTTGTGCATTGTGCACATTCCTTGGCAGGCCGGCCACCGTGTTTGGTCTGTCTGCCCGCTTGCTGAAAGCCTGAGATGGATTCTCCTCACAAATATTGCAAATGTGCACCAAACTCACATCCAAACCCCACGATGTGGTAGTAATCTGACAGCAAAAGCTCATGCCACACCCAAAGTGACATCCATGTGCGAATTTCATAATTGATGGAGCAATCATACCAATTTCATCACTGACGGAACCATCACGCCGTACATTAACTAGTTTTTAAAAGCAAAAGTGTGAAAAATGGAAATAAAATGCAGATGCCAGCAGATGCCAACACTGTGAGTCAAGCACAAGGAGGTGCAGCGGTCACTTGTCCACTGTCTCTTTTTCGGCGGGCGGGGCTCCTCACACCAGACCATCATAAAGAGATAGCGCCTGCACTATGGAGGGGTCCTTCTTGGAGCCCTCCAGAAACTCTTCCTTCGTGATTCGGTTGTCGCGGTTCTGTCGGGAAGAGACGGCAAGTTGGAGACAGAGAAAAGGAGAAAACAGATCATGATTTACATACTTGTACAGATGAGTACATGACCACACATCCAACAAAAGACACAAACCCCTACTAGTATATGGATTGGATGTAAATTGACAGAACTATTTGGTATATTTGTGGGGCTTGCACATTCATGCTATTGAATTATTTCATGGCTTTTTAAAGTCTTTGTACCATAAAACTATCAAGATATTTCCAGCGTTTTAAAACATCACCCTCCAGCCAGCACACAAAAAAGTTATAGAAGTGTTGAGCCGAGAAACCATCATCTTTTGATCCATCAATTTTCACTGGAGAGACAAAACTGTAATATCTCATGACATTCAGTCTGTCCTGTGACCCGTCCACTCTCTGACAAACTCAAAGACTTTCCACTTTATACCTGATTTGAGCCTTTAATCACAGCTTGACCAGCTCTGACCACAAACTTGTGACAAATATTTCTGATGCTTTTGGTTCTTTTTCTTCGTTTTTGCTAGTTTGGTCACTTCTCTGGCCAGAGTCTCACCTCTGTTTATGAATAATTCTTTAAAGCCTCTTTGTTGTTCTTGTTGCCAATTTGGTCGTTTTTTTTTTTACTGCAAGTATCTCACCTTGTCCATGAGGGCAAAGATTTTGTCCACCCGCTTCTCCGGAGTGTTCTCATCCTCCGGCATCTGGACCATGTTTCCCACCATCTGGTAGATGGCGCCCACGATGCTCAGCATCTCCTTCTTGGTAATCATCCCGTCTCCATCGAGATCGTACAGCCTGAAGGCCCCTGGGATGAGGGAGAAAAAGAAGAGTCTTATTTCTATTATTAAACCCTTTACGTGCCGGGCACTTGGCTTAACTTGCTTATCAGCATTCAGTAGTTCATGCAAACTTGACCTCATTGCAGACTACGATGCACATTCAGTGTAGCAATGTGTCACCAAGGAGGTTCGAGAGATGGAGTTACAACTGACTATAATTATTCAATCAGCTGTCAGTTTTCTATGGATGGACAAAAGAATTCCACAGGTGCATTTGTGCCTTTGATGTTCGATGCTTGAAGCCGCCATCTCTCTGAGCAATCTGAAGATTCATTTTTAATGCTAACATAATGTCGGGTATGTGCTCCTTGTTTACATATCAAATGCAATGAAATTTCACCTAATGGTAAGTCAATTCCGTTCGAAAATATGTGCCAATGTGTAAATCTGAGCTGTATTTTGTGAAAGTGTTTGAAACTTTACCCTCATGGAAAGCCGGTTTTATCACTTTTCTCCTTATTTCCGCCAAATGAAACTAATATGGTATCATCTTCAAGTATAGTTCTTTATAAATTAATATGTCAGATTAGCATACAGACATGTACAGCTGAGTAATTTTGATATCTATTTCAGCAATATTTGAGCAATTTCTATTTGCGCACCCCCGTGCCTTTACCATTGTCTACTGCCCATCGTTTGTAAGTAGGGATAGCGAAAAGTAATTACCATCACAAAGACGTATCTTCCTTGGAAAGTGGCTGGTGATTATGCAATGAGACACGAGTCAATTGTCTTCGCATCTGAGTGGCAGATCCAGTTTGACACATACTTCAAATATTTTTGAGTGACGGCTTCGAGCATGGGATCAAAGCAAATAAGACTGTTGTGACTCCATTTCTCGAACCTCCTTGGTGTCACAATCCAATAGGAATGCAGTAGGTATCAGTAAATACTTTTGAGACATCTGTGCCAATTGGCTTATGAAGCACAGAGTATCTCTTCATCCTGATGCAAAAATATTCTCAGTTATGCCAGCTGTACACTACATGTATGTCCCCCCCAAAAAAAATTACAATCAGATTTTCGCATTTGATAACACCAAATATGATTAAACTGTCTAAATGCTAATTCAGGGTCTTAAAATATAACATCTTAGCTCTATTCTGCAGAAAACCCCATTCGATTTGGTTAAGCGGTCACAGAGAAATGTGGATTGTTGTAAAGCATGTCATGAATCTGATTGTTCCAAGTTTTGAATAGCACTTTGGTGCTCTTGTGTGTGAACACAATAGACAGAACTTGGAGGGAAGAGATTCCTGACATGCTCAACAAAATTTTTCATTTCTCTTTGACCACTGAAGCAAATCGAATGGGGTTTTCTGTAAGATGTGGGCAATGAGTTATAGTTTCATACCCTGAAACTGTATTTGGATTGATTCACTATTTTTAAAGTTATCATTGCGGAGGGTCCCGTTGTAATTATTTTTGGGACATACGGTACATCTGCAACACTATACCTGTGAATGCACATCTTCTGCTTCAAAGTTTGGACTCATGATAGTGAGACAGTGACAGAATTCAAGTTCAGACAAAAATGATTTGGATGTCTAATTTTCAAATACACGCCTGTAAGAGATACAATTCAATGCCCCCATACTATATCCAAGTGATTTTTATATTACAGGGCCTTCACATACTTTTCTGTTGTCCTGTGCACTTAATGTCGCTCTATCAAAGTTTAGGGGATGATGCAAAAATTCTAGATGATTCAAAACAGATTTCAAATAGGCAATTTCGAAATGAAATCTGCTCATATCAAATCGTGTTTGCAATCTACTGGAATTCACATTTATGACACATAAGATGAAGCAAATCAAAGTTTGAATTCATGAACTTAAGTCACAAAGTAATCATGGTAAGATAGTGAGATATCATTGTTTATCATGATTTTCATTGTGGATCACTCTGAAACATAATTTCTTCATCCTCAGAAACTGTTGTATGGGTCTATGATGACTGATATTTTTATATCATAGTAAGGGAATGGAGAGAGACTGCAGACAACCAAAAATATTCATTTATTTCTTCTTCTTCTTCTTTTTTATTTTTTGCAACTTCATATATATCCAAATCAACCTGTTTGAGGATGGGCTGATTTTGCTACAACATGCATTTCCAACAGATACTTGCCCAAGTATACTTGGGATTTGTCCTAAACGGGTTAAGCAGTAGCATAAGATTTCAAATACTACAGTGGACTCTTGTTATAACGAAGTCGTCGGGACTGGCAATTTTTTTACGTGCAAAATTTCGTTATAACCGAACAAATAAACAATAAAAATACATAGGGTGGATAATGTTGCATCCTGAACTTTTACTTCCCTGTAACTGGAATTTCATTATAACCACGTTCGTTATAACAGGAGTGCACTGTACTGCTGTCAGCCAAGTCTTTAAATGATCATTGATAAATCATATAAAATAAAACGAAAAATGACACAGAGACAAAAATGAAATTTTGACATGCGCTTTGTACGACTTACCCTTTTTCCTGTTTCACCTTATCACCAAAGATGTGAGCACTTAGAAAATTGCAGTGCAAGATTTAACATTCATAGATACATTTATGTTATTTAACAGACAGTCAGAAAGCTGTATGAATAAAGTAACAAACACAGCAGTTCATCACTGCTACACAAAGATCAATACAAAGCTGACTGATTAACTTACAGTTGAGTTTTTCATCGATGTTCCCTCTTGACGTAACTGAAAGTGCTTGGATGAATTCGTCAAACTCAATCTTCTCATCCTATCATGAAAGAGACAGAGATAAAAGTAAAGAGTAAAACATGAATACCATGTATCATGACACTATCATGACTTGTAATTGGCCACTTTATGACATGTGTATTCAATTTGAATGGATATTTTCCTCTAAGAACCTAGTAACGAGCCTTTCCATCTACACATGCACCTGTACAAGGATATTCAATGCACTTCAATACTTACTCAGCATAACAAAAGTTATACTGAGAGTATGTGCTACTCTTGCTAAATGAATGAAAAACCCTTTAGAATTACTGTGTGTTGCATACAGAATGTTTGGAGAAAGTTAATACCATGAACCTGAAATTGTTCAAGAACAACCCTGAATTCCAAATCTATAGGGAAAATAAAAACAACACAAAATTTCACCCCCAAAAATGACCAAAAAGGCCTGATGTGTTTAAAGGAGTATGTGGACAAAAACAACAAGGTATACTTTAATGATAGATTACACACAGTAAATTCTAACAACCAGACTGTCAAAAATTCAACAAGGTCTTAATAGCTGATAAATGCCAGAGGAGTAATCCATTTATTTGATTAGAATTATATAATATTCATAAGAAATAAAATGTGTTGCCCAGCTCCTTTCCATATGAGTCATTTTGCAAACAAAGCTTTCTCTCTCCAATACGGGAAAAAAAGAATAACAGAGAAAATTGCTAACAACTATACTACCTACTGTATAAGGAGTCTGGCAAACAATAATTTCCTTCATCTTGTGCTCATGTGAATGTACTTTTTAAGCCAAGCCACTGTGGTTTTTTTTCAAAATAAATTTCAGTCATGTGTACATTGAGTTTATTTCCAACCACATGAAAATGTAGGGCGAGTCACGTGTACTAGGTTTTCTCTTGCACTACCTGTGAAACCAGCACCGGAATCATAAAAAATGGCATTATCACATAAAATCTTGACCGTTTCACCAACAATAATCTTGCAAACACGATTTGTTCTTTCAGACGATCACTATGCCCCTTTCACTTGAAATAGGAGGCGATAAATTCAACAAACATACAACAGAACACATACTGTAATGTACAACTGCATGGTATTGACCAGTAACAAGGCAGAATATATGAAGTGTTTATTTTTTTTTTCTCACAACAAGAGAGATGGAAAAAAGCTGAAATCATGCCTATTATCACATATAAAAAGGTTACACTACACTTCCCTGGAGTTGGCTGCCACACCCAATCCCCAGGAAAAAGTCACAGGGGACACATTTCATAACACAAGGGCACGTATACCATGGTTGTCCATGGCAACCTGACGTAATGATTAGTCTGACAGCGCAGACAGGCCACAGCAGTGAAATCCCAAAGCCTTGTCTGAATAAAGACTAGCACCACACTTGAGATACTTATACAGTGCTGGAACACCATGAAGGGTATTTGCAACATAACTCTCTGTTTAAAATCTACATTGCATACTGAGCCCAGGTTATGAGGGCAATGACATGTGTCAATGCACATACATTGCAACACTCAATATGCCTGACATCTGCATCTATGCCCACTCTGGCTACAGTGGCACATAAGAACATCCTCGCTTGGTCTTTCTTAAGCAGGAGGATGCTGCCGCCGTATTAGCTCTTTTGTTTACAGGCTTTTCTTGGGAGGATTTTGACATTCTTGAGGGTTTTGTTCGCTTGTGCTGTGCCTCTCATTGATTCCCTCGCAGCTTTGAAATTAAAAAACAGCCATATCAGTTAAATCTTGTTCCTTTTTTTCTTCCTTTTCTCTTTCATACGCCATAAAGTCTCAGAACGCACACTATCTCTGTAGGTTGGTTTGCTTTATCTTTTTTTCAAAATTTTCACTACTCACTGTCAATGTATCATAAGTAAAAAAAAAACAACAAAAAAACTTTCATATGATCCTTTCACTGTTATAATGTAATTCTGTAAGTTGCAATCTTTAACTGCCTACATTCATAACTGATCCTTAAATTGGCAACACATGTTAGATGATTAAAGTTAATGTCTATCTCTCAAATTGGCAACATTTTTCTTTATTTTTTCTGATTTTGAGCAGATTTCCTGAATTCAACCAGTTCCATCCTAATAATCCTCCTCCAATATAAGCCATACATTGACAAAACAGAGTTGCCAATTTGCTGATGACAAAATCATAAATCTTGAAACAATTCCTTGGGTGAACTGAAGGATATGATAGTCATCTGCTTCAGGAATAGATATCAAAATACACACATACCTGCTAAGAAGAGGCTATGTCAACAAACTAGGGTTAATACCTTAGTATCCAAAATTTCCATAGCAACTTGCTTCCTTGAATGTACTTCACAAGATTGTGATAAATCATAAAACACTGAAATCTGCTGGACAGGTGTAATAAATCAACCACCTCACAGAGTGCAAATATATCACCAAAGCTGATGTTGTAAAACAGACTTTGTTATGTTTGTGCAAACAGAATGAATCTGCTTGTTTCACCTTTTTCAAAAACATCAATCTAGTACCATTTCTTTAACACTCCACATCGTACATTGCATGTCAACCACATTTTGTATACTGTATACGGCAAATATTTCGCAAGGTTTTAATTTTTGCGAATTTTGCGAGTCAGGTGCTATTCGCGAAATTAAAGACACATGAAAATAATGACTCTGATCCCGATAAGAATGACGCACACACATATATAGAATTTCTCCATTCGGTACAGTATTCCACGATTGCGAAGTTAATCACTTGCGAAATTGTTGGGAAGTCCCGATTTGCAAAAATTTAAACTCACTGAATATATAACATATACAGTAGCTGATCCGTGCATATTCGTAGCACAACATTTTCATAATGGAATGTATCGAGAGATTACATAAATCTTTACCACCTATGCTTGTAAAACTCTTCCCCCTGTTAAATCCAAGAGTGGATTATCTGTTCAGCATACACACTTTGCATTACCACTGCATTTCCACTGCATGTTCACAGAACTTTGTTCCGACCTTGTTAGAAATTTTAATTCATCAAAATATTTAAAAAAGAAGAAATCAACACAAAAAAACCTTCCAAAACAAGGAAAAATCTGGCAAAGTATCATCAAAACTTTACTGCTGAACTATCAGATTGAGACAGCATTAGCCAAACATTCACCTTAACTCAGATATGAAAAGTTCTAACATTCAGGTTGACGTGCTGAGAGGGGCCTTACATAAGGATAGCTTCAACTTTATGAAAAATTCATACAAAAATCTGAGTCTATTAGTAAGTAAGACATATATTTTTTTTTTTTAGATTTTAATTTTCCAAAATTATTCATGGTATTAGTAGTTTCACTCACCCCATTTTCATCAAACACATCAAACACGTAGGAGGCAAACTTCTTGGCGTCTCCGAAAGGAAAGAATTGCTTGTAGATTTCTATGAACTCCTGTTGGGTAAAAGAAGATACAATACAAAGCAAAGAAATGAGACATACACGTGTAAGCTGACCACAGAAATACCTGAAGAATAATATGCCGGGAATACATATCTTACACACATGGAACATGAAATTTGAATAAAAAAAATAAAATACATGTTTCTGAGGTGGTGAATTTTAGCATTTTGATAAACAGTTTTCAGACTTACCATGGAAAAAGTGTCAAAATTAGTACATTCTGACTCATATGTAGAAGTCTAAAAAAATTATCTGTAATTAAACACTAAGTGTATAATTCTGGATTTTTTTATTTTATTTTATTTATTTATTTATTTATTTATTTATTTTTTTTTTGGGGGGGGTTGCACGTGATAAAGTATTAACAAGGAGATGATTAAGGCAAGCTTCGTGGCTATGGATAGCAAACATAAACAGTTAGAGCTTACTAGTATGATTAACATCTGCATCCACTTCAATTCAAGCTTTATATATTTGGTATTAAACAAACAAGGACCTAATTGCATCATGTTCAATTATCATTCAACTTTTTCATTTAAAAGCTTGCAAATACTACCAATCTCTGCATGAATATACCAAAATCAATGCAAACAGTAGCCATAATCATGCTCTTGTCAAATGAACTTATTTGTCTGCTTTCACAAACACACATACCAGTAGGCCTAAGCATACATTTTTATCTGTGTATATTACATAATAAAATATAATATATTTCTCTCTCCTTCCTGGGTGCACAATACTGTATATGCCGAATACTTTGCGGGGTTTTTATTTTTGCGAATTTCGCGAGTCAGGTGCTATTCGCGAAACTAAAGACAGGCAAAAATATTGATTCTGATTCCAATGTGGATGTGACGTACGCATGAACATTTTCCATTCAGTACAGGACTCCATGATCGCGAATTTAACCACTCGCGAAATCGTTGGGAATTCCCGATTCGCGAAATTTAGACTCGCGAAATATATGCCATATACAGTATATCATCTGAATGAGATATATATATATATATATTTCTCTGTCTGTCTCTTTCATTCTAAACACAGCCACTGTCCCTGATGTACCTATAGCCTTAAATACAGACACACAAACAAATTCAATATGTGCAGACATCTTCTGCTGTTTTCTTTTTTTTTCTTCTTTTTGTTTTTGTTTTTGGAAGGGACAGAGAAGATACGTCAGTGTACAAGCATGGTGGTATCTGCAAAAGTGTGCGTAAGGACATATAATTCCTCCCTTTAAGGATTCTGAGAAAAAAAAAGGAGGAACAAAATCTTAGATGGTAGCTATGCATGAAAAATATAGCAACAGATAGGCCATTAGTTCCATTCACAAACATCTGAAATAATGTCTTTTTTTATTCATTAATTCTAAAATAAGATGCAAAAACCATCAATTCTTGTGTGTGGATAAAAAAAAAAAGTAGTTATCTCTCCCACTATGCATCGAAATGCAAAATTTGTGCAGCTTGATTTTTTTTTTCAATAACTTGCCCGGCATGGCACATGTGAGCTGCATGGCATGTGTGATCAGCGAAGAAACCATCATTTTTCAATCCCATAATGCAACTCGCCATACTAGGTCTGCACACTTGGGCACCCAGGGTCACACTCAGGTCACCGTCTTAGGCATGCGCAGTCTGGAGATTCAAACTTGTGTGTGAACGGTGGCAAATAAAATTGATTTTCACATCACGATACAAAAAACTGATAACTCCTCTAATATGTGAATACGGCTAAAAGAATAAACAGAGGTAGACTATTAAATAGAAAGAAAAAAAAAAGAAGCACACCACAAAGAAGACAAAGAAGAGGAGAGAGAGAGAAAAAAAAATAGAATGTACAGAAAATGGAATAACACTTCGACCAAAATCAGATAAGATCATGCACTGAGAACAACAGCATTAACCATTTGGCATCTGAACAACTGGCGCCTGCCCCTGAGCTTGCATACAGCATTGAACTGCATGTAGCCACCCTTGCATAATGTGTGAGTGTGTGTGTGTGTGTGTGTGTGTATGTGTGTGTGTGTGAAAATGTGTGTATTTGTTCACCTGGTACATATTATCTCTGTCTCATCCTACTCTGCAATCTGATCTCTATCAAAATTCATGATCAATCAATTTAAACCTCGTGCAAAACTGTGTGAAAAATACTGCTTTAAGAGTGCTTTCTTTGGTGAACAGAGGTTGGTGTGGGAAAAACAAAACAAAACAAAACTCTCTATGATGAAAGGGTAGTGATGTTCAAGCTGCATATGGAGTACAGGTCTATGCCTTCACACTTCTTTAAGAGATAAAAAACTGAATGATACAAATACAAAGAAAGAAGGATTTGATTCTGCTCCACACACTGGTTCTCGTACAATTGTAATGGCACAACCTATGAAAGGAGCTTCCACACCTGGTCTGTGCAAGGTTGTGTACCAACTACTGTAAAACGAGGAATGTTCGCTTGCACGTTGATTTAGCGAATTTCGCAAAAGCCAAGATTCGGGAAATTAAAATGCTCACAGAAGTTCTTGTCTACACTATATGCATTGAATATTAGAGGCAACAAGTGAAAATTTCATGCAGCGAATAAGGCCGTCGGCTCCAATTTGCGAAAATTTCACGCCGAGAAAATATTGTGTTTTACAGTATGCTAGGCACTGTACATGTACACTGTGCCTACGCAGGCCTACGCAACAGTATGCCAAGGGATGCAAAGGAGTATGCCAAATGTGCGCCCAAAATGAGAGATATGTTTAATTTTATTGTGTACTTTCAGCGCAAAGTACATGACACAAAAAAACTATGCAGTTTATACGCAATTTTACGTAACATTACGTTATACTGTAATCTATCCTACAGGTATGCCAGTCCGACAAAACAAATAGCCTTTGAGTCTAAATCCAAGGGCTTAAATCCAAACATTTCTTCTTCCAATTCTTGCAAATGCTTGCTTTCTTCAACATTTTTTTCCATAAGCACACAGCCTAATTACTATGCAACTATATTCAATTCAATTCAATTCAAGTCATACATTTATTCAGTAATAAAAATGCTTCTTATCCACATCTAGAGCATGTCTCTCCTGCTACAGGGCCACAGAAACAAAGAAAGATTGAAAGAAAAAGATAGAGATCGGTACAAATATAGTGAGATAATAGATGCAGACACATGTAGATGCATGAGACATGGTGGAAAAGCAGAGATAGACGATTATTGAAAATATATATCAATAATTGTAGCATTAAAAGTATATTACAATAACTTACATCTCGGCACAGCGTTCCACTGGGGCAGTCCCTAGCAAAACCATCATACCTGAAAGAGGAGAACAGAGAGAATACAGTCCAGTCAAGTTAATCACAGGAGGTATGTCCATCTTCTTCTCAGTTCATCCTTCAAGTTCTTTTAACCCGTTGAGGACGAGTCCCGAGTATACTCGCGCAGGCGTCTATGGGAAATGCATGTTGTAGCAAAATCAGCCTGTCCTCAACGGGTTAACCTCTTACTAGAAATCATAATGTTATCAAACTTTAAAAAAAGAGAAATTTCTTACTTTCAGTCATGCTGATTATTGGGGAAGGGTCACTTTTTCTTCTTTAGTCCTCAGAGTTATGATCAAAGCTAGAACTCATACCTTAAAGGAGAGACAAGTATCAGGTCATGCTGATTTAAGCCATTGAAGACTATCCATGAGTATACTCAGGTGGATGTCTATGGGAAATGCGTTTTAGCCTAAAATCAGCTTGTCCCCAATGGGTAAAAGGGGAAGGACATAATTTTCTTCTTTTCTCTCTCTCTCTCTCTCTCTCTCTCTCTCTGTCTTCAAGTATTTTCCACTTTGGATCCTCAAGTTGGAAGCATCATGTTAAAAAAAATTGACAAACATTCAGCATCCACTGAATGTTGGAATAAAGTAATTTTTTCTTTACTCTTTTGAGTGAAATCATTTTATAAATGCCCTTGACTTATCACATAAATAATTTAAATGTGCTTTCATTTTGTCATTGTGCCTTCTACAAAGTTACTTTTGACAATATGAACCAAGAAGATGGGGTAACGAATTGGTGAAGAGTAGACTAGCAGGGGAAGAAATTACATCGGAAGGAAATCAGAAGGTCTGACCAATTATTGAGACAGACATGCTTACCTATTGGAGCTTTTCCCAATCATTTTTAAGTTAATTCACTTTTTCATGAGCAATGAGTTTTACAAAGTCAATATGTCTCCATTACTTATACATAACACTAATGATTGAGAGATGGAGGGGTGGGGAGACATTTATCCAACAACCAAACTCTTTGTGCAGGTTGCTGCGATTTTATCTCAGCATCATATGACCATTCATTTCTATACGAATCACATGTACTGTGTATCACGAGATCAATATTGGCAACTGGGAGACGGTACGATGATACTCATCTAGCTCTACAGGGAAGCAGTGTACTCATATACTCTACTGCCAAGTCTAGTTGCCATGGCAACTGGCGGTTTTCATGAGGATTTTCCAAATGGAAAGAATATTTTTTTCATCTTTCCCATCTGACCTACACCTGTGAGGCATACATGTATTCTAAATTGCACCGTGTATGATGCATCTATCAGAAACTGCTACAATACATGTATCGTAATGTTAAAGGTGGCAATTGCATATGTTTGAAATATTCCTATATGTATGCCTCACTGATAAAACACTGATTAAACTGTCACAACTTTTATGATGATGATGATAATGATAATATAATTCAAAAAATAACAATGATAATATCATTATCCTTTTTATTATTATCATCATAATTATCATCATCATTATCACTACAAAGTATCATCTGGATTATCATCATCATTATCACTACAAAGCATCATCTGTTCTATACCAGGGTTCAACACTAACTTTTCTCTCTGGTGGCACATTTGGGCTACTAAAATCTTTTAAATCTGACAGTTTGGTGTCCCTAAAGAGATACAGTAGTGGCCCACACAACTAAGACAAATGAAATCCATTTTGAATCTTAGTTGCCCAATATGGCTACCAAAAGATAACGTTTCATGAATTTTGGTGTTGTTTTTTTTTTTTGTGGCCCAGACTAACAGGTCACTGCCAATGTCCAGCTGTGAATACATATTACGAGACATACAACAGAGATGTACAGTATGATGTAGACATACAGTAATGCTATTAGTGAATATTCAATGGCTACACTCTATTTTACTTGAAGCAGAACACAGACAGAAAAAACAAAACAAAAACAAAACCAGGAGTGCTGTGTCTGAAAATACCAGATAAGGATAGAATACATGCATTGTATTAGAGTACATACTCACCATTGTCGGATCTCCTTTTCATCAACTGTAGGAAACAAATAAAAAAGAATTACAAGCTTTGTACAGGAGTCTATTCATATCCTTCTGTCATACCACCATATCTACTTTTATATCAATAAAACACATTGAAAAAATATAGTGGTGTATCCAATCCATAATGATGATTACATTCTGGAGGAAAAAAAAAAAAATGATTGCCTAGATGTCTCATCAAAAAGTAAAGCCATAGAGGCAAAACAAATATTTTTCTTCAGATTGCATGATAGTGCAAACAGGAATCAGGGATGGCCTGAAACATGTCAGAATGTCTGTAATCTACAGAAAAATCAAGAAGAAGAAGAAATAGAAAAAAAAAACCTAACCCACTTTTGAATAAATGAGGTTGGATATTTGCTTGAAAAAGCCATTGCTGAAGATGGTACTAATGAGCTCCCATTGTTGGTAGATGGCTAGATATATTAGCAGCGGTATCCGGTAAATTCTCATCCGGGACAATTGCCCTTGGTCTACTAATGACTATTCTCCCTGTCTGGCCATGAATGCCTAGTTAACTGTGATATTTCTTATCACAAAGACAAACATTCACTTCGTATTGAACACATATTGTGACCCATGGATCCCTTGAACACATACAGTACACATAATACTGTACATGGCAATAGCTCACTGCAGACAAATGGGCTTTTTTTTTTCTTTCCCGAGAGAGATTACATGTATGAGGGTGGAAATTAACTTCGTGGCAGAGGCATGTAAACTGCTATCAACGACTATCAATTATTCTGCTGGAATGACTAACAGCAGTACCTAGCTGGCAATGTTTATGAAGATGAAAATTTATCCTCAAAGGGTCTCTGCCAAGGAAAAAGGGAGTTAATTTGACAAACTGTGGTCTAAAAGTTGCTGACCAATATGATGAACAGCAAGTACCAGAAAAATGCAGAACCAGGCAGTAAAACAACTACAATGAAGATATGCATAAATTTTATCAATACAGGCAGCATTACAGGGTTTCAGGTTACTATTCAAGCTCATGTCAAGTTTGGTTGTAAAAAAAAATAACAATGAAAAAAAAATCACTGAAAATATCTCACGGAGAATCAAATTTGTATTTACAGAAAGACAAAAAAACACGCACACATCTAAAGACACACAGACTATTAAGCTGCTTAGGTCTCTAATGTAAAATCTACAGACAAAATTAATGGCATGTTGAACAAGTCTCATAAATTGACAATAAGCAAATGCAGAATGGGTTGAAAATCACTCTTTCAGAAATGCAATTGTGAGAACTTTGGTCTTTATGTCTTTGTTTTTGTTTTTCAGCTTGATCTCAAACTGTAGTTGCACAGACATTGTCTTCTTTTGTCAAGTTGGAAAATGACTACTTCCCTGAACGATGCCTATTTTATGAGGTGTGCTCGTGTAATTCTTTGGCGTTTTTTTTTTTTTTGGGGGGGGGGTGAAGGGGGGGGGGTGGGGACTAAAAACAGATGTTCTTGGGAAAATATTCTCTGCAATCAAATGCATGAGTGGTTTAATTGGATTTCTATTCAGTGGCCAAGCCATAGTATTTTCCAGTACCACTGATACGAAAACTGTATGCCACTAATTTAGAGGCAGTTTCATTTTCATGAATTTCTACTGTTAACTGAGCACTGTTCGCCAAATTGGTAACACACCAGAATATTGCCTTCCATAAATCAAAAACAATGTTAATTGTCTCATAATGTTGATTTATCAGGCACTGCTAACCTTGATAACACTCATTTTTCATTCTGTCCGTTTGGTACTTACAATGTGTGCACTCCGTCAACTTGTCCAGATTGCATCTGGTAAGCTTACTGTTCTGCTTCCCCATGGCCCAGGGTCAATCACTACCTGTAGCTGAGAAGAAACAAAAAAGAAGAAAATACGGAAAAAAACATATATGGTTACACATAAAAGATTTCTAAAAACACATGAAAAGCCAGCAAAGCAAGCGATTTGAGAGGCACGGCAACTCCCTTTTCCATTGGGTGCAAAAATATGTTCAGTACAGAGAACCTGATGCCCAAAAGTTGACAGAAATGATGCAACGTAATTTGTTTGTGGTACTCATATTGTTTCTGAATCTGAGAATTTTTTACATGACTATGCTGGTACTTACTGCATATATTTTATGCCCTCCACCCACACCCTCTGCTCATCAATGTTACCAGTTTTCTTCATAGTCAGGTTTTATTGTTTGCTTCTTCACTTTGACTTTGGATTTTAATTGATCTATAAGATGGTTCTTTCTTCTTTTCCATCTATCTATTCTTTGACAATGTGTGGGTTGTTGTAAAATTTGATGAAGTCACAGTATACTAACTGCATCGACAGGGCAAATTATCAAGTGTGTCCTCAGCTTTTCATGCTGTGAACCTTAAAGGGGAAGGCTAGTAACTGATCAGTGGGAATCAGTGGAAATGCTGGGAGATGATTGTTCCAATCCTTATGGGATTCATTCAAGAGTTCATTGTATATCTATTGTTGTGTGAAAATGATTTGCTTCAGAACGGTCTCATATTCACGTAATGTGCAGATTAATGCTCCGTCACTGACCAGGGACGCTAACCTGGAAGCATGAAACTGCACATTACTTGAATATGAGACCATTCTGAAGCAAATCATTTTCACACAACAAGATATACAATGAACTCTTGAATGAATCCCATAAGGATTGGAACAATCATCTCCCAGCATTTCCACTGATTCCCACTGATCAGTTACTAGCCTTCCCCTTTAAACAAATCAGAAGATCAACATATATTTTTCTAATACTTACTTCACCATATAACAAATGCAAAATGTGACACTGAGATCTAGTTAAAGTTGGTTGTGAAAACTTTGGGTCATTTCACAAACTATTAGAATTCATGTCAATATCACACAAATCTCTAGTGCAGAGCAAGGTACATTGTATTTCATGCAATGCAAATAATATGCATATATATACACGTGATGTATGACAGCATAAATAAATTATCAATTTCCACTAAAATGAATGAAATGGTCATTATGCATACAGCTGTAGCATGGAATATAGAGAAGACCACATTGGGCAATGAATGGCCAATTCATACCTCATCATGATTGTAATTTGACCGACTATGTACAGTGTACGTCCCTATAAAAAAATTTTATCCCATGACAATCACCCACAGTAGCGATGCAATAACATAATTTTAATAAGAACTGTGCACATTTGATAGTAAATTGGTCAGAAACGAAACATCCTAAATGAAATACAAACCAAAGAATTGCCTGATTACAGTAAACTACCCGTATCAAAGCTGATTTACAATACACTGATGAGGACACATCAATGGTAACTGTCGTGCCACTGGGAAGGAAGATAAAGAGAAACTACTTGACGTGATTACTTCTCTTTTTAAAAGTGTTTATCAGGCAAAATATTCAGCGCAATACCACAGCATCACATACAGTATGTTACAGAAATCATTATTTCCAAACATAGCTGAGCTGTATTAAGTTTTTGTAGGCACACAAATGACTGCAAGATGTAGTGTACCTGACACACAATGTCACCATGAAAGCAGTATTGCGCAAATCAAGGATAACAAGACGCAAACTTCAGCTTCAAGCAACACATAACAAGACAATAATATGTACACATCTGTATGTAACTGAATGCTGAAAAAACAACTTGGAAATTACACTGGGATTGTGGATGCAACACATGTATACACTGTCGCAACAAATATGAAGTTCTCCATACTTGTGGTTTATGCACAAATACACACGTAGATCACTGATCACTCAGAAATATTAAAATGAAGCAAAATGAGGCAAAGCAAATCAACCAGTCTGGCACAACATTTGTAAGTCCCAGACCAGTCCAACTGCAATAGCTGGGAGTTGAGCATGTCTTACATTTCTACACAGTATACATTGTATCATCCTTTTCTCAAAAGACACCTACCTATGCTGGAAACAATACTTGACCGATGCTCGCCAGACTGCCTCACAAGCTTGTGGCGATATCTACTTCGACATCATCCAAGAAGATCACACAAAGTGACAAGTCATTTAAACACCACAAAAAAAATGTTTCCCTGGGCAGTAACTCTTGAGAAAACACGGCAACAGGTCATTAAACAAGCTTACACAATCTATCAGCTAATTACGAACTGATAAATATTTCGGTCTCCTCCGACTCGATCTCCGGTGTAAACAGGCCCGTAGATTTGAGTTACATTGCATAACCTTGCTCTCTGTACGGTATCTCTGGAGTTATTCCAACTTTTATCGCGGAGAGACAGAGAAAGCAAAGAGAGCGGTGCGGCAAATACCATCAAACATCCAACAAGTGCTGTGGTGATGAAGCTGAGTGTGTGTGTGTGTCTCTGTGTGCCGAGAACAACGAACAGCACCTGTTCGTGCGCAGGTCTTCCGGCAGAAGAGAAGAAGACTGGCACAGACTACATGTACTTTGTGAGAGCTTCCCCCTCCCCCCTACCCCGTTGTTGTCGTTGCACAATAGACTTTCAGTTGTTTGCTGAGTAGCGCAGAACACAATGGGGGAAAAAACCCCGGAGACAAGTGTGCGGAGGCAATCAGTATGATGACATAGGAAGTGTACGCGGACAATAGGGGGAGATGAGAAAGATACTGGGGGTATATGCCGATAAATAGCGTGCTCTCCAGCAGTGAATAGCCCCCTCATTGGAAGATAGAGCTCGTGATGAAAGGGGGGAAAATCAATTAGGCTGCTGCATGCTTGAGTGGTTGCCACAGCAGCCAATCATATGATTCTAGACAGTGCTCATGCATGAATATGCACGACATCCCCATATGCCAACACAACATATTTCCAATGACATATCATATCAATCACTGCTCTACAGCGCAGAAAGCTAATCAAGCATTCACAATGGAGGAAAGAACGAGTACACTTGTGTACAGTGTGTTTGCAGCGAATGTTACAATCTGCATGACTGAATCAAGAAATAACTGCATGTTATGAAATTAAATGATGCTATATCACACCATATTGGAGTAGGCTTTAACAAAGAAAGACTAGAAATGTTGCTATGGCAACTAGTATGCCTCTGCCATATGGCATTATTCTCCCAACAGGTCTATGCAGTAAATCTTGACTATTATGACAGTTTCACATAATTGGCCAAAAAATTGAGATGATGTACAATGTACTTGAAAGTTTGATGGCACAACCCCATATGTCTGGACTGTTTATCAAATTACCCAAGCCAGGTTTCATTTCGATGGCTAAAATGTTACCGAGAGCAAGTATTTGGGAATGTGAGTATTTTTACTTGACCTCTGACCCTTACCCTTTGACCCTATGGGCAACAACTTTCTTCAAACAATCACTAACTGGTAATGTCAGATTTTCAAATACCTTTAAAAGGCTTTATCAAAATATAAGAAAGAAGGTACAGTTTAACAAATATCTGTTTCACTTGACCTTTAATATAATCTAAGAAATATTTAAGTGTATACTGAGTAGCTACCAAGTTGGAAAAAATGGTAATTTCCAGCATTAAATAAAATTTCAGCATTCTAATCTGACCCTATAAACACCCCAGATAATCAGTGTCAGGCAGTACACTGTACAACATGCCTGTACATTAATTTTTTGTGTCCACGATTACTCGAGCACTCAAATTTTAACAAATTGACCTTGACCTTTGACCCCGAGCGTGTGTACAGAAGGTTGATAGGCACATCGTTGTCCACTCATACATCTATATCATGCCATTTTTTAATTATGTGGTTATGGTAATAATGACCTACGTCACTTTGCTATTCGTAAGATGACTCCCAAATCTGATTTTTATACATGTATAAAAATTATACCCTTCTGCTCCTCTTATTTAACTCTTATACCATGTATTTGAAAATATTCACAGTCACACAGCATAAAATTCCTTTATGACATTTACATGGGGGGGGGGGGTCTTGATGCATACAACACTTGTGTTTAAAGAGGAAATTCACCTAAAAAAATGAATAAACTTCAAAAGAAAGAGAAAAATATTCCCTGCAGAACAATACAAAAATTTAAAAAAATGGATAAGAAATAAGGAAGATATGACATTTTCAAATTTCACATTTTTTTGGAAAACATTTCTTGACCAGTCCTGAATATTCAAATGAGTCTAAAGTTGACAATGTCATCCATTTAACCCTGGTACCTGCTACTTTTGTAAAAAGACAATGAGATCTAAAATCGTGCATGATGTGAAATGAGCCTCAAAAGACATCAATGGCAACTTACCTTTGACTTCTTGTGGCGGTGAAAACACACAATCAGCTGCATAGATGCTGGCATGCCTTCCGAAGAGAAATTAACTCAAAATGCTGAAGGAAATAACAATAGTTCATGTAATCAAGTGGTGTGTTCCCATATCCTTTCTTTTCTGTCTCAGTTATTTCTTTTATTTCATATTGCACAACCGTCAAACAGGCAACAAAAGTGAAAAGTGCATCAGTCTGCGGGCTTGATGGTGATGACCTTGGAGAGGTAGTACGCGACGATGAACGTTGAGATGATAACTACGAGGGCAGTCCAGTAAAACGTCTCCTCGTCGAACACCTCTTCGAACGACGGCAGCTGCTCTACAAGCTGCAGGAGAACTTGGCTGAATTTCTTCTGTTGCTGCATCTTCACTGTACACAGATCTGTTTGTCTACCAGACTGACAGCACGCAGCAGGGGGTTCCCAGGATGACTTGGCAGACAGATCGCCTCCTCAGATCGATACCGATGGGGCATCAATTTTTCAGGGTATGTATCTGTGGTGAGGGAGCAAGATCGAAAAAAGGAGGTTCAAGATTCATGACCAGTGTACACAGACATACATAGTACAGGCTAGGCTATACTTTGGCTCGTCCCATGTGGCTGGTTTGCGCAATTTGTGATGGGGTCGGGATGGAAAACGGAAAACGGCTAGCCAGAATGTTCAGAAATGGAAGCTATTGTATCACAGACGTACTGCCAACTTTCTCACATTTTGCGCCATGATCATGGCAAATTCTGTGATACCTGGGTACTGAATAATGATACTTGATAGTTTGATACAGTAATCCCTCTCGCAGCTCCAAGAAGCTGTACTGGGATGAACTACACATGTGTGCCATTGGGAGGTGCCATGGTGATGATCTCTGTTTGTATAAATTGTAACATTACATTATTTACAAATGTGAAGCTCAATAATCCTGCAGCGGAGAGATAGGGCACGCAATACCGCGATCACACAGTGTTCGATGAGGATATGTGACAGCTATGCAGCTATTACAATGTATATTAAACAGTAGAAGCAGGGAGGTGGGTAGCCCCGGAGACCGCGCCGACACTTCGTGTGGTGGCTGTCGCAGTTAGGAGGTGGGAAGAGAAGTGCAGTGAGTGAGGCGGGCTTTAGTGTCTAGTGACCTCACTTGTCAAACGGCGTTCCATACAGCATGACATGAGCAAGAGAAGCTCGCCAGCTGCTAAGTGCACAGTGGTTCATGGGATATAGGGAATGCCCAAGATAAAATAGATCTTTCGGGGATAAGATAACAATGGAATTATTCTGTAGACTCTAAACATTAATGATGAATTGAAGTGGATGGTGAATAGGCTAAACGTATGAAATTGAACAGGGAAATCAAGCAGTACCGTAGCATAAATTTACCATAATTTTTTATTGAGTGAATCTTAAATTTCGACTTAGTGAAACGCACCCCCAGCATGAAGCACCAGACTCCAGAGAGAGCCACAAGTAATAAAATTGCGCGTGGGCCTGTCCTAGCCTGGTCGCCTGAAGCTAAACTAATTTACCCATAGGGTCTATTCATATCAGGGTCTACTACTAAGATGTACTCTATACTAGACTTCGATCGAGATCTAACGTTAGATACCGTACTCCGTAGCCCGGCGTAGGGATGTGTAAAATAGGGTTCCAATACTCACTTGCTCGCAGCCCCAGTGGTACTAGGCCTACTACAGTAACCTATTCAGTTCACTTCTCACGTCGCCTTCGGGATGTTTGGAAGTTTTGAAGCCTGCTTCTCTTGTCGATTTTGAAGCTCTTTTCGCGAACACTGGCGCACGAAGCTGGACTGGGACTCGACTGGCTGGGTGAATAAATATGAATTTACAGGCACTGTTGTTCACCACCGCTGATAAGTAAGAGCAGCTCTTCACGTTCTCTACACTGTTCAATGCGCATGCCTCTTGCATTGCACTGCCGAGTCCATCGGCCTGATGGAAAGTACGGAATCGCTCAAGCTGCCAGCAGAAGCTAGCGCTAGCTGCCTGCATGCGATATGTGGCCACACAATCGCAGTAGAGTTCTGTGTACTAGTATGTGGCACGGCTGCCGCTCGCTTTGTAGAGACCTTTACTTCTAGAATAAATATGATTAAATTACAGGTATATGATAGCATGTAAAAATTTGATGAATCTAAAAAGTATTTATCAAAGCTTTGAGATTCACAAATTTCGTTTTGAAATAGTTCAAAATATTTTTAAGGAACGTTAGAATGGCAACGAAGGTATATTATTACCGAGTTCTGTCATTTCTTGTGGGGGAGGCAAGGGCGCAGGTTATGTATACACCAGCCAAGTCAGTTGGAAAGTATAGCACATATTTCTGAAGATCATTAAGGTATATTGCCAATTTGAAGAGGACACTACAATGCTGCGCAATGTGCACTGTGGGCGTGTCACTGAATTACTAGTAGGTGACAATGGGTCATAACACCGGAATATTCCCCCCCCCCTTTTTCAACGTGAATGCGATATAGTAAAACCGTGACTACTCGAGGGTAGTTATATTTAGGTCCGCAATACAAAATGTGACCGTGATAATAATAATAAAAGAGAGAAAAAAATCCCACTGGCGACTACTAATAATCTGTCCCCGAAGCTACACATAAATCTTATTTGATATGTAGATTAAATGAAATCCGGGTCAAAATAACGCACACACACACACACACACACACACACTTTTTTTTCAATGATATTTTATTGATTTCATTCAAATCATTCATAAATCGACCCATTTTAGGTGTAACATGAACATAAAACAGTACAAATGCCATTCAAAAATACAAATCTATTTATCAACTTATACTGCCGATCATCTCTCTTCAACATAACAACTCGATTATAAATCAATCCTACTGACCATTTCTTCACGAGAAAGTATTGACATGTACAAAAAAAAAATCTTTGACTGTACTGAATCATGTTACTCACACTTACAAGGGTATATACATAAAAAAGCAACAAAAATACGTTATACAAAACTAGAATGAAATCATTTCATTGAAAATCAAATCCCCATCCCCACCAACCCCGATTCACTAAAACCTACCCCACACCCACACCCACAACCACCAAACACATACACCCACAACCACCACACACATAGTTTACACACCAAACACCAACACACATATTCACCAAACACATACACTCACACCAAACACATACACTCACACCACACACACACACACACCCACACACACAACCATACAGCCCACACACAAAACACCCGAAGCGATACCACCTTCCTTCCTAATGAAAACGACTTCCACATGTTGATTGATACGTAAAACATACAAGCGTGTAATGGACCGTATGCAGAAAAGCATCGTCCGCCCGCACCCAAATACCGCTCCAAATTCACATTCAAATTCATCAAATAAACCTCATCAAACTCCTAATCACTGATAAAATCCTATAACCTTTATGCCAACAAAAAAAAAAAAAACTTACCCCTCCCCGCACGCGGCCAATAACACATCATATCACCAGATTGCCTTCATTACTGATAACTACGCTGTACTAAAAAAAGAAGAGAAAAACAAAACAAAACAACACTTAAGCTCTCGTTCCAAAAACATTTTCCCATTTCAGCAAATGTAATCCCAACTTATTTCTTTTTAAAGCAATTTCTTTTTCTTCATCCCGAAAACTCATTATTCTTTTACAAATTTCCTCAAAAGTAGGAATTTTTCCCTCCGACCTAGATCTAAAAATAATATATTTCAAAATGAAAATTATTGTATTATGTAGTTTTATTTTTGGATCCCTTCCCATAACACCAAAATGAACATCTCTCCATTCTATATTTCGAAGATCTACCATCTCAAACCTATCTATCATTTTCTACCACAAATTCCTAACATACACACACTCCCAAAATAAATGTTTATATGTTTCTACCGATTGCTCACAAAAAGAACACCGGTTATTTGCAACAAAACCAAACTCAAAAAGATTTTCTTTTGTATAAACAACTCCATGTAATAATTTATACTGAAATTCCCTAAGTTTTGTTAGAAGTGTTGTCATTCTTGGTCTTAAAAATATATGTGTAATTTCCTTCTTCGAAAACAAATAATCATTTTGGCCATCTTTCATTCGTAAAATATACGATTGCTGTAAATTTGTAACTAAGAGTTCATACACCTTTCTAAATGAAACATCTTTCAATAAAATTACATTTTCAAAAATTTTCAAAGAAATATTATATTCCTCTTTATTAACAGAATAAAAGTCATATATATTTCCCTCAAATTTCTGGCTTCTTACAATAACCTCCCCTATTTTCCAAACTTTAACTATATTTTCACTATCTAATCCTAACCTGTGAAAATGTACTGCTGATCTCATACAATTTTTTTCCCAAAATTTGCTTTACTAAATAAATATTCTTCCTATACAAATTTTGACAAAAAATCATTTTCCCTCTACACAAATAATCCTTATTATTAAAAAAAAAATCGGATTAATCTTGCCTTCTAAATAATTCCGGTTATTCTCCATTTCTTGCCATGCCCTCAAAATTTCTAAATAAAACAATGGTACTTTAAGCTTTAATAATCTTATATCATAATTACACAAAAATATGAATCTTCCTCCCACAGTCCTAAAAATATGATAAAAAAAAACACACACACACACGCACGCGCGCACACACACACACACACACACACAGACTTTTTTGTTTTTCAGTAATCTATATTTGATTTCTATAATTTCACATAACAAAAACACTCATCTTGAATGTAAAAACACAATACCCTCAGCAATATGTATAAGAAAAAAAAAATTGGTGCGTGACCCGAAATACAGGACAACTTGTATGTACATTCAACACATAGACTCACGTATGAAGCTGAAAAAAAAACTAATAATGATGATAATAACAATAAAAGAATAGGGGAAAAAAAGATACTCTCCCAACCTGCCCTCTTCCCCCCCCCCACCCCCATCATTATAGGGTCTCACATCTCAATCTCTGCACTTCAATAATTAAGACAAAATCAATCAAATTCAACGCTATACATGTATTCATATCCTGGCATTAGTCGTAAGAGAAAGTAGCAGGAAAAAAAAAGAGAAAGAGAGAGAGAAAACAACAGCAAGTTCCAGAGAGAAGTACAGAAGTTTGAACCCCCCCCCCCCCACACACACACAACAAAACAAATAGTCTTCTAAAAACAAGCATGATATGTGCGAGGACAGAATAATATTCATAAACTATATAGGAAGACTCTCTTGCATATCAGTTGTTGAAATTGTATTAACCGCACGAAGGGTGTGCAGGGCCGTCATGATGATCGAATAAAAAGAAACATAATCACAATTTTCCTGATATATGTGCGAGACTGTCGTGAAAAAAAAGTGGCAGATAATCTTTTTTTTTTTTACTTGAAATCTATAATCCTATCAATTCTTTCATTTTGTTCCCATTCAAATAATTCAAATAATGCGATCGACCCATCACAATTTGAGTCGACTAATCAATGATTTTCTGAAACATAATTATCCACACATTGATTTGAATGTAAAATATCGTGAAATCACTGCATCATCCGCATATTTAATAATCAAACACTTGCCCCTTCCAGCGGTAAATTCACAAGTAGCGCCTTCTGACTATGATTTTTATGAGAAGCATAAACCGGGTATCCACACGAGTAAAAGTAAAACAAAGCGACCCCAATAAAAGGAAGGTCCCACCTTTTATTAGGAACGCTTTGTTTTGGATATATATAAGCCATTTCAAAACCAATTTTCATCAAATGAACTTTGAATTCCTCTTAGAATCATATGTTCTTTCATATTTCATAAGAAGTTTCTCATTATCTCAAAGAAACATCATCAATCACCTGAATGCCCATCTCAATTGAAACGGCACCATCCTTTTTTACATACCTTGTGATCTTACTCAGTCATGAAAATCTTCTAGACCAAGACGTGGCACGATTTGACAAAGAAAAGTAAGCATTATTGCTTTCTAGTCCATAATATTATAATGCAAGTAATGGAAGTCATTAATTCGGTTTGAAAAGAAAAGGTTAATGGACGGCTTCATGAAATCACATTTCTACCGGAAGCATCGGTTCGGATCCAGTACCTTTACGTCGACTCGATGGTAATGATGGGTTACGCAGCTGATTGTAGAAGCTGTAAAATTATTATTGAAAGATGGCGCTTCGTCAGTGCCGCTCTCACTGGCCGCTCTGGCCGCATCGGCACTGCTCGTTGCTCGTTAATGTGTCGCCCTTGTGCAAGACTGTAACAAACTACTTAGCCTCAGCCGAGGCCGGGAGGTTAGTTATTTGTCCCTTTTTTTGCCAGCGTTGGTTTGTTTATCCTTTGTTAGTCTATCTTTTTGCAAATTAATTTGATAGGCTATGTGTGAATTTGGAATTTTCAGGAAAAGTTGATCATAACGCAATGAACAGATACATCGTAATTAAATTTTGGTAGTGATCAGGATCACTGTCTGGATCAAGGATTTTTTCCCCCTATTTTTAAAAAGGATTCTTTATCAGTAGGAAATAGGGCCCTTCAGTGTATTATGTATGTAATTCCACAATGAATAGCCAGATTACTTATCATCATCGCCATTGTACACTATATCATCACTATGATTATGACAATTAATTTTTACTACGCAGAGGGAATTTAGGACTCTGCGGGATGGGTCGAAAAACACGATATGGGTGGAAATACTAAGCTGCTTGGCGGAGGTCTGCGCTCTCAAAGTGCTTTTCCAGTCATGGTTTTTTTCAATATCAATGGTTAATCTTCAACACATCCCCAGTTTGGGTTGTCTGATGTTCTTTGCACGCTGGTATCCACTTATAGTTTTATTTGTTTGTTATACAGTACTCTCCGCATAATCGGGTAGGCTCGGGCAGAGCGTTTCTTACCCGATTAAGCGGAGTACCCGATTAACAGAAGAACACGTCTCATTCACAGTTGACACATAAAATGTGTGTATGTACATTGTACATGCCTTGTACATTGCACCAAACACCCACATATCTATGCTTGAACACATGCTTGCACGGCACATTATACATACCTTACACTTGCTGAGTCACGAGCAATAATTTACACTCTTTTTACGGACAATCTTCAGAAAACTCATGTTTAATCACTCCCCAAATGATCAGTCTTCTTTGCAAATTAAAGAGAATACGATTACCCGTGGAAAATTTGACATTCATGATTTCTTAAAGTGTTTTATCTGCGATAAAATGAGGGTAGAAATTATATCAGAAGAAAATTATTAACCCATCTATGCGGAGAGGCAACCCGATTATTAGGTAAATTTAATGTGCATTGGAACTGATTTTGACATTACTACCCAATTAAACGGAGTACCCGTTTAAGCGATACCCGATTACGCGGAGAGTACTGTATTATCTTCTTTGCTATGTATTCCCGTGAGCGGAGGGTGAATATAAAAATGTATGTACTGGGACAAAAATATAACGCAGCGTATGTCATACAGATTTAAAGGTTTAAGTGACCACTAGAGAAAACAGCCTCTGAAAGCTTATAGCATGCAGTTTATTATTGCACTAATTCTCTCGTTATCAAGGCCCTATAGCGATTGCTTGAACTTTACACCGCATACCAGTTACCACTGACATTGTTTCGTATTTGTAATGCTTATAATGTTCCTATATTCTTTACCTAGTCGAATAAATGAATGAATGAATGAATTAATTAATAATGGTGATAATCATCATCATAATAATAATAATAATGATAATAATAATAATGATAATAATAATAATAACATGATATTCTGTTATGAAAATAATATATCCACTTCCAAGGTAAGATAACTTGAGTATATATTAACAAAAACATAAACATGTGCTCGAAATGGTATTCCCGCCCACAAATTAATGAAACATGTAAATAATGTATCCCTCCTCTCTCCCTTTCTCTCTTTCTTTTCTATCCCTCTCTCCATCTCTCTCTCTCTCTCTCTCTCTCTCTCTCTCTCTTTCTGGAGTTCTATAGTAGGCCTATAACTTCATATGAGAAGAAACAATAGGCACGACATCAAATTTTGTTCGGTAATCAAAATTAAAACGGATTTGATGTCATAATTATTATGATAATCGTTTACTGCTAATGAGCTGGTTCCTTGACATCATAATTAGCACTCATTTTAAGAAGAAAAACTATCCAGGTGTACTTTAAAATGTTGCTTTTGAAAATAAGATGATATTGATATTCCCTTTTGAGGCTTTTACACTGCATTTTTTTTTTTGGTTTAACGTAAACTGTTAAAAATATTGTTAGTTTATATCGCTCGATTTTTTTATGTCTTCGCACCTCTCTTGACATTATGATTATGTTTCCCTATTTCACCAGTTTCCTTCTGTATGTGTGTGTGTGTGTGTGTGTGTGTGCGTGTGTGTGTGTGGAGGAGGGTTGTTATCATTAATTTTTTCGATGTTTCAAGATACAGTGAGGATGTCTTTTACCGTTCACCTGATCTAAACATAAATCTTATTTAAGTAAGAATTCGAAAAAAAAAAATAGACGGCCTGCTTCCTTCGCACAAAATTATGTTGTGTTATGTTGTAAGAATGGTGACCGTTTTTTTTTTTTTTTTTGATAGGTGGAGGGAATGGCAGATGGATGTAGCTGCGAATCATTGACCTTACACATCTTTTCATGCAATTTTTAGGCACAAATTAACAGTTTCATTTCATTCCGGTTCGTTTTCGCCACAGTGTACTAGACTCAGCCAATGGCTATTTTCGGTCAGTCTATGTTCGAATCTTTAGCTGTATTATAGGGTCTATTGCACGAGAAGCAACAATTAAAAAAGGATAAAGAGAATGTAGCTCTTTTTTTTTTTGTAACAGACCTCCCAAGTTGATGGTTTGCTTGGTGCATGCTAAGTGCAACAAATTTACTGTTTTTCATTACGTCGAACGGGAATATTAGAATGATAGTTAGAAAACAATCAAAAACAAATGCCCCCTGTACTGGATTCCAGGAGGGGATAGGTTACCCCCCCCCCCCCCCCCCTTCCCCCATTCTATCAAGGAAAATAGGCGTGCCCTCCTGGAATGTAGACAGAGTACTCGTAACACGATATATGTAAGAATACAACAGTTGCCGAGCTAATATATAATGATTTTTTATTTCTTTGAAAAAAGATTCTTAATATTTAAATTTATTCTTACAAAATAATTATTATACCTAATTATATTATTTATGAACCTAAATGATGCAATATATAAATTTTTAATGAATAAATATATGATTATACGTGAGGTATATGCAAGTTGACAACACTCTAACAATCGATTTTTCGCGAGGGAAATGCCGACGTTATGAGACATGCATGTACGAATGTGCCGCGACGCGCAGGTGACTGGACCAACGGGCGTACGGTGCGGTGGTATGGTGGTGTGGTTTCTGGGAGGAGGTACCGGATCCTGAGGAGTGGAGTGTGTGTCGCTAGCTAGCGCACAATCTGTAATTGCCGTACAACTGTACGAAACTACGCGACGAATATTCCCGGCATATTCCGCTGTAGCTTTAATTAGAAAGAAGGTCGTTTTCTAGGATAACCTTACTGCCGAGGAAAAGTCTACACAAATCAGTGAGAGGCAATGTTTTGACAGGCACATGAAAACCTTGACCGGATTTAAAAGAGGACCGCAATTTTTAGTGAGGAGTTTCGAGAGAGGAAGATGAGCATTATGGATGTGTCGCTCGTCTGGCGTTCTTCGCCGTTGATGCTGGCGTTGCTCGGTAAGTCAAGTGCACCGGTTTTCCGTCCCCTCGCCTGTACGGATCGAGACGGGCCTGGTTTGGGTGGGTGCCGCTGCATGTACCCTCGGCCCTCCGGTTCCCGACGCTGGGCTTGGGCGACATATCTATCAAGATATCTAGTAGTAGTATCACGTATTTTCTATGTCAAACGAAACTGCAGTAATTTTTATTCACTTGTACTTTAGTACCGGTTCATACTGCACATCGGGCCACTGGAGGGTTTAGAAACTTCTTGTTAGAGAACCATCCGCATTGCATCACTCACCTTGGTCAGGGAGGAGTGATACTGATGGAAATGAAAGAATATGATTTTTTCCTCACTGCACTCAGCCTGCAAAGTTAGAATTAAGAAAGTAATTAAAGCTTGAATTTGACACACCGCCAATAACAGTCCTGAGACACTGCATACAGATGAACAGACATTTGAAATCATGAAGGATTATAAACCACATTAGTTGTAGTCAAACGAAGCCACTGAATATTTGATTTTGTATTTGAGTGTGTTTTTTATTTTCCTGTTTAACACTTTAAGTGCAGTGCATTAAAGAGAGTAAGAATTTATTGTTGAAGGGCATTGTAATCTTGCTAGAAAGCAACCAGCAAGGGTTCAATTTTAGGCCTGATTTCTGTGTTGTTATACTTTTTGTGTGGCTGTTCTATTTCTCCACTAGGTAATGTCAAAAACCAAAAAAAACCCCCCAAACAACAGAACAAACAACAACAACAACAACAACAAACAAACAAACCTTGGGCTGAGCTCAGAGGGTGTAGAGGTTCTACTGTAAGTCAATGAAAAGTATTGCACACAAGTACTGTAAAAGTGAGGAATATTCGCATGCATTTTAATTTCGCGAGAGCCAAGATTTCTTGCTCCATATTAAAATGCACATGAAAGTTCACGAAAGACACTGAGCAAATTTGTAATAGACGATATAATGACATATGCTCCTGCAGCAAGTGCTTCTCTATGCATGCTAAGGCCAAACATGATTTCTACCCGCAAACATTTAACCCCTTCCCCTGATCATAACGATATAAATGCTCATGTCAAACTAAACCTGAAACCCAATCACAACCCTAACCCTATTGTCCTTGAGAAAAAGAAAAAAAAAGAGGGACTGGAGCAAATGTCATGTTACCATTAACAGACACAGCCCTGTTGTACCGATGCACATTTAAGTTTTTAAAGTTTCTTCAAATGCTTTGCTATTTAAACAGTATGACATTGATTTAAATTCATTTGATGTCAGCCATTGGATATATTGTGAAAGGTGGCCTTTACAATTTGTAGCAGTCTGATACAACATACTGCTAGAGAGAGTGTGCCTCTTTGATGATACATCATGTACCTGTATGGCTGTATACAAATGTAAGCTCAAGTTTGTAAAAATACAAATACACAGATTTATAGACTGAATTTCTGATAACAGTATTGACCTTTCAACACTCCAAAGACAGTATGTCTTTTACAAGCCTTTTTTGGGAGTACATGTACAGTATTTAGTGTGGAATGACATCCATGTGACTGGATGCCAACTACTAGGTGTTACAAAAAACATTTACCACTTTTGATCCTTAATTGCAAAAACTACATGTACAGTGTATGTACCAGATTAACACAGGCATTGATATGAGCAATAGCTGAATAGTGTATGATTTCGTTGGAGGTAATTTAAAAATGAAAGCATAAATTAGTTTATTTTGCACAGGGGTCAATTGGTGTGTAGGGGAGTGTGTGGTTATTCACACCCAGACAATGGTCCTGAACAATGGCCAGGATTTGAATGCTCTATTACATATTCATGAGAAATTCCACCAACACAGCTACAGTAGTCTTTATTCATCCTGAAATGTGGTGTATGCAAGGACATGAAAACATAAAATGCTTACTTTTTTCATGTGCATGCATTTTGCCCTTTACCATGAATTCAGACTAACACTAGCAGTGCCCAGGGCAATCAATCATGAATTATCTCTAAAGCATTAATAAGCCTTATAGAGCAAGAGTCCAGAAGCCTAGTTAGCAGAGCTCTTGGTATTCATGTCTATTGTTCAGGGTCATTGTAAGCACACACTCTCACTCACATTATTGGTTTTTGTGTAAAGTTCAATTTTGTACAGAGCTTCAAATTTGACCAAAATCTGGAACTTACAAACTTTGAAATTAATCATGGATTTAATGAAACTGATTCATGCTCTCATATTCAAATTACCTTCAACTATTGTACACTATTCAGCCATCACATATCAGTGACAGTGTTATCTGATGTATAGTTTTTGAACTACATGTATTAATGATAAAATGAGGGAAATGTTGTTTTTAACACCTAGTACATACAATAAATTTTACTACTTAATTAAACCATACAATAATACATTGTATTAAAGATACACAATGCCACACTGGTTTCATTGTTACATCAGTTTTAGTTTGTTTGTGCAGTGTGATATTTGTATCAAAAAGATAACAGCTTGTCAAATGTAGTAGTAAAAGACTAGGCTTATGCTGTGTGCTAAGAAAACAAAATGAGAAAATTAAACTTGTATCTTATCTGAACTATAAGTACAAATGTTACAGTTTATAAACATGTCTGGTTCTTGGTATGTACACTTTGTACAATATTTGCATCTTACATACCGGTACTGGATAATGTACAATACATTATAAACTTGAAAGTTGTAGCAGAGTTCCAGTAAACAGGATATTACGCTGATTTGTACACCGGAGAATATTGTGCGTTGTAATTGTACAATAGCTTTCTGCATTCAAGCGTCTCATTGCATTGTTCACATTCCAGTGGGCTGAGGAATGTCTGGTCCATTGTTGCCCCCATTGTGTGCTTGTTCCGCTGATGCTGGACTGTATTGCATGTGGTGTGCTCAAGTTTGACCGGTATCATGGGATTGATTTACAGTTCAGCGGATTAATCACTGAAAACCAAAGGCTTTGGTGATGAATAGACTGCCACTACCAACCAAACATGCTGATGTTGTACAAACACTGTTGTTTGTCATAAATGTAGATTGGAGGTTTTGTTTGTAATTGTATATAATAGTGTAATTTGTAAAGATTTTAGGGTACTTACAATGTACTATTACATTAGGGTTGGGGGAGAAACTTCATACATAACAATCTTTGTCTGTTGATAATAACTACATGTACAAGTGGACAATGTACTTTGCATTACAGTCTGCAAAGATAGCATGTACTGTAGGACATACAATACTGGTTTGTGTAATTCATGGAAGTAAAAGATACAGAATAGACTAGCTTGTTACAGTGTGAGTGTACTGTGTTCTGTAAAGGAGTGTTCTACATACATGTATGTATCATGTATAAAACAGGTGTATTGTTACAATGTTTTCGTTTTGGTTATTTTTCCTTCAGCACATAATACACTTTATCTACTAGTAGTAACTATTTGAGCTACATTTTTGTTTGTTTTATTCCATAAGCCTGTACATGCAATGTAACTCGGTGTACAAGTTTTGTGCCTGTATTTCAATACTTGTTGCTATGTCACACAAGCCGTATGCTAAAATTTTGCAAGTCTTCAGATTGTTCGGATGTAGGCCCAAGTCTTTGTTGTAAAGGTACAACTACAGTGTAAAACATACTACATGTATGCATACAGAATTGGTCAGTACTGGTAAACTGAACATCTACAGCTGTACAATTATATTGAGTCTTATACAGATACATGTATGGCCCAATTTTGTATAGTGCTGTTATTACTTTATTAGCCAAAACAGGGCAAAAGACCTTTGATTGTTTTCGGAGTAATTCCTTGTTTTATAATCTTCAAGGGAACATAACTTACAGTTTTAAGGTGCAAGGATACTGTACAAGTTTAAATAATGAAAAAAAAAAACCACCAACCCAACAACTAGGTGTCTGACATTAATTTTTGTTTGTTTTGTTTGTGAGGGAAACATATGACCCAATATGTCCTTTCTGCAGTCTTGTACATGTAGTCTACATTGCACCTTTACAGTATGCTGTGCTGTTTATTACATGCTATGTTAAAAAAAAAAGGGGGGGGGGCATGGTGGATGTGGGACATGATAAAATAATGTGCTTACAAGTATGCTACCCTCTGCTTCATTCAGAATTTATTGCTGCTGGCATGTAAACCAACCAGCAAAAATCACAGCGCACTTGAGTGGCCATTGATAAATCTCAGGCTCTGTAATCACCCTGTGAAAGGGGAGCGCACTGTCACTTGATCTTCCGCTAATGCTTAGATGTCAGGAGCTGTCAGGACTGTGGTAATAAATATTTGGATCATTTAACCATGGCCTGTAGCCGTGCTACAACACAGATCTGTCAAGAGTGTTGGTGTTTGGCAGTCATTTTTGAAACATTGTCCCAATTCATTTTCTGGTACAAAGATGGTCAGTATCTACATGTATGTGTTCTTTCCATTTTTGAACACCAACATTTGGATACTTTGTCCAATCATGATCAAATCTGAATAATTTTAATTATTATTAAAAGATTGCGGAATCATTGATCTTGTGTGCTTATTCAAATCAGTCCTTTTCATAATATTCTATTTCTGAGAGCTCTACAATCATAAACCTTTACATTTAAAATGTCTACAAATAATAGCTTGAATAATCATCCAGTAACCGCTGCATGCCATGAGGATTAGAACCAACACTTGCTGTCGGGTGAAAGCTCGGTGGTCTACAGTAGTGGAGATGACGCCTGTCCGGTGATCAGGAGGTCATGGGTTCGAATCCCGCTCGAGTACGTACGCCCGTGATTTTTTATCATGGCTACTAGCACTACTAAAACACTGATCAATTCAGTGCTTATTTACGTCAATGCAGGGCAATTTGTCAATCATTTGCAAATAATAGCTTCTTGTGCATTACATTGCAATAATTGGCCATACCACTGTAGTGCCCCATCTACAAACTGTAAGATCTGTTGCATTACAATGTAAACTGTAAGTCTTGTCATGGAATGCAGCAGGCTGTTCTGTGTATTTATTGTACACTGTGGTAGATCCACAAGTGATGCACAGTGTGTAAATATGGCCTTCATCTGTCGGATTCACAATGTCAGACGAGAAGATAGAACTTGTACAATAAGTAGTGACATTGCTCTGTGATGTCAGTTGAGTGTGGGTCTTCATCATAGACTGTGCCAGCGTGCATCTGCGTGAAGATGATTTGCTGACGTTAGGGTCTCATGTTGCTGGGCAGCGAGTTCAGGCAAACATTGCCATGGTAACCATTTGTAGCATACTGGAAGTTTAACTACAGTACCTTTATACCTTGGTGTCACTGTATTCAGAGTACTACAGGGCTGTACGTCATCTTATTATGTGCAATATCTTGGTATCGGTATGTAGTCCCATGGGTGATCAGTTAACATCAGCTGTAACGTCTTGGCGGGTGATTATGAAGAAATGTCACAAACATTCCTGGAACAAACACATTAACTGTTGTAAAACCCATCAATGTGGGTATGCAGTCTTAATGTATCTGTTTTCTTCTCATAATGTTCTACGGTAGTTTCATTGCAGCCAGCAAGTCTCATTCTTGTGTTTACCTGGAATGGCAGTGTAAACTCCATCCAGTGTGTACACCCCCCACACTCATTTAACACACATACACGCGTACACACATACACACACCCAAACGCATACATTACACAAGCATTTTGAGACTGCATACAATGGACCATTGGTCCTTGAACAGTGGCCTCCTTTATTACAGTATACATGTACCATTGTACAATTGTATTGGTCTGCAAATATTATTGTGGCATGAATGAAGAAAATGGGAAAATTTTCCGTTTTTTTTAAAATGGTCAGTCATAAGAAGAGACTGGATATGCTTGGGGAGAATAATGGGAGTTCCTCATGAAATGTCCAGTTTTATAGTTAATGTGCATGAAAAGTCAAATCTTTGATAATACTTGTGATGACATCAGTATACACACATTACTAAGTTTGATAGTACAAATTTCTACAATGTACAGTACCGTGTATACTGTATCAGCAAAAATATGTCTACTTTACAGAGTTGTGAATTAAATGTACAAAAAATGTTATTTAATCAAAGCTTTAGAAGTTGCTCTGGTGGTATGATACAACAGTATCATAAAACAAATCCTGTCATACATTTTTCTTCATATTTTCTGAAGTAATCCTAATCTGTAAGATATGTGTTCATACAAGTGTAGTCAAAGATACTTGTAGTATGTCACCAAATTGAACTGCATGAATGCTATTAATTTGTAGAACAGGAATAGCTTTCTGCTGTGTTCGATCAATGTCAATTATGTTCCGTGAGAAAAGCGTCATGTGCAAGTTGATGATGGATGTTCTGTCGTGAAAGATGCCTTTGTCACCGTTAGACTGTGAGAGACAGGCTTTTTTTTCTTAGATTGTTTTTTTTTTTTTTTTTTTTTTTTTTTTTTTGACTTGTTCAATGTGAAATCCCAAAGTAATTGTTTCCTGAACTACTTCCTGGTCTTGTTCATCTCTGATTGTCGATTTCCTCCCGCCACCACCGGTCACATTTTCATCGCAAACGTGTCAGTCCGACAATTTCCCCCTTTGAGCTGGCAGCCGTAACGTGATCAGAATTTAAATGCTCCACATGTGACGATTTCCTTGTCTGAATCAGTGTCGAGTATTTTGGGATATCAGGGGAAACTAAAAAAAGAAAAAGAGAGAAAAAAAAGGAGATGAATCTTTGCATGATAAATGTTGCGGTCGTTCATGACTCAAGCAATATGTCAGTGATCTGTTTCACAATGTCACACGATGGAAATTTGACACTTGTATTAAAGGCAGCACTATCATTTTATAGTAAATACTACACTTGACACTAAACCCATTTGTTGACAATGATACACTTGACAGTATCCTTTTGATTGGGGAGAAATGGGCAGAACTCTGGGAAAACTAAGTTGTCTATGTCTGTGTTCAATCAGAACAGTTTTCCTTTGGCTGTACTCAGTTGAGTTCATTGCCTGTAAGTTTTTGTTAGTTGTCGATTTTTTGTTTGTTTTTTCTCTTTCACTCTCTTGGTGTTTAATTTTGTGAGGTACACTGCACTGTGATATAGACAGTCATAAGGAAGAAAATTACACAATTGTACATAATTTTTGTCATCAAAGAAAGATTTTACAGTACAAAGTTTTGTGATGAACACAAGTACATAATGTAGTACAAGCTGTATCTCTTCTTCTTGTAGTTCTACTACTACACAAGGATGTGGTGTATTGCCCTTAAACTTCCTGCATATTTTTATGACTGCTGGCAAGGTGGTCCACAACTTGAAATATGGGCATGTTGCAAGCTCAGAATCTGAAAATATTGCAGATATTGTACATTGTACAATGTATGTGCGCAAAAGCGCACATTACGAGCACAGATGTACAATAACTTTTGTACATGTAGTATGCAATTTTTGCAGCCTATCTTTCTTTTTCTATACATTTATTGTTCTCTCTTATGTTTTGCAGACATTTATATGATATTGGATGGCCTTGAGATTAATACAAGGAAATATTGGACGAGCTGTGCACAAATATTGGACGAGTCAAAGACGAGTCCAATATTTTGCTTAGCGAGTCCTATATTTCCTTGTATTAATCGAAAATAGGACGTCTAATATTATCATTATTATCCTACAGAGGATTTTAGCAAAGAATATTTTCACTTACCCTTTCTGTTTCAGAGTGCTGTATGGTCTCCTACTTAGCTACTGTACTTGATCCTGACATGGGGTATGGTACACTCTTCAGTGTTAGTTAATCTACTTCATTCCCTGATAAAACAGTGATCTATGTATCCATGGTAGCAGTCATGTTACTGTTAGGCCGAGATCTAGCTAATTTACACCAGAATTAGATGTTCTTGTATCCGAGATCTGAGACACAATTCACGCCACATCTTCCGTAGATCGTGAAAGATCGAATTACTCGTACACTGTACTGTAGTCCTATGGCCTACTGTACAATAGTACATGTTGCATACACATAACGTAACATGCATGCAAATGCAAGCGGCGGTGGCCGGCTACTTGTATATCGCGCGCGGGCTATCTAGCAGTAGCGCTGAGCTGATCAATCGTCGCCTTTGTTTTCATCAAACCTAAATTTAATTTCCTGGTATGAAAGTGATATTTTGAAAGATTGTATGCAAAACAATTTCAACTAATTGATATATGAAATTTGTTTGTATAAACACAGAATTGTAGAAAAAAAACGATGTTTTAGTTAACTCGTGATTGACCAATCACAGACGTTTTTCCTTCATATTTCATGTCATCTCGTATTGGATCTCAGCCAATCACAGTGCAGTTTATAAAAAACTGGGGGGAATCCCCCTCTTGCCGTCCAATATTTTAAATATTGGTCGCCTCGGCAAAAAAATATTGGTCGAGTTCAACCAACTTTCTAAGTGGGTCAGAAGTTATGATCTTCGTCGACAAAATAACACTTGTACACATGTATTTGGGCTCTAAAAATCCTCTGTATGGATAATAATTATATCTAAGTGCCAGGTACAATGTACTGTGATGTTTCTTTTGATTTGCACATGTTTGAATAAATTTTGAATACAGCGACACTGTACGGGCAATCCTCGCATGCTAACCTGGAAACATTGAACTGCACATTACTTGAATATGAGACCATTCTGAACTTAAAGCAAGTATTTTTCACACAACAATATGTAGATATACATGTATAATGTACTCTTCAATGAATCCCACAAGGATTGGAACAATCATCCCCCAGCATTCCCACTGCCACTAATCAGTTACTAGCCATCCCCTTTAAGTTTACGTAGGACTGTACCTGTACATTTTATTGTGGTAAAATCTTTAAATCTCTGGCTATCAAACCTTTTTGTACACTATAGGGAAATGGAAGTGTTTCTCTCCTCACCAATCTGAAATGCATTTTATGTCATCCATTAACTCTGGGAGTCATTGAGAACATACAGATGTATAAAATATTTGTATTGTTAAATCAATGTTTTTAAGTCATGATAACATTTGTGATATCTATATGATTGTATTTACATAAGATACTGTAGGTGCAATAACATTTCAGTGTGCAAATATTGCATTATCTGCATGAACTTTGAAGTCTTTGTTTCAGACAAACAAGTAGTAATGTGAAGTCACTCTTCCCCCCCCCCCTTTGCCCTTTCTTAAATGTCTTGTTTTAATGAACTTATTGTTTGTACTGTTAAGTCTTTCAAAGAAATTGCCCTGCAAAGTCGGTCAACCTACAGTGTATGCACAAATTTAACCTGTTCTAACCAAGAATGTACTGTATATTTTGCTTTTGAAATACAGACAGTGGTCTGCAAATGGAAGTCCAAAATATGTTGAAAAAAAGGTACTGCTTTATTTAGCTTTTGATAAGTTATGTTAAAGATCAATATTGTCCAAAAGGGTGTGACAAGTTTTAAATGCTGTGGTGATGTCATAGCTCTGCAAGTCTGGTTTGTTGTTTATCAATCATTCTTAGCTCAATCATTCTTGGCAGTTTAGCTTTCTGACTTGTCACTTTCAGATGGTCATTGTTGAAGTTTTGAAGTATGAGTCAACAGGGTACTGGCATGTGGTTTGTACCTTTTATTCAAGTGAGACTGCATTGAGGCTCTTCCAACGTTACTGGTATAGGTACTATAAAATTTAATTTGATATTTTCACGCTTGGCCGGGTAAGAAGAGTTTCGCCAGTTTTTAATTCCACGGGATCAAGACATCAACTACTGGAGCATATGGAAAGCAAAAACATTCACACGCTTTTATTTTCGTGCTAGTTTTTGGTTGCGCAAAATGCGCGAAAAATTTCGACTCCGTGAAAATTTCCATTTTTACAGTACAGGATTGTTAAGGTACATTGTACTAGCAGTCACCTACATTTGTACTAATATCCCAAATGCTTTTCATTGCATTGTTATCTTCATGATTACGTTTATGTGTGTCTGTGTGATTGTCTGTGTGTTCTACATTGTATGACCAGCAGGTGTAGGTGAAAATGTCCTCGCTTACCCCATGTGGCTGACAATGATGTACAATGCACATCAGTCACGTCCATATGAGGGACCAATTAGAATTAATGAGCCTTTAGAAATGTCATGAAACAATAAAGAGTTGGGTAGTGGGATGGCGGGTTTTGTAAAGTGCAAGTTTAGGGCAGAGTTTGGCAGTTGGATGTGGTGCTGTTCTAACATTAAAGGCACTCCACTGTGTACATTACAACTTGTATAGTCAAATGAACTTTAACACATGATAAATTCAGAACAGTTAAAGTTCAGTTATATACAGTTGTACATGTAGTGACAGATCTGGAAGTTTACGCTGTATAACAAGGTTCCGATGTTCACCTGAATCATTGGAATTGTAGTTTTCCATCATCAAACTTGATTTCTTCAAACAAATCAAAGAAAGTTAAAAAAATTATCTAGTCTGTTTGTAATCCTATAAAATGAAGATTTCTACACAAATTTATATGCCTTTTTTTGTGATGATCCTCATTGATCTACTTGTATATTAACTTCAATGAAACTTGTCTCACACCTGTCAGTTACCAATACAGTAGATCACATCACTTGCATTATTGAAAACACTGTTTGTTTTTGTACATTTTAAATTTTGTGCCTGGCTGTGTTTATTTTTTATTTCTTTGCTTTTTTATTTTTTGGTTGTTTCAGTAGTGTTGTGCTTACCTGCATCTAAAAAGTCTTGAAATGGCTCAAGGAGTTGAAAGAATTATGATGTACACACCACATGAACACCTTAAAGGGGAAGGCTAGTAACTGATTAGTGGGAATCAGTGGAAATGCTGGGAGATGATTGTTCCAATCCTTATGGGATTCATTCAAGAGTTCATTGTATATCTATTGTTGTGTGAAAATGATTTGCTTCAGAACGGTCTCATATTCAAGTAATGTGCAGATTAATGCTCCGTCACTGACCAGGGACGCTAACCTGGAAGCATTAAACTGCACATTACTTGAATATGAGACCATTCTGAAGCAAATCATTTTCACACAACAATACATATATAATGAACTCTTGAATGAATCCCATAAGGATTGGAACAATCATCTCCCAGCATTTCCACTGATTCCCACTGATCAGTTACTAGCCTTCCCCTTTAAGTATGAAATCCATATTTGCTGTGTATGGTGTTTCGGCATTGTTTAGTAATATTACACATTGTAAGTAAAAAAAACAAAAAACAAAACAAAACAAAAACAAAAAACATGACGAACTGAAGATGTACCAGTGTGACAGTCCTTTTCTCAGCATGTACAAATGGAAAAACTGTGCATTCTGAAAGAGAAAGGTTAAGCTACACAATGTACACTGTATGTAGTATTGTTTGTGGTTTTGTCTCTGCTAGGTCAGTTTGGGCCACTTTTAAAGATGAGGGCATGAAAACAAAATACAGAGGCAGATATTTTGTATGATACTTGTAGTTGAACACAAATCTGAGTCTAACCACGTCTGACACACACACTGTATCTATTTTAAGGTATTCTGTGTCTGGGGTACAGATGTGATGCATGGAAGGACAATTCAAATTCACCCCTAGTATCATTATATATATTTTTTTCTCATTGTCTGTGACCTCAAAAATTGGAGAGATCTAAATGCATTCCTTTCTACCACTCTCCCTGCTGACTTCAAGGAGAGGTATTTTCAAGGAGCTTTGTTTGAAGGTCCTTGGTATTTTTCCCCAGTGAAGCTGTGGTTGAAAAAAAGTGAGAGGTTGGAAAGTTTATAGTTGTCTAGCTGTGTATCACCTGTGGCTGAGACAAGTTCAGTGTTAGGTTCAGGATCTTGTTTATCAGCCTGGACAGGGTCTGAGGTCAAGCTGTCATTTTGGAAAAGGGGGTGTGGGCTGACCCCCTTATGACCCCACTCCCCCTTCCTCCACCCCCCCCCCCCCCCCCCCCCCCCCGCACACACACACACACACTCCATCCATAAGGGCTTTTTCACTTGTAAATTTTTGGCTAAGGGGGGGGGGGGGGGCCTTAGCCCCACCATTGGTACGGGACTATCCTTAGCACACTTTCTGTTTACACTCGTTTTTGCCAAAGTGGGCTAGCCCCACCGATAGTCCGGTACTATCTGGCCCTGCAAAATAGCAGGGTTAGCACCGCAATTGCGGTGCCAAGCAAGTGAGTGTAAACAGAACGAAAAAATAATCCGGGGCTAAGCGATGGAGACGAAGTCCGACCCCCACTGACCAATCAGAAACGAGGTAATCAAGTGCTGCCGGTGCGTGCGTGTACGTGTGCAGTGCACAGCGTAATCGTGAATATTCATGTGGTTTGGAAAGTCCGGGGCTAAGAAATACGAGTGTAAAAAGGTCAGTTTTCTCCTTAGCCCCGGACAAGAGATAGTACGGGACTAATTGGCCAGTGTAAAAAGCTGAAAAAATTGGTACGGGACTAACGATAGTCCTGGGTCAGAGAAAGTCCGGGGTTAAGAAACACAAGTGTAAAAACACTCTGGCACTGGTTTTGAGTTGGACCACCTCCCATGATTGAACTGGAGGCAGCTCCATGGAGTCACGGTATTGATCTTGCTTGATTAATCTGATGGAATGCGTCAGTCATGCGTACTGAGGTCAAATCCTTCATAACCGTTATGTCACAGTGCCATTGACTTTGTACACACACAAAAAAAAAACTTGCGAAAGGTTTTGACAGAGAGTTAATATGTGGATGTGATGTAAAATCTCCAGTATTGTACATGACAGCAGTTTCATTATGTCTGAAATAATACCATTTCGTAAGTTTATATGACATACAGTTTGTAGAGTGCGTGATAGACTGTATTATAATTACTAATTTCATTCATCATAATATGCAATGTAGGCCTACGTATTGTATTCTTCTGAGGCACTGTGAAGGGAAGTTACAGTAGAGGGGGGGGGAAGCTGAAAAATGGTATGAATAGGGCATTCATTGGCCATTTTTATATAAAAGGTGAAAGTGATCTAATTTTGATGATGAGGAGTTACGCCTACATGTACCACTATCATAGCCAAGGCACCGGTTTTGCATCTAGCCCATGTTTAACCCGTTGAGGACGGACTGATTTTGCTTCAACACGCATTTCCCATAGACACCTGCCCGAGTATACTCGGGACTCGTCCTCAACGGGTTAATACATTGTACTTACATTGCAGTATTGATTAATATACTTACGGTGTATGTGACAGCCACCAATTTTTAATCACTTTGCTGGGTATCATTCATATATTCATTTCAAATATGTTGTGGTTACACACATGATTGCTAGAATGCCACTTTTCATTCTCTTGAAATGTGATTTAATTTATAGTTGTTTTTTTTTCCTGTCAATGCACCCTCAAAGGTGTGGTATTAGAATTTGTAGCACTTAAGGCACACTGATCCTTGTTTTATACTGCATTCTTTAAATGCAGTATCTTAACAAGTTGGGGAATATGCAATAGCCACATTGGTTGGTTGTTACTGGACACATACATTGTGTATGTAGCGCTAGCAAAGTTGTTGCACTTTATAATACACGTGTATGTCGTGATTTAACTTCCACGTTCAAACTGCAAAATTACATTTGTAACTTGCAGTAGTACTGTAAAACATGATATATTCGCGGCATGAATTTTTCGCGAATTGGAGCCGACGGCCTTTTTTGCGGCATGAAATTTTCGCGAAATGCCACTGGCATTCAATGCATATAGTGTAGACAAGAACTTTCGCGTGCATTTTAATTTCGCGAATCTTGGCGCTCGCGAAATTCGCGAAATTAAAATGCACGCGAAAATTCCTCGTTTTACAGTAGTTTATGCAACTGTACGGTGTCTTGTTTCCTATTGCTTTTATTTCGCTACTATTCAATTGATATTACAGTTTGCATATACAATGTATGGACAAGTTGAAATATTTACCGGATAATGATATTTAACATACTCATGTCCCCTTGTACTGTCCATTTGCACCATGGAAATTATGATTTTGCTATTCTGTCAAAGTTTTATGCATATGAAACAGAACAAGCAAGAAAAGTTTTTCTCTCTTCTTCCTCCATTTTTATCTTCAACCCATTGAAGACTAGTCCCCAGTATACTCGGGCAAGTGTCTATCGGAAATGCATATGAAACAATAGCAGCCCATCCTCCATGGGTTAACTTGAATCCTGTTGAGTGTTGTGTTGTGTATGTACATTGTACACATCTTATTCATTATCTGTATCACCATGTGGACTTTTACCGGCCTTTCATTGCAATTTTATGTCATTGCAAATTTAATGCAATGCCATTATGCATGCACAGAACAAACACTACGATACAGATGTACAGGCCTGTACATAAATTTGTATACAGATGTACTATGCCCAGTGTGTTGAAGAAGGAGCCCACTCGACATTGCAGTTCTGCAGTTGGTTGACCCGACTTTCTGGACTGTCTCGCCTATTCTTCGGCAGATGACGAGTAATCTAGTTGGAATGTGGGATTGTTTGATGAAATGTGACATTTTAACCTGCGTCAAGGAGCAGCCAAGATTACTATACTTCATGCACGGCACTTCACCGCAGTGTGTAAAAAAAAAAAAATGGTTTGACCATAAATGGAGATCCACAGGGTATACTTGTACAATGTGACTTGTACCAACTGGTCTCACTTTTATATCTCTATAAAGTGCACATAAAACAGAAGTCAAATCCCATCCAGAAATATGTGGGGAAGTATAAAATCAGAATTGTATCATAAAAGTGTATAGATTGTACCCTCTAGTTTTATCACTTTTCCACATAATTCCTACACAAATTAAGCAGGGTATGGAACAGTCTTCAAACTGTACATTGTATAATCCTTTATATCAGATTTAGTGCCCGGGCGTGCCCAGTCAAGAAATTTTCGTTTTCATTTCATCATATTTCTGCCGAATTTCTATTCATGCATCCCTGTTGTCTTTACATTTACATGTTGTATCACCTGTCATTTATAAGCAGGGATGGCGAAAAGTTATTATCATTTATGACATATTGTGCCTTCCTTAGAAAGTGGCTGGTGAATATGCAGTGAGACACAAGTCATTAAAAGCTAGTTTGTAATTAGCTCATGGGTACGTTGGTACAAATGACCTTTCTTTCTTCTCAGTTGGTTAGGCACTTCACTTGTTTTCAAAGCAACATAATGCGTACTGGTAAGCTTGCCCGGCGTAACAATTTATGGAATTTGTGATAAACAATTAAAATATTCTGCATAGCGAGACCAGGTGACCAAAACAGTCCTTCAAACAACCCTCGAGGGTTTAATTGTTTTGTATTGAATGCATTAAGACATATTTTTATTCATACTGCCACATCCATGCTTCCTGTCAGGTGGATTTATTGGCAAATGTACCATTTACAAACATTGCATAAATGATCATTATATGACAGATGTTTATCTTAGTGAATTTAAAAACCATCATGTGTTTGATACGAATGACCTTTTTCTGCTCATGCACAAAGTAGAATTAGTTTGTATGGTGTATGAACTGGCTTTACAATGTATAGGCCTATTGTCTTCCTTTCTGCCCAGCAAATCCGGTTTGATACAATCCACACATGTTTCAAATATTTTCAAGTGGTGGCATTGAACAGGGTTCAAAGGAAATATTGAGACAGTTGTGACTCGATTCTCTGGAACCTCATTGGTTGTGTTGATTTAGAGGGAATGTGGATGTACAACTGTATACATGTACATGGTTGGACGAAGGAGTACCAAGTATCAATGAAAAACATGAGGACAACTGGATTACATTTGTCTGTGCTATATCCTTGTTAGACTACTGTACATACACTATACCATGTACATTGTAAAATGCATTTCAGGAATTGTTTATGAGTTTGGTCAGAAGGTCTTTTAGTGGACTCCCTCCATGTGAGGTGTGCATCAGGTATTTCTTTGAGTATATTTTGTTTAGGCCTACAATGTAAATGTACCTTGTATTGTGTACCCTCAACACTAGGTCACAAACGTATGCTACATGTAGCTGACGCGCATTGCCATTACACTCTTTGACATTGGAGATTGGGCACTCATATTTGTTAGTGAGCGCTTTCCAAACTTGCTGTATGTGAACACGATTGGTTTCAAAGTCTTGTTCTGCATCATGTACATGTATGTAGATGCCGCTCACTTAAAACCATAAATATCTAAATGGTGGTATCTGAGCTTTTAGCAAGTGGGTGTGTAGATGATCCTTCTAGCAGTCACCAGATGGTAGTCTCTTTCTTAGACCTCATTGGAGCGAATTGAGTACTCAAACTGTTCTGTCAGTTGTACACACTGTATATCTCGCAGTTGAAAGATTGTCTTTGTATGGCTTCTTCATTGTTTACAGAGAGTCAGATCTTTGCCTGGTACTGTAAAATGTGCAGGTTTTTTTTTGTGGTTATATTTCTGGAATTTATTGATCAGAAAAACAAGGCATTCTCATTTTCACAATATTCTCAGACTGCTTACACGACAAAGTTTGTAATTCTTACGTAAAAATACAATTGTACAGACTTACAATCTGGATTTTGTGTATTGATACAGTACAACATATGTGTGAACATCAATACCCGAAGTCATACACCAGTAAAACCTTGGGAAAAAGAAAAAAAAAAATGTTACAGAGGATGGTACAAATGCACTCAAAAAAGCAAAATGCACACATACACACACATACACACATACACACACACATACACACACACACACAGACACAGAAAAAAAAAGCAGACGAAAAAGCAATCGTGACATTTGATTTAAAAAAAAGAAGAACAGGGAGGTAAAATTAGACTGCCTCATGTAAACATTTGCAATTGACTTTCGTGTGAATAAGTTTGCCAACCCTGGGCTAAAGGTGTGTAATCTCTCAGTTTCTCCATTGGGGGTGGGGGGGGGGGGGGGTGGGGAGGCACTAGCCACTGTAAACATTGGAGCCAGACAAAGCAGTAAATTCATCACTAGAAAAGAGAACAAATGAGATTAAAGGACAAGTCCACTATAGACATGTGGATTGAGTGAATGCAGCAATGCTAGTGTAGAACACATCAGTAAGAGTTTGAGGAAAATTGGACAGCACATTCCAAAGTTATGAATTTTTGAAGTTTCTCCTCAGTCACTGCTAGATGAGAAGACTACACTTGTGATGTCACATGTGTACAATGATATAAAGAAAACAAAGATTTTTTTTTTCACTTTTCTCACATAATAAAAGAACCCTTAACTTGCCTCTTTCAGAAGGCAGGGGGAATATAAATATTACCCATAACATACAGCAGTGACAGGTTGATGAAATGTGCGTTTTTTTCAAAAAATTGAATTCTTTGAAATTCTCTTTATTTTTTCCTTATATCGTTGTACGCATGTGACATCATACACTGTAGTAGTCTTCTCATCCACAGCGACTGCACAGATAATTTAAAGATTCATAACTTTTGTACAAATTGTCAGATTTTCCCCAAACTTTCACTAATGAGTTCTAATAATATTGCTGCATTCACTTAATCCACATGTGTCTGAAGGTGAACTTGTCCTTTAAAAGGGTGCTGATTTTTTTCATGACTGCAGTTTATTCTGTGGAAGGAACAGTCAGGGATACATTGTACTGCACTGGACATTAGTTTTGTCTTCTTTTTTTTTCATGCTTGCATGTGAAATGTGCAGCACATGTGCAGTGTGTTATTCAAATGCTTCAGTACAGACTGTAACTCATCCCCTAGATGAGTATATTGAATCTCAACTGCACATTTATGAAGAGCTTCTTTCCAAAAGGTGTGAAATCCACTTTTGGTGTTTTTGAGTATTACTAAATCAATTTTTTTTTTCATTTCACCACATTCAGTTTTTCTACTCCTCAAGACCTTTTTACACAGTGAAGAAATGTTATCATACATCATTGAATTGGTATTATAAGAAATCCTGATATTGCATTTTTTTTAAAGAAATATTTCAAATTAACATTTTTATGGATAAAGGGCCATTTGGAATTTAACATGAATTTGTTTAATACCCATTTTTTTGCACTTTTCCTCAAAAAAATGACAATTAGCTCTACAGGTTATGATATTCTCAAGTCAATTAAGAACCTTTTCATGAAGATATCTTGTTTTCGATGAATTATGGATTTATATAATTGTAGCTCCTTTTGGAATTGAGCTCGTCATATATTGGTTCTGCTAATATCAGCTGAAGTCAGGAGCCTCTGTGTAATGCTGAACTTTTTAGATGAGGATGATCAACACTGCAGACTTGTCATCCATCATAATGGAAACCTCATACCGGTATCTCACGATCAGCAGATTTGGAAGATGCATTCTTGCATGATGATTGTGTGATGGTGAGAGAAAAGGGGGGGGGGGGTGGTGGGCAGAGGGAGAGAGAGAGAGGGAGAAAGAGAGAAGGGAAAGAGACAGAAAGAAGGTGATCACTGATGAGATTGAGAGAGAGAAAGATAAGAGAAAGATGGATTCAATTACAAAGGTATTAGACAGATGAAGAGGAAGAGATATGAAAAGAAAAGAGATGAGAAGAGAAAGAAGAGAAGAGAAGAATTGGAAGAACATGAGTATTTCTTTGTTTAGTGTGTATTGCGTTGTTTGTTCCCTTCTAATCTAAAGATTGATCTCCTACAGTAAAAATATGATGAAATGACAACTACAGTAGAGTGCCAGCTGTTAGCTTAAATACTACGTCATCCATCTTCGGGGTGATTTAATGAAGTGGCCATGCCGGTCTGTTTACGTGGTCTCTGGTCCGGCTGCAGGTGATTCATGAAGTGGCCTTTTTCGCTGTCACGCCCAATATCCAAACAATCATGGCATTGAATGTGGGTTAATTATTCATCGTACGATGTGTGATACTGCAAGGGGAAGTTTGGGGGGGGGGGGGTGAGGGGAATTTCCCCTAGAGGCAGAGGGATGATACAATGATGAAATAGGAACAAATCATGCAGCTGGAAATATGCATTGTCCCTTGGATTGAGTAATGAGCTAGTAGACTAGCTAGTAGCTTGTAGCTGCACATACATACATTTTTACCAGTACACATTCTTTTTTTTTAGTGATGCAGATATTCCATGCGAAAAAAAAGAAATTATACGCAACAAAAAACTAAACAAAAAACATCAAGATCAATTCAACATTGTTTAATTAAAATGTGTTCATTGATAATCTTTCTAGAAGGAATTTGTAACAACTTGAAGTACAAGTACATTTCGTTGTACATGTATTAAACAACGCGTTGGCACGTAAACCTAGTTGTGTACTGTACATGTCCGACTTAGAAACTCTGCCAGTTGGTAGCCACCATTGGTATGCATAGGTAAGGTTTTGTGGTAAAAGGGGCAAGGGAAGATATTCAATTCAGCAGTAGGCCATTTATAAATATGTGTGCAGTCCTTTTCTTTTGGGTTACCACTCAATATTTCATGCAAAGGGTACCTGAAATTTGTGATAACCATGCAGTGCACCTCCTGGTAACAATTCAAACACAAACTTTGACTTTACTATCATTATTATTTACCATTATTACAATTATACTAATTTTTATAAAAATTCATGCAAAAGTCTTAATGCTGTAGAGTCATTACTCAAAAATATGCTTGTGTTATTCAAAGTGATTTGTCATTTTTTTTTTTAAGTACTTGTAACTCACTATCAACTATCTTTGATCATTTCTGCCACAGCCGGACTTTTACATGTACATCTGGTCGTGTGTCAGACACCGGCTCCGGAAAATCTTGTGTATTTGGGAGGATCAGGACAGATAACAACGACTGCATATTTCAGACCACGTGGAGAGATGGTGTTCCAATTTAGGACTTGCACAGGTGGCGAGATCTTCTCGCAGACGAAAAATTCGCAGTCGATTGCGGTTAGCATCGGCAGTGAAGATGGCGCCATGACGATCAGGTGGAACGACGGTAGCGGGGAGCAAGCGGTCACGGTCGGAGCGGGCTTCAACGACAACGGATGGACGATGGCGGAGTTCTTTTTCAATGGGGAGGCGCTGGTGCTGGTGGTGCGGGACGAGACGGCACGGGTCGGCACGGTGATTCGGGACTCGTCCCTGTTGGGCCTGGATCTCTCCGGGACAGACCTGGTGGTAGGGTCGGGATTCACCGGATGTCTGGAGGAAGTATCTGGACTCGGCCTTGCAGGAGCCACAAATTGGGCAGATGTCATGTGGGGAGAGTGTGCTCTGGAAAACCAGTATGACTGTGGCAAGTACCTCATTAAATCTACCCGAGCATGCATCCCTTTGATTAGATCAGTGACCCCTTTAATCCCCCACCCTTCTCCTAGAAGGAAATAAGACACAAGGGATAAGTACTGTGAGCAAATATAAGAAGTGACAATTAAATTTAGGAGGTGTTAAGGGTTTTTTGTGCCATACAGTGTTTTAAAATCTCATGAAAAAAGCTTACCGTATCTTGCTGTAGTTCTGTAATATATATAAAAGATGAAATTTGCAAAATATGATATGGGTAGTTGGCTCTTAGTGTCAATCTAGAGTTGATCTTGGTGTGTTTTAAAATGATTTTAGAGAATGTAAAATAGTATCTGATGTATATTTGTTCCAGCACAGTTGTAGTACATTGTAATAATGCAAATACACGTATCTTACATGCACTGTACTTAGAGACAACATGCAAAAAGGAAAAAAAAGTATGCAAAGTGTTTTTGCAGGGCTTTGACTTTTGCTTACCACTTATGCTAATGGGCCAGAGGATCCGTTTATGTTGGAAAATTGGGAATTAATGCGTAAGCATGACCCTTTTCTTCTCCTACAGGTACACAGGACCCATGTCGCAGCCAGCCTTGTCAGAACAACGGGGTGTGTAGGACGGAGGGGAGTGACTTTGTTTGCCAGTGTCCGTCGAGGTTCAATGGGACACTTTGTGAAAACGACCTGGGTACGTGATGCTAGTGCAAAAGCGGTTCTTTTTGTCTCTCTTGAATTGCGAGTCTAGATACAGATTGTGAGGTTGTATTGACTCTATTCCCAAGTTTTGCATGTTTAATCTATTTGTGAATTAATTGATTCATTCATACATGTACATGCAAAATTTGTTTTATGCTTTTATTTCATGTATTGATGGCTCTGATTTCTGCATGCTTGCTGACGATGAGATCCATGGATGTTTGAATGAATAGTATACAAATAGTGAATGGTCACGACTGCGCTGGTACAAGATTTTGCAAGAGGTGAAAGATAGAGGCGCTCTGTTCAATGAGGGAAGCTGAGTTGAATAGTGTGCCTCATCTTTCACTGACTACGAAATCTTGTTCCATTGTACGAGTAAAGACCATACACTATTTGTTTCATACAACACCTCGAACGTCAATGATGTGGTCCACACAGATTCTTGAATATAGCACAGAAATGACAACCATTTTCCGTGAAAGACGAAGGAGTAGCCGCAGTCACAGTCATCGTGTACGTCATATGTATGGGCGGAAGCCGATCGGTTGAAGTTGTTTACAAACATGAGTGACAAAAGTATGCGCTTGTAATTGTTGAGTGAGTGCGGCAAATGTTTGTTAACTCTGACATCAGAGCCGTGCAATGGAACAAAAACTTTGAGTCAATCGTGTGTTTAGCACGGGAGTCAATGGAAATAGGTGATGTCAGCCATGTGCTATCCATTTTTGCTCGAACAAAATTGGACGGCTGACAGCCACAGCATGCAATGGAACTTTTAACCAAATGTCATGTGATGGGCAATCGACCAATCAGATAGCTACATTCTAATTAGGTGTTGTATAACATATGGTGTTGACAGTATGACGCTGCCAGCCATTCTGAAATTTCTTGTCAGTAGGTGTTCTGTCACTTGTTAGAATGATGAGAATAAGGGGGTGGATCAGTGCCATTGACAGCTGTCCAAGTTAGCCAAAGGGGCAAAAAATTAACGAGGAATCTTTTTTAATAGTTTTATGACAGATAGTGTGGTACTTTCCAGGGTCAGGGAAGATGTAATGTGAATGTGTTGTCACATGGGTACATGGGATCAGAATCAAGAATTCATTTGATGTTGTACTGAGATTCTGCAGAAGGTTAACTTGAGTTTGACATGGGTGTTTACCTGTTTTTGTCAAACACCCATTTTTTGCTCAAACAGGCCATCTCAATTAGGCAGTGGTACTGTGAGGATTAGAATGATGGGCACAGGAACTGATCATTGTGAGTCTGCATGTTCGAGATCCTTGCATTTTTGTTGTCCTTTTTCATATACGACTATAGGTCCACTATGCAACGATTCTGAATTCCAGCTGAACTGCGTAAATGGGACATGCGCAGAGGACGGGATCTCCAACGGAATCCTCTGCTTGTGTGAGCCGGGCTTCGGCGGCTCGCTGTGTGACGAGGCCTCCACTGCTTGCGACAACGACCCTTGTGCTAACGGGGGCACCTGTCAGACCAGTTCTGGTGCAGGCTCGGGGTTCCTGTGCTTCTGCGCAGCAGGTACTCACAGAGGATACAAGACCACTTACCCTTTTTTCGATGGTGGTGGATTGCTCTTGAAGGGTGGTGGATTAGTGTTGGGGTGGGGAATGGAAGAATGAAGAAGGGGATCTTTATTCACCTTTCTCTTCATTCATGTATTTCGTATATGGAATGCACAACTTTTAAATGCTAATTATGCCTGAAGATATTTGAGAACAGAAATTGCAGAACTTAAATGAGTGTGTGTGTGTGTGTGTGTGTCGTCTGAAGGATTTAAGAACAAAAAGTGATTTTAAAGTCATTGATGTCGAGCAGATTGATGATCTTCTCAAGTCTAATTGTGAATGTTTTTCTGTGAAATTGACAAGGCACATGTTTTATTTCTCCGTCATAGTCGTCTCCATCACAAGCATAATTCAAGTGGTTTTTGGAGAGTGCTTGTGGAGATGAGTGTTTAGAGTAACTGAGTAGCTTTCACTTCATATAATGGTGGTAGCATTATACATGTACAGTACCATGCATTTTCCAATGTTGACTTCAGACAATCTCAGTAGTAATGCATTTGCTACAATTTGTATATCAGAGTCCACCACTAACTTTCTTTCTGCTGGCCATTCAAACTGATAAAAGAGATTTTTGTTCAACTAATGCTGAGTAGAAACGGGGCTGTTGAAAACTGAGTATTGTTTAGATTTCAGTGGCACAGGTGCCAACTGTATCCCCTTCTGCTTTCCCAAAGACTACTAACACTCAAACTACCCCCTGAGAAATACATGTACACTTGTAGAAATCTGGGGGGAATGTATTGGTTGACCAGATCAGTGTTATGTTGCAGAGCAAAGCCATTTAAACAGTGATATAAAAGCAAAAGAATTTAAAAAACAATATGTTTTGCTGCTGCTTGCCCCCTCAGGTTATAATGGATCTACGTGTGATACCAACATTGATGACTGCGAGGTAAATCCATGTTTAAATGGTGGTACATGCCAGGATGCTGTGAATAACTACAGCTGTGATTGCACCTCTACGGGGTACACTGGCTTGCGGTGTGAGCAGCCCGATGACGAATGCTCCAACAGCCCCTGCCAGAACTCGGGCGTCTGCACCGACATGCTTGGCGGCTACTACTGCAACTGCACGGCGGGTAACTACGGCGTTGACTGCACCGAGAACCTGTGCTCCTACGCAACACCGTGCCAGAACGGCGCCACTTGCACCTCGGAGCAGGGGGTTATCAACTGTACCTGTGCAGCTGGGTTCGAGGGGGACCTCTGTGAAATTAACATTGATGAGTGCGACCCTAATCCTTGTCAGAATGGCGGTATCTGCCGTGATGGCGTGAACGGATTTGAGTGCTTTTGTCCCAATGAGTTTGAGGGTGAAACATGTGAAATTGACTTGGACACTTGCTCCGCCCAGTTCAAAACATGCGAGAACGGAGCGACGTGCGTAGATCTCGCACAGGGCCACAGGTGCGACTGCGCCCCCGGCTACACCGACGCCACCTGTGGGACGGACATCGATGAGTGCGAGTCCTCCCCCTGCGTCAACAACGCCACCTGCAAGGACCTGACAAATTCCTACGAGTGTCAGTGTGCGGCAGGCTTCAACGGCACAAACTGCGAGCAGAACATCAACGAGTGCGCCTCCAACCCCTGCAGCAATGGGGGCGAATGCATCGATGAAGTTGATGGGTAAGGATGCTCTTCTTCTAGACCCAAAGTTCCGCTGGAATTTTTTTTTTCCAGTGACTGCAGTGAGTGTTTCTGTTTATGCTTCCGTAGACATGTGTGGATATTTTCCCACTTTCAAAAGCCTGTCAATTGAAATAGTAAGAACCTAGTGGCATGACTTCACATTTGCCATACCTACTTTGCCAACCAACACAATGCCTTTTCAAATATCATACACATCCTGATTTTTTTTTTTGTGCCATCTTTAGCCACCCTCAACTCCACCCCATTCTCATAGCTTTCATGCCACTCCTTTCATAGGCAATCACATTAGCCATTGGATATCATTTGGAGACCAAACTTGATCATTAGACATTAGAAATTTTGTCACCTTTAGCTCCTCTCAGTTCCCTCCCTCCCAAAAAAAATAGAATAAATAAATGAATAAATTGGGAGTATTAAAGAAGCAAACAACCTCAAACAATCTCCATGTGTGTCTCATGTCTCTGCCTGGAACATTACTTGTATCAGGGACATTTACAATGTATTTCCTTGATTGGGTGATCTTTTTGCAAATGTAAGGCTGGCATTATGTGAAAATATTTAAAGGCATAATTTACCATTTGCAGATGAAACAAAACCCACCTTTAGTGCTTCAAAACAGTTCTAAGAGGTGGGTTAGGGATAGAAACAACCAATGTAAAAATGTTAATCAGTATAGTCAATGTTAAATATATCCAAAATATGAGCAACAGTTGTAATTTAATTGTTTCTAGAATAAACCATCCACAGTTACATATGGTTTATTGAGAAAAATAGTAATGTCTCCTTACATTGTAGGCTTTATTGCAATTTTTTATTTGGTAGAATGTTTTGTAATACAACTGACCTACACATATGCATCAAGTGTGATAACTTGAACATTTTGTAAATCACTGCTCTCAATGGTAAGCAGGACCTTTAATTGTAAGTTGGAATCTCAGTGAGACAAAGAAAACCAGAACGTTGTTGGCTGTCTCTATCTGTCATGAGTTTTGATTTTTAGTGTGTACTGTGCAGTTAGACAGTGATACTCGAAGAAATGTCAACCACTCATACAGATGTACGCACAGTCACACAGTTAAGCTTACGTAGAAATGTGCAATGATTAAAAATGATAATTGCAGTGATTTTTGTCATTCGTCACTGTTTGTATGAACTTTTATTGGTGATGGAGTACTGCAGGCTCTTTTTGTCTGTTATATCGAGGCCTTTAATATGGGCGAGCGCTTTAAAGGACAAGTTCACCTTCACAGACATGTGGGTTGAGTGAATGCAGCAATATTAGTAGAACACATCAGTGAGAGTTTGAGGAAAATCGGACAACCTGTTCAAAAGTTACAAATTTTTGAAGTTTGTGCTCAGTCACGGCTGGATGAAAAGACTAAGTAAGCTTGTGATGTCACATGAGTACAACGATATAAAGAAAGAATAAAGAAAATTCAACATACGAGTATTTCCATTTTTCTCGCATACCAAAAGAACCCCTGACTTCTCTCTTTCAGAAGGCAGGGGGAATAATATTACCTTTAACATATGTTAGTAGCAAGTCGAAGAAATGTGCACTTTATTCAAAAAGTAAAGTTTTGTGAAATTCTCTTTTTATTTTCCTTATATAGTTGTGCGCATGTGACATCATACACTGTAGTAGTCTTCTCATCTAGCAGTGACTGCGCAGGCACTTAAAATATTAATAACTTTTGAATGGATTGTCCGCTTTTCCTCAAACTTTCGCTGATGTGTTCTACTAATATTGCTGCATTCTCTCAATCCTAATGTATATGAAGGTGGAATTGTCCTTTAAGTTTCTGAGACTCTAATGGAGTTGTTCATTGTGCATTCTTCAGATTGATTTGATTTAATTTAATTTATTTCTGCTTTTTTCACAAAGTTATACAACATAACAAACAATTTTCCAATACTATTCATATTATATCCCACACAAGATGAATAGAAATACAGTCATAACGTACCAGTTATGAAATATTGTATATGTAGATTATGATCATACAAAAAACAATTGGAAAATCGTTGATTATTCAGTCGAGTTAATAAATACAAAATGCAGGAGACCGTTGTCTTAAGCTGAAGCTTGAGTTGGATGGCGGCCTCTTTAGTTTGATGCATTATCTGTTCTTATTACACATGTATAAAAACACACATGCACACAACCCCTTCCCCAAACAATAAGAGGTTTCTTTCTCAGCAGTGCCAAATTTATTTTCAAGATGTTTGTGATTTGAACCTCAGCACTAGCTGTCTTTAAAGGGGATGGCTAGTAACTGATCAGTGGGAATCATTGGGAATGCTAGAGGATGATTGTTCCAATCCTTGTGGGATTCATTAAAGAGTGCATTATATATCTATTGTTGTGTGAAAATCATTTGCTTCAGAATGGTCTCATATTCAAGTAATGTGCAGTTTAATGTTTCCAGGTTAGCGTGCCTGGTCAGTGACGGGGCATTAATCTGCAAATTACTTGAATATGAGACCGTTCTGAAGCAAATCATTTTTACACCACAGTAGATATATAATGCACTCTTTAACGAATCCCACAAGGATTGGAGCAATCATCCCTCAGCATTCCCGCTGTTTCCCACTGATCGGTTACTAGCCATCCCCTTTAAAGCAATGCCTCTCTCGATTATCTGTCGAGAGCTGTCTGCTCTCACATGTGCTATTCTTCACATCATTGCTGTCATTTTGATTCATAGACAATACTATGTTTGACATGAGTTTGCAGTTCATTTACAAAAGGGGATTTGCAGAAGCCATTTGTGCTCTTTTCTATTTGGTGCAATGCTCTTTATGATTTCAGGCTGACTGCTTTCATTTCAAATGAATGATGCATCGTGTGAAATCTATCCATTTCATTAAGTGTTCATGGAGGATTTACATAGGTATAAATGAAAATCTTTTGCTTGATCCTTTTTTCAAAATTTGGATGAAATGGCACCATCACATTGGTGGATTGTCACTGAACGAAAATACCACACAGTAATATTTGAATTCTATCCTGCAAATTGCCTGTAGCGGTGATCTTTACCGGTAATTAAGAGAGAGAATTGATAATGTACGTTAATATTCATACAGTGAGAGAAAGAAAAAAAAAGCCTCTTGCAATGTGGTTTGTTTCTGCTGCTTTCTCATATTAAAGCACACTCATTTGTAGAGTTGAAAGAATTGCAAATGACGGAACAGAAACAGTGTGCTCTAGCCCCGATCTGACTAATATTGCAATTTCCAGGTTTTTCAAACACAAGATCAAGCAGATGGTTAAAAAAAAAAAGTTTCTGTTCCTCCATCATAGTCCAAATTCCAGTCTTTTCTCTATATGTACCTCTGCCTCCCCTTTTTTCCCATTTCCTCCTTTTCCCGAGTTTCCTCCCCTTCAATTGCCCAATCATTTTATTTTGTGCATCTGTCATTCTTCTCGCCTCCTCTGTATAAATGTTGCGCTGCAGATCTCGTTCTGGGTAAGTGACTGCGTTGTTGTTGTTGTTTTTCCTATGTGTATATTCTTCCTTTGTTTCCATAAGTTTTGCCCTCTTAAGCCACTCTCTTCTGCTACTTCCATAAATTCTAAAGTTTTCTTTAAGTTTGTGGTCTGTTGTTTGTGTGTGCAGTGCTTCTGAATAGAATAGTGAGAGGGCAGCATGGTGAAGAAATAAACAGACAAAAGAAAGTAGTTCATGGTTAAAAGTGAGTCACAAAAAGTGGTATTGCGTGGTAGGTGGTAAAAGGAGATACTTTTGCATGATTCAGGAGAAAAGGGTGAGACAGACTTTGACAGGTTGCGGTGGGAGAAAAAGAAAGGGGATGGTATTGGTGTCTTCTTTTAACACAGGAAGATAGCTGGTCGACACGTTGTGCTGAGGATGGAAAGAGTTCTCTTTGAAATACCATCAGGATTGCCCCCGCTGCTACTGGCTATATCCCATGATACATGTACCCCCTCTGCTGTCACCTTTTTCCCATCATGCACTGCCCCTCTCACTGTTCTTTTCTGAAGTACTGTGTGAACACAGAACACTGCAGACTGTGCCAGCGGTACACCCTGGTATACAAAATGTCCCCTACAGGGAATATTTGATGAGAATGCAATAATCTCTTCCTTTCTGTGTTTGTACATTGCACAAGTAAACAAAGAAGAAGAAGAAAGAAAGAACGAAAAAAAAAAAGATGGCTGCAGTGTAGCACGAGAGTTAGTATGCAAGTGCACAGGTTCCTGGTAGCCCAAAAGTTTGCGCTGTTTCCTGGATTGTGGTAAACAGTCTTGTGGCAGCTTGTAGTGCAGGTTGTATTGAATTCTGCATATCGACAAGTATTGCCAGTTGTGGTATTAAGGATGAAAAAAAGCTCTTGAATCTCAAGTTAACCTCTTGAGTGCCCATGTACAGTTTACACCATGCCTGTGGGGAACCTGGTTACTTCTCTACAAAGTTTAAGGGCTTGCAGACTCTCGTAGGGCGGGGGTCAACTCCAGCCTGCCAAGATGCCTCATTTTCATTCAGCTGAGCCCCCCTCCCTACCCCTCCCCCCCCCCCCCCCCCAACTTGGCCAGTCTCTATGTATACTGTTTAAATAGACAAATCCATTCGGCTGTAACAGTGTGGAGATTCCCATGCATTGCAAATACAGTATACCAGTGGGAAAAGGAGAGGAAAGGAGCACTGTGCGTTCCCTGTCTAAATCTGCATGTAAAATGTATGCCAGTCTGGGAAGGGATCATACCATTAGGGTGAACAAAAAGCCACAAAGGTTGTAGTAGAATGGGGGGGGGGGGAATCCTTTCCCAGTATGCATGATAACTTTGGTAAATGAAGTGTTTGAATAGGCAGGAAAGAGAAAGTTTCGTCATAATGAAAGAATGCATGAGAAAGTTCTGAAATGTCCGTGACCTGCTCATTTGAAATACAGTGCACTCCGTTAAAATGAACATGGTTATAACAAAATTCCTGTTACAATGAAGTGAAAATTCAGGTGGCAAAATTATCCGCTCTATGTATTTTTACTGTTTATTTTTTGGATATAACGAAATCTCGATGTCACGAAAGAAAACTGCCGGTCCTGAAGACTTCGTTATATAACGGGAGTCTACTGTATCTTGTGTGCAAAAATATCAGCTTATTCTGTACAGTTATGAAGGGTTTTCCAAGCAGTGTTGTCCTCTCAAGCCATGAAGTGGTGATCAGAGATCAGAATGCTCTGTTGTGGTATTCTCAAGAAAAGTGGAAAGCTGCTTCAAGGTATAACAGTGATGTCAGAGTCAAAGGCAATACATTTTCTCACATGGAAGTTCATTCCTGGTTTTATGGAATCTTCCTGTTTTTATGGCTTCTGCCTGTTTTGTGTGAGTGTGAAATTTGAACAAGTCCGCTGTATGTTCAATTAGTGTCCAGACAAACTGGGTTGCTTCTAGTAGTTTTAATAGGTAAGGACTTCTCTATTTCCCCTTTTATCCCCCCCCCCCCCATCCCCATATCAGTCCTGTATGCACCCTTTGATGTCATGATCAGGATCTTATACTGTTGAGTAAAGGATATTCTACGCTGTACTTGTGCAAGCTACTGTACATACGTTCGGACGGTAGTAGAAGGCTTTAATAACGGTGCACCACGTATTCATGCTGTATGTGGTGCACCGTTATACGTGGTGCACCCTTAAGCCTTCTACCACCCAAAGTTCTACAGCCACAGAAACCATCAAAGATGTCTACACATGTTTGTATGTGAGTTTCTAATTTAAGTTTATGGAAGTTTCTGTGTGATGTGGTCGCTCTCTTTTTCTTGCATTCCCTTTCATCTGCACTGTTGCTTCAGCCTCCCCCTTCCCGCAGTGTTAGTGCTGTTTTGCTTTTCAAGTGGTTGCACCATTCTTTTCCTTTTGGATGGCCCCGTAGTGGACATGGTTTTTGTTGTTTTGTAAAGTCTTGCTGCTCCTGCAAATTTGCACATATCTGTCAGAGTTGATTTGCTTTTATGTTCAAGTGTGATTTCAAAGGTATCGCCTTTTGATAGCACTGATGTTTAGATATACCCAGGTATAGTGTATATTTTATGATTATGCCATTCTCCAAGTTCCCTTGTACTGATTAGCGGCCATGTTGTCTTCTGAAGCTGACAACTCCTCTGGGAGATATTCTTACGTGTATACATATGATTCTGAATGCCGTACTAATAATTTTGCTTCTTGTTGGGTTGTAATATTTGAGAACTTACTTTTAGCTTTCTATTGCAATCGAAGCTTTCTATGATGATATTAGAAATTTGGTTAGATTCATACAAGGGCATTTAATCAATAGTCTGAGAAGGCAAGTTCAAATGGGAGAAGGATAAACTATCCCCTTATCAAAATTCATGAAATTCTTTCGTAGACATGTTTTTATTGCAACTGATTGACAAATTGCCCTACATCGACATGAATAAGCACTGAATTGATCAGTGTTTATGCAACTATCCATTTCTTCATGTTTTGTTGTAATAAGCTGTTTTATATGAAATTGCCACCCTTGATAATTCACAAAGTGGAAAGGTAATAGATATAATTGTGGCATGTTTGTTAGCTGTAGCTGTTTTTTCTTGTGAAACATATGAGAGGTATGTAGCTGTGACTGTGATTCCAATGAAATGATTTGTTTTTGTCTTTTCTCTGTAGTTTCACCTGTGACTGCACAGATACAGGATTTGAGGGGCTCTTCTGTGACGACAACATTGATGACTGTGCGTCCTCCCCCTGCCAAAATAATGCCGCTTGTGTCGACGGCATCAAGTATTACAACTGCTCCTGTTTCGATGGCTATGAGGGTGTGGACTGTGAGATCGATATTCCTGAATGTGCCTCGAGTCCCTGCGACAATGGAGGGACATGCCTTGAACTTTCCAACCAGACGCTCTATGATAGCCCGTATCAGCAGTACCTCCCAGATGTGTTCCAGTATTCAAATGCCAGTGGATTTGTGTGCGTCTGCATGGCAGGCTACAGTGGTGTGAACTGTGAGATCAACATCAACGAGTGCGCCTCCATGCCCTGCCAGAACGGCGAGTGCGTCGACGGTGTCAACGGCTACACCTGCAATTGCACCGCCGGCTACGACGGCACGACTTGCGAAAACAACATCAACGAGTGCGCCTCCGACCCATGCAGGAATGGCGGCACGTGCGAGGACCTGGTCAATGCCTTTCGGTGCCACTGCACGGAGGGCTGGGGTAGCAGCCAGTGTGACGTGGCACTGACTGCCTGCATCGGTAACACCCAGTGCCAGAACGGTGCCACCTGCGATCCGTATTATGATGAGGCTCAGAGCAGTCAAGAGTTCACCTGCTTATGCACGGCGGGATTTACGGGAAACCTGTGTGACATGAACACAGCGTCTAGTTTCCGAGGGACAGAAGACAAGTATCTACGCTATGGATTCTCATCTTCAAATACTCCGTTCCAGTTTACATTCTCCTTTGCTACGACTATCCCTGACGGTCATCTGCTCCTGGGAAGTTCGTTCGGCGACACTGTAGTTCTTGAACTGCTGGAAGGGAATCTTTCTCTGAGCGTCAGAGATAGTAGTGCCCCTTTCCCTTCTCTCATCGACATCGGTTCCGGCCTGAATGATGGTGAGTGGCACACGGTGGAAGTAAGTTTGTCCTCTGGCTCACACATGGCCCTGAATGTCACGTCTGAATCATGCGACGCGGGTCTCTGCAGTGACATGGTGACTTTCAGTGAGGATATCGGGCCTTTCAGTTTTGTCTACTTCGGGCATGCCCCTACATCGAACGACCTCGCTGGCTCCGACAACATGCCCTTCACTGGCTGCATGCGGGACATTTTCCTTGGAGATGACAGCGGAAATCCGCTGTTGTCGAACGGCGCAGGGGATGATCCCGAGGTCGGGTGCAGCAGGATGGCACAGTGCCAGCCCGATCCTTGTAACGGCAGGGGCTCTTGTACCGATCTCTGGTGGACCTATTCCTGTGACTGCCAACTGGGATACACAGGTTTCAGCTGTGAAACTAGTAAGTCTTGAGCGTAACTTAATTGGAACTGTTATTCAAGATGAAGTGGGCGTTAGTACAAACAAGACAGAATCAAATGAACAGAAAGAAAAATTATTGGTTAAAATGAGTTTTAAAGTGAAAAATGTTGGCATTTTACATTTTTCATGTGTTTTCATGCAAGAGTGATTATTAGTCATAACTATGTGAATTAAATGAGTTGACGATGTCATGACGTTACAATCCTCCCAATGGTTTAAACCAAAATGATACAATTCACTTTTGTACTTTAAAGCCCAGCAATTATAACTCCTTCTTCCATAGAAGACATCTTTGCTAATTTGCTGATTATTTAGTAGTTGAGAATGTAATTCATTGTTTTCAAGTTCATTTGTAAAAGGAAAGTCAGTAAATGTTTATATACAAGTCAGTAGACCCAATTAGACAGATGAGATGCTGATGTTATCAGTTTGGACAAGACAGAGCATTAGTAATACTTCTTACATTAATTTTGTGAATTTTTGTGACACCGTAAACTCACAAGATACACTCTACATGATAATAATTAATTGACTCAATTTCTTTAATTCAGGGAATGTTCAGTGACAAGTTCATAATACAAAAGCAAGTTCATTCTTAAAGCAAGTTTTATCCTAAAGGGGTGCTGGAATTTGCTGTATATGTAGGGATTTCACCCACAAGCAGACATCCCCCCCCCCAAAAAAAAGAATCTGAAATTAAGATGCATTCTTAATTGGATAAACACATAGTTGTACTCAACCTGGAACATGCTTATTTTTTCCCCCTTGCAGGTTTTACTCAAGCCACCTTCAGCTTTGAGAACACAACCAGCCATGCCATTTTTGACATCTCAGGCTACTCTGTTTCTGTGGATGAGCACATCGTACGAGTCATATTTCGCACCAGGGAGGCAGCTGGACTGCTCTTCTTTGCTGCCTCGGGCCCGGATTACATTTCGCTGGTCGTGGACAATAGCACTGCCCTTGCAGAGGTGTCCTCCGGGGGAACCACCCAAAGTCTCCGCGTCAGCAGGGCGGTGTCGGATGGCAGGTACCACACCCTCGAACTCACGTGGGCGCTAGGCTCGGTCACTCTCACTCTGGATTCATCCTCGTCCGAGATGACGGCCTTGCCAGTCGGAGGCTCTTTTGGGGAGATGTTTGTGGGCGGTGTGCCCGATTTCACTGACGGCTCACTACCGGCCATCGTCCAGGGTTCTGAACCCTTCAAAGGCTGTCTGTGGGACCTGAAGTTCAATAACTACTCCCTGGAGTTCTTTCCACTGCCAGACAACCTGCCGGGAGTGGAGGTCAACTCCGTCCCCATGGCGATGAGCTCCTCAGGCGTGGTGGAGATGTGCAACAGCGACGACACCTGCAACCCAGAGCCGTGCGAGAACGGGGGCGTGTGCCAGATCACCTGGAATGACTTTGAGTGCGACTGCCCCAATAGTTACGGGGGGAAGAACTGTTCCCTGGAAACGGTCTGCTCCACGGATCCCTGCCCCTTGGAGGCAACTTGTGTTGACAGAGACGGAGGATTTGAATGTAAGGACAGGAAGGGCAGTACCGTATGTCCCAAAAAGATTACAACGGGACCCTCCACAATGATATCTTTAAAAATATTGAATCAGTCTAAATACAAATTCAGGGTTTGAAACTATAACTCATTGCCCACATCTTACAGCAAACCCCATTCGATTTGCTTTAGTGGTCAAAGAGAAATGAGGAATTTTGTAGAGGATGTCGGGAATCCCTTCCCTCCAAGTTTTGGCTATTGTATTCGCACACAAGATCATCAAAGTGCTAAACTTGGAAGAATCAGACTCATGACATGCTTTACAACAATCCACATTTCTCTGTGACCGCTTAACCAAATCAAATGGGGTTTTCTGCAAAATTGAGCCGTTATCTTTTGAGACCCTGAAGTACCATATAGACAATTTAATCATATTGGGTGTTATCAATGCGAAAAATCTGATTGTAATTTTTCTAAGGACATACAGTACATTTAGGAAGGCATCAATGTGCTTTCCTAAACATGACCAACATTTGTTCGTAATTATTTCACCTAGATTTTATGTCCACCTCTTTGTATTTTGTATACCGCCCCATTCTTATTGGGGCAAGACGTAATGAAAGCTACCTGGAAAGGGGGCTATAAGGGGGTCTTTTCTTCTCTTCTTCTCAACTTTTCTAAAGAGGATCCGCTTTCTCTTAAGGGTGGAAAATAATATTCATTATGAAAAGTGTGCAAATATGTAGCCGAGAACATCATGAATTGTGATCTCTGTCATTGTGATCTCTCTCATTATAAAATCAAGTGTTGAGGGGAGCAAATTCATTAACACCAGCTAAAATTTTACCTTTAAAAGTTGTATTTCAAGGAACATTGTATGAAATTTAATCAAATGTGATATGCTGTGAATGTTCAATTCTGTGCTAAGTTTTGTATATTTTATTTTTTTATGATGATTTCTTGAGTCATTGAAGGTCAGAGGCCAGGATGGAATATGATATCAATGTTTGTTGAAAACATGGCTTGGCTCCTGCCAAACATTTTGCAGGGCAGTATGCAGGGCATGCATGCAGCTTCTTCAGGGCAATTGTCATGCTGTCCTTTCGCATCTTTGTGGTTTTGAAATCAGGGGTCAGTGGCAGGGTGTGATGCTGTGATTTGCTGCATCTTGTGGAAAGATTCTGTACACGGGTGAAAAGTTTGACTCTATGTACTGTAGGTACAGGATGATTGGGGAGTCCCTTGTTACATCCAAGGCTTGCTTATCTCAAGATCAAAAGGGTAATGCGTACGGTGAAGCACTTGCCCAAACTTTATGTGGTGTTAAAAGAAGAAATCGCTCCTTGTAAATCACACACATGCGGAAAATAGTGTATTGAAAAAATGTGAGAACACGCACTCAAGAAAAATATGAAGGAGAGGGGTATTGGCCAATGTTTTATTGGCAAATTTCTCATTAGCCTTTTGATGTTCTTTCTGTACATGTGTTGTAAGTAGGCAGCTGTCTGAGTGTTCTCACAAATGTTGTTATATGTAGAGAATTTCATCAAGTATGGTCAAAAAATGGCGTGATTCTTTTTTTTTTTTGTAGTGGGTGGATTAAATCTTCCTGTGTTTTTTTTTTTCATTCTTTCCATTTTTCATTTTTTCACATCAGATAGAGGGACAAAATTATTGTTGTTGTTGTTCAGGTTATATTTCCCTCCTGAAACCATGTGTGGGGTGGAAGATAAACTTGTCTTGCTTTTCCCCTCCTTTACAGGTGTTACCCCAGCAGTGTTTGATGGAACGTCAAGCATTATTACCTATGACAACACCATCAATGCAACCAGGGAACTTGACACGGTATCCTTTATGCTCAGGACCAGGCAAAGCGACGGCCTTGTGCTGCACGCCTCTAACTCCCTGAGTGGTCGCTTCCTCACCCTAGAAATACGCGCCTCTCGACTCCTCGTGCGCCTGGATCTTGGCACCCCCGCTAATGTGTCCTCATCAAGCAGTGTGGCAGATGGTGTCTGGCATGATGTCACAATTGAAATAGGGTCATCTGAGGTGATTTTGATACTGGATGACAGTAATGATACCGTGTCAGTTCAGCAGGAGGGTTCGCTAAAGGATGTAATCGTCGACGCTGGTAGTGGACCCGTGTATCTCGGTAACACAAACTTCACTGAAAATCGCTACTTCACCATGTACACGCCATTTGAAGGCAACCTGAACGACGTGCGGATCGGCACCTTCCTCTTGCCTTTCTTCAACGAGTCGGCGTACAACGTCACCGTCGAAGAGCGGTTCATTGTGGAGGAGATGGTCGGCGTCATCATCGGATCCGACGGTGCCGATGTCTGCGGTTCTAACCCGTGCCGTAACGGTGCCAACTGCACCGATGATTGGAATGCCTACAGCTGCGTGTGTGCTCCAGGTTACTCTGGCCCTGACTGCGGGACGGAGATCGATGAATGTCTCTCCAACCCCTGCCAATTTGGCTCTTCCTGCAATGACTTGGTGAATGGCTACAACTGCTCCTGCCTACCAGGATACGAAGGATTCAACTGCTCCATAGAAATCGACGAGTGCGAGTCGACACCGTGCTTGAATGACGGCACGTGCAACGATGCCGTGAATGGTTTCATTTGTTCCTGCGCACCAGAGTTCACAGGACGAATGTGTGAATTCAATGTAAGTCTACATTCCTGAAAATTCTTCACAACAGGAAAAAGATGAAGAATTATTCCCCCAACAAAATTTTGAAAAAGTGAATAAGCTGTAGTAATGCATAATTTTGATGGTGATAATCACTTTCTTGCCAGTATTATGGATTTGTCATCATGTTTTGTTCTTTTTTTTAGTCAAGTATTTTCAAACACTTGCACTGATTCTATGATGCTGAGGAAAAGAATACAACTAATACCACTTCCAGCCAGAGTTACATTTGTATCTTGACACATACGTAGCCCATATATCTTCCATGTGTAGGTGTCAATAAGTTTGGAGAAATCATGTGATAGGTTAAGACAGAGATGAGTCATGTCATGTCCATTCATCAATGGGTTTGAAAAAATATGAAGTAAACTACTCTGTACCAGGGAATGCTATTTGGTTTGAAATGCACTGGCAGAAATTGACAAACTTTCAAGGAGTGCTATAATTTGCCATTTCTTGTCCAAGCAGACATGTCGTGCCCATTTTGTTGATATGAAGAGTTAAGGACACAGGAAATTTTGCGGACTTTGGAGGGTACACTGATGGAGATGGCTGCCCATGAAAGGATAAGTTCACCTTAGTATACATAAGGAATGAGAGAATGCAACAATAATAGTAGAACATGTCAGTGAAAGTTTGAGGAAAAGTGGACAATCTGATCACAAGTTATAAATTTTGAAATTTCATTGCCAACATTTCTGGGTGAGTAGAATACTATACAAAAGCTTGTGATGTTACATGCATAGAACAATATAGAGAAAAAAAATAACGAAACTATGCAAAATATTTTCACTTTTCTTGCATGATAGAGGAGCACCGACTTGCCTCTTTCAGAAGGGAAGGGAAGTCATGTCACATCATCAGTTACAAGTCAAGGGAATGTGTAGTTTTTGCAAAAAATTTTGTGGGAATTTTTGTTCTATTTTCCTTATCTCATTCTATGCATGTGACATCGTACTCCTTAGAAGTCTTCTAGAAATCCAACAATTACTGCGCAGAAACTTTAAGAATTCATAACTTTTGAAAAGATTGTCTGATTTTCCCCAAACATTCACTGATGTGTTTTGCTGATATTGCTGCATTCACTCAATCCACACGTATATTAAGGTGAACATGTCCTTTACAAAATTTCCGATGCCTATATCGCTCCAGACGTCTGCCACGTGCGCTGGCGATCCCTGCCTCAATGGTGGCACCTGCACTGACGACCCCAGCGCCCAGCCAGGCACAGACGCCTTCATGTGCGCCTGCGTGGACGGCTTCGAAGGGACGAGGTGCGCCTACGAGACCGACTACTGCCAGAACGTTACGTGCCAGAACGGGGCCTCATGCATGTCGGACAACCAGCAGCTGACGTACGTTTGCACGTGCCTCGCTGGGTACGAGGGTGATCTGTGCGACACCAACGTCGACGACTGCCTGGGGGTAACATGTGAGAACGGTGGTACCTGTGAAGACGGGGTGGCTGAGTACAACTGTGTGTGTGCAGCAGGTGGGTGGTGAAAAAGATCATTTTCACGTAGTTCTCGTGTGTTCTTAAGCGGAAATTTTTGCTGTGTGGAAATTTTCATGAGACGAGAAACTGGCACGAAAATAAAAAGCTGGCAAATATTATTGCTCGTCATAAATTTCACTGATTAATGTCTTGATTCTGTGGAATTACTGTATATGCCAAATATTTCGTGAGGTTTTTGTTTTTCACAGAATTAAAGGCGCACAAAAATATTGACTCTAATCCTGATATGAATGTGACGTTCGTGTATACAATTCCTCCGTTCAGTACTGGACTCCATGATCGCGAATTTCACCACTTGCAAAATCGTCGGGAAGCCCCATCGCAAAAATTTAGACTCTCTAAATATATGGCGTATGCAGTAAACACATGCAAAATTCATCTTATCCAGCCAAGTGCGAAAAAATACTCTTGCGAAAATATCCACTTTTACAGTATACAATGTACTGAAATCTGTGATGAGTCTTACTGTGATGATCATTCCGATATTCTTGCTTTCAGTCACATTGCGAAAGTGTAGAAGTGCTTTGTACTTTTCTGGTTATCTTGCCAAGCCATATTTTTGATCCGCTGTTTACCAGTGTGTTACAAGAGTGCTGCAAAATAGACATGTCTGCTAGGAGTATTTAAACAATGATAGCATGTTGTGGCAACACCATTGTCAAAAGTGCATATCAAGGGTTGTTTGATTTTGTCCCTGTGTAGAGGTGTGCATTTTGTTGTTCTGTTCTCTTAGATAATTTTCATTTGCTTGTTTGGTTAGCCCTTGCCATACCTGAACCAAATGACATTGCTTTATACTCTTCAAATATTTCAATTTCTTTTAATGCCAATATCTACATTCACATGTTAGTCAAATCTCCAGATCTAAATTTATTTTCCTAGATATAAATACAGGTACTTGTACTAATGCATAATTCCTGTTGTGCACTCTTGGATCTGCTCAATCAGCATTTACAAAACATAGCTATGGAAGCTTACTGATGGCATGCCATGCTAACAGCAGTACAAACTACATGTGTACCTGGGTATCGTCTCATGAAAATTTTGCCAGCTCTGACAAGTGTTCAGTCTCTGACAATTACCATGATAGTAACAATCAGTGACCAGAGCTTCTCAGCCAATCAAAACCAAGGATTTTTCTGAAATTGTCAGAGACTGACAACTTTCTTGAAACAGTGCCCTGAATGGTGTATGATCGTATTTGATCCTAAAGGTTATTCATGTGTTTAACACAGAGAGTTAGAGAAGGTACATATTATATGGTCTTTTGATGGTGTTAGCCTTTAAGACTTTTACTCAATACTCTTATTATAAGTGATGCCTTCATTCTTGTGACTGTGAAATAGAAGAAATGCCAAGTAGAAATAGATCGATCAATCAATCAATCAATCAATCAATCAATCAATCAATCAATCAATCAGTCAGTCAATCAATCAATCAATCAATCAATCAATCAATCAATCAATCAATCAATCAATCAATCAATCAATCAGTCAGTCAGTCAGTCAGTCAGTCAGTCAGTCAGTCAGTCAATCAATCAATCAATCAATCAATCAATCAATCAATCAATCAATCAATCAATCAATCAATCAATCAATCAATCAATCAATCAATCAATCAATCAATCAATCAATCAATCAATCAATCAATCAATCAATCAATCAATCAATCAGTCAGTCAATCAATGATGTGAAAAATGTTTCAACAAGTAAGTGTACAGAAAGAGAATATGTTATATACTTGATAATCTTTGATAAATCTCACCTCTCACCTTACTCCTGTTATACGTATGCATGGCTATTTGTCATTCTTTGCTATAAGAGATGTTTTCCCCACCAAAACTGTGCACAAGCATTACTTCCGTGCTCTAAATATTTGCAGGTTTTGAAGGACAAACCTGTGCAGTCGACATCGATGAATGCGCCAGCAGTCCGTGTGTCGCAGGAACGTGCAATGACGAGGTCAACGGTTTCAGCTGTAACTGCCCCTCAGGCTATGAAGGTAGGAATTCAAAAAAAAAAAAAGAGTATAAAAAAAACAAAAAACAAGGCAACACCCAAAACGATCGAGATTTCAAATTTGTTTGGTAATTTTGTGAATTGATAAGTTTTTCCAGCATCTCTCATTGACTTAATCTCATTCAATACGACATCCACTCTATGACAAATTAAAGAATCTGCTTTGGACAAATTGGAAGATGTTGTTCAACAAAACACCTGAAGGCTTTTTTGTTTGGACAGGAAGTGATTGAAACTATGGATCTTTCAACAAATTACAATTTTTGGAGTAAATTTTGTTGAAATCGCCTTATTTTGCATTCCTCTCAGCTCCAGGGTTTGTGTCTCTATCAAGGCCTTCCTGGTGGCTGGTTGTATTTTTTTGCTTTGATGCTGAGATTATATGTAATGAGGGATTTATATTATGAGGGATTTTCTCTTCTGGTAAAACACTCTTCTCAAATTGTGCATTTTGCCAGGCTTATTTCTAAGAGTGTGATTCTGTGTTGTGCTTCTTATGCTTAGAATGTCTCATGCAGGACATCGGAAAGTGATAATTTTATGAATCAGAGGAATATATCACAATTCATTGTCATACCTTTCTATAGATTTCATCTTGAATTAAAAGAGTATATCCATATCTTTGTTGTTTGCTGCCCTCTGCAGAGAAAAAGGGAATTGTACTGTACTTGTTCAGTATAAGGACATGATTGATCAGTGTTTCCTATCATTTCTGAAGTGTATGAAAGCTATGCTGTAAGAGTCTGTGAAATGGTTATAGAAATGACTCTGATAGGATGGTTCTGCATGTAATAACAACCTGCATGTCTTCCATGAATAGATCTTTGTTTGTTTGTTTTTTTTCTCTCCAGCATGGCATGCACAAGTAATGATTAATCTGCACTCCGTACTAATATCGAAATCTTAACAGCATTTTGGTATATTTTTTTTAGTCTTTTCTTGTTTTTTATATTTGTTTTTGTGGCGTGTGCAAGAAGTGAGAACAGTGCCCATGCGGGCTACTTTTTTTTTTTTGTAAAAAAAAAGAAGAAGTTCAAAATGACAAAATAGAGGTTTTGTTTCAACTGTTCAAGCCAAACAGAGAGTTCTGATGATGAAATCAGCCCCTTCTTTTTTTTTCTTCTCTTTTTTTTTTTTAGAGAGAGAGAGAGAGGGAGAGAGAAAGATAAAAGATCTGGCTCACTTTAATTTTTAAGGTGAATGTTGTGCAGATTCCTGATGGAAAAAAGAACAAAAATTCCTTAAGAATACAAAAACTTGCTGAATAACACTGCACTGAGTGAAAACAAAGTACCCAGACAGGTGTGATCATTGTTAACTGATGTTTCTTTTTATAGTGTGGAGAATTAGTGCCAACAATGTGATGTTCAGAATTTCTTATTCATTTTTATCTACAAAGGCATGTATGCTACATTAAGTTATGATGTTCTGTCAGGCATATATTCATGAAGTTATGAAAGAAAAGCATTTGTGAGTGATTTCATTTTTTGTTTTTGATTTCCTCAAATTACTCTTGGGTTCTGAATTGTGTCAATTAGTTTTATGCCGAATTTCCACTTGGCATACATCCACACATTTTGCTGAAAATGAGCATAAATATGTAATAAAGGCTGACTTACCCATGATAGTGAATTCACTTAATGATGAAGCATGTGCACTCTCTGAAAGTTCAGAAAATGTTTTAATTTTTTTTTTCTTTAATGACACAGGAAAAGGAACGGATTTGCGTATAAAACGCAATAGAGTGTTCTTTCTTTGCAGATGCGATATGTGACTCATTTTCGCTGTTGATTGTTTCTCAGATATGGAAAATCGAATGTAGCTGTTCAAATTGGTTAAGACTGCACACACAAAGTGGAAGCCAATTCAACCAAAATAAATTGGGGCAAACCAAGTTAGACAAAAGTATGGATAACACTCTTTTTATTCACTACCTGGTCTGCAGTCATAGATGTATGTAATGCTGTGAATGGGATGTCAATTTAGATCTGTAAAACTGAATTCATCAGACTCTTTACTTTTCACGTCCATTATTTCTTGGTAAATGTTCTCAAGAGATGGAGGGTTTGTTCACATTTCATCATGCTAATCATTAAAGCGTGAAATCTCCCAAAAAATTTTACAGTCTTAAAAATCCCCATTTCACCGTGTCATTTTGGCCGACCTAACACGTAGGAATATAGCACATTGATAAATGTCTAACCAAAACAGTAGAAAATGCACTTGATAACAGTTAACCCTGTGATTAACTGCTCTTGCACCAAATGATTTCTTGAGGAATGGATGGGGGGGGGGGGGGTTGTTTTGCAAAATGTAAGCCTTCATTAAAGCTGGGATTTTAATTATGTACTGTCAGTGAATGGTAGTATTCAACCAGCTTTTCTTATGCTCTGATGAAATAGATTCATCAAACAATACCAAATTCACCATAGAAAATGGAATTTTCATATTTAGCAATTTAGTCTATGCAGCAACTTCCGAAAGAGCCTGTATGCATTAGGTGGCTAGTGTATGGATAGCACATTGTCAGAGCTTTTGGTTGGCAAGATTACTACAGGGACATAGATGTCGGTTTGTTGTGCATTTTGGGTACTGTATACGCCGAATATTTCGCGAGGTTTTTATTTTCGCGAATTTCGCGAGTCAGCTACTATTCATGAAATTAAAAACACGCGAAAATATTGACTCTAATGCAGATATGAATGTGACATAAGCGTACACATAACTCCGTTCAGTCCATGACTCCACGATCGCGAATTTAACCACTCGCGAAATTGTCGGGAAGTCCCGATTCGCGAAAATTTAGACTCGCAAAATATATGGCGTATACAGTATAATCTGTGCACCTCTAATCATCTCTGCTGGTCTCTACACTCAACACTAGTTTACTTCCTGTTATTGTTATAGTATAGGTTATCTTGTGATTTTGTTCTACATACATGGCATTTTAAGTATTCTTGTTGATGCAGGAAGGAAAGGGTATGATTTTACCAGCTGAGGACTATTTTAAAGAGATGGAGTTTTGTTGTGTATTATGTAAGCACACAATAGTTGATAACAAAGAAAATACTAGGAGAGTTACTGTATGTTTACTCTGAATGTCTACCAGTTTGTTTTTGTGCTGTGAGTATGAATGTCCCATGGATGTTTTGTTCATTCATTGCCTTTCGGGTGTCTCTTGCCCGTTTTCCAATTTTCCCTTTAAACTAATCTCCAAACTCTGCATTCTCTTTTGAACATTGCATTTATGTTCCTTTGGGCCAGAGTTTATCATCATTATCATCATCAACATCAATGTCACATGTATCTCCATCATCTTGTCATGCCTTTGATTTCATCATCATTGTCATCAATACCTTTTAACATCACTGTCATCATCATCATCATCATCATCATCATCATCATCATCATCATCATCATCATCATCTTCATCATCATCTTCATCAGCTAACATCTCATCTACCATACAAAGTTCATCATTGTCACTTTAAGAAATCATCATCATCATCATCATCATCATCATCATCATCATCATCATCATCATCATCATCCAACATCTCCTCAACCACACAAAGTTCATCATTGTCACTGCTAGAAATCATCATCATTATCATCATCATTGCTGCAGGCACAACCAATACTTTTCATTATATAGTCATTTTTCTTTTCAACATGATTATATGATTATCATCCATTGTTCATTGTCACCATCATAACTTTTGTTTCCAAGATTTCAGCATTGTTATTTGCAACCGCAGCCGGCGATGCTTAACACTGCATAAAATGAATGTGTGGCATGACCACAGCTTTAAACTCTCACATCAAACCATAATATTGGCATCATTACCTTTGGTACTCACTTGAAATAGGCCAAGAGCTCATCAAATATTGATTAAAACATGGATACCTGACACCAATCTGTACATGTATATCAAACATCAAACATCAAAAACAAAAATGCCACATGCAAATATATTGGCAGATGCATATATTCATTTGGCTGGCCAGATGTGGACTAATCTAGATTTTTTTTTTTTTTGTATCCATATACAGAACTCTGAACAGAAGCATAGAAAATTGTCCTCTGCCATAACCCCTATATGCTACATAGCCGCCAGATAAACTATTCGAACTTGTAAATATTTTGATATGTACATTTACCGACCTTTGAACAGAAAACATCGCAAATGTTTACAAAGAAAAGTCAACCCAATGTACTCATACTTCACTCAATTCTGTCACTTAGAAACTGGCTTATACACTAATCAAGTGTGGACTTTTCAAAATATTTTGGAACAAATGCACATAGAATGTGTCCACCGCAGTTTGGTAAAATTCTTTATTGGAAGACATTCGTTTGCCCACAAACATAAATTTGTACATAAACACATGTATACTTGCACACTCACATACAACTAATTAAAAAAATGATAAGTTTATCATAAATTCATAGTGTGTCAAGGAATACTTTGAGAAAACGGTCTTGAAAACATCCATGCATATGTAATGAACAATACAATGCTGGCAATCGAGGCAAATTATTGCACTTGCCTGAAATAGCAGCACGTCTGACGTATCTTAAGCAACTTGCTGCGACACTTCGCTATCCAAAGCAAATTGAGATGCGCCATGCCCCTACCCCCTGAAAAAAATTGTCCTTTGCCATAACCCTTTTATGCTACCCACTGACTTGCGCATGCCTACTAACCAAGTTATGAGGGAAGTTGTATTGTGATGCAAATTGAGGTCAACCTTTTGTCCCTTTAGCCCCGAGATGAACCATGTATTTTTTCCTTCCACTTGTTAACTAAGCCACAAGATTTGACCATACATATTTCTTCCCCCAAGTGTTGCATGGTTTAGATATTTGTGTAGGAGTTCTGATTTTCAGTTGATTTGATTCCCCAAATTGATTTTGTGTTAGCATAGCATTGTTCGAGTATCCAGAAAGTTTCTAAACTCTTTGATCATTTCTTCTATTCTCCCCTCCCACTTCTGATTTGACTCCTCCCACTTTGTACTTGGCTCCTCCCATCAATTCTCAATTTTCTTGGTCTTCAATGACCCCTCTTTGTGATGGCAAATCCTGTACTCTCTGCCAATTCAAACTGCATTCACACCCAATATGAAATACTGCCCTCATGTGACAACATTGTGACATTCAACCTGTTTCACTCTGAAAATTCTGGTGGGAATATTTTCCCTTGTGCCACCTCCCCCTACAAACTCCCACTACAAACAACAACAACAAAATTTGATAGGCCTTCGATGTGAGAATGCCCCATGTGGTTCCTACCCTTGCCAAAACGGGGGCGAGTGCGTCCATCCCGCAAGAGGCGATTTCGAGTGCAACTGCACAGTGGGGTACGTGGGGCCTACGTGTGCCGAGGCCCGTTGTACGGCCGAGGTTTGCCTTAACGGAGGCGAGTGTCGCACGGAGAATGGAAACACAAGTTGGGCCTGTAGCTGCGTAGAGTTTACCCAAGGTATATATACACACTCTCTCTCTCCCATTCTTTTGTTTTGTTCTTTTGTCGTCATCATCATCAACTTCTCGTTTTCTGCCTATCATGCATCTGTGTTTTCGTTCATTGTTCTGTGTAATCCTTGCGTAAATTCTGTACCGTATAGTTTATGTGTCGCCAGACTGTGTTAGTACGAACAGAACTTTGAAAATGGTTGCGTCACAGCTGAGAGCCAGAAGGACGCTTCCTCCGCAGGTTTCAAACCACATTATTAGTGCCCTTCTGGCCCTCAGCCGATGAGATGTAATTTTACTTCAATGAGCGCACTAAACCTGGATGGCTGGTAACACTAATAGGTGGCTGGTGTAGTTCAGCTCTAAGATTAGACATACAAGTAGCATTTCTGATGATTAACACCCATTTCTGCCTAAATATCAGCGCACATTGTCCTGATATGTACAGTCTGTAATATCTAGATTCACTTGAAGACAGCTATACACTTTTGATAACACCCTCTGTTTCTTTTCTACCTTTCTTTGTAGAAGAGTGTGCTAAAATCGTTCGATGTATTGAGAAAGTGTGTCAATGTTTTAGTCTTTTATGGTTAAAGATGTACCTCTAATGGGGATGTTGCAGACAAATAAAACAATATCTGAACATTTTGGCCCGAATTCACGAAGGTGGTACAAATGAAACCATGGTTTAAACCATGGACAAAAAACCATGGAGCGCCAAGTGTCGCATGGAGTATTTTGTTACGAAATCAGTCATTTCATCAATGAAATAATTATTTTGTAACGAAATGACAACATTTTGTAACTAAATGAACATTTCGTTCACGAAATGATAATTTAATTAACGAAACGGTCATTTTGTCGACGAAATGACCAATTTCGTAACGAAATATTCCATGCGACACTTGGCGCTCCATGGTTTTTGTCCATGGTTTAAACCATGGTTTCATTTGTACCACCTTCGTTAATTCGGGCCTTTGGGTATAGAATATGCATGTAGATGTACATGAGTTGGGTAATTATTCCTTTAAATATATGTCCGTAGGTATCTAATATGTACAGTGTACAATTTTGTATAGCTACAAATGAAAATATATTTAGATTGTCATGAAATCAACACTTATTATTAACATAGTAATATATAAAAGTACATCTAAACAAACTGCTGAAAACGAACATCAGCAAAACATTCATGTAACATTGCAAAAAGGTAATTTGAAATTTAAATCTGCAGTGTTGGTGTGAAATACAAAGGTTGCATAGTTATTCTTTCTTTTTTTTTGGGGGGGGGGATGGGTGCGATTGGGATCATATCTACTTCAGGCAGTGGTTCTGTGACTAGAATTCCTCACTTAACCCTCACTTTTGACAGGGAGAATGGAGGAAATATGACAGTTTTATGATGATTATCCAATGGTTAGTGACAGAATGTAATGAAGTACTGACAAAGAGTGGAATATATGTATGTCAGTGATGCCACTATTTTTTTCTTCTTCTTCTGGGTTGGTCCTTTCTGCCTTTGAGGAATGTTCACATGCATTTTAATTTCCCGAATTTTGCGAGAGCCAAGATTTGTTAAATTGATATGCACATTAAAGTTCTTGTCTACACTTCATGTAATACATTGAATGCTAGAGGCAACTCGCAAAAATTTCATGCCGCGACATGGGCCATTGGCTCCAATTCGCAAACATTTATTGCCACGAAAATATCTTGCTTTACAATTGCAGTATCTTTTCCACAGTTGTTCACACTTTTTTTATTGTGGATTATTATTATTATTGATATTATCATTATTCTGAAATCATTGTGATTAAAATCTTAATTTTGCCCTCGGTCTGACGTAGAAGAAGAGTCCACTTTGCTACAAATCTCTTTTATAGCCACAGTACCATCTGTCAGCTCTTGATGAATGTGTACTTTAGACGAGTTTGGCTGTACCAGTAGGGTTTGATAGAATCTGCCTTGTTTTATATAGGTATTATGAGGATGTAATATAATGTGTGTGTAGTTTAATAGCCTGACGCGTGCTTTTTTATTTTAGTTATGAACTCACTGATGCATCGCTTACTTTTTCCATTTTCTTTTGTACTTGGCACCATAATTTTGTTGTTTTGAGGAAATGTGTGTGCGCTGTTCTCAAATAATTCACCCTCAGACACAGTAATAATATTGACTGGTGTGACTGTTGTGTTGTGTGGCTGGTTTATGTACAATTATTCCCCTGAAAAGTTGGTCAGTTACTAAATATGGAATTATAAAAGTCAGAAATACATCAATTGTTGTAATGCATTCTGAAAGCTCCTGTATTTGGATATGGTAATTTCTGTAGGAGTCTCTGCATGGTAGTTTTTATGCATTTTTAGCTCACCTGAGCCAAAGGCTCAAGTGAGCTATTGCGATCGCCCTTCGTCCGGCGTCCGTCGTGCGTCGTCCGTCGTCCGTCGTCCGTCGTCCGTCGTCCGTCGTCCGTCGTCCGTCGTCCGTCGTGCGTCGTGCGTAAACTTTTTACATTTTCATCTTCTTCTTGAAAACCCCAAGACCGATTTTCATCAAACTTGGCAGATAGCATCCCTAGGGGGTTAGGAACTCAATTTGTTAAAATGGGCACCATGCCCCACCCAGGGGGCCCCCAGGGGGGCCCAAACCCCCCAAAATTAAGGAATCTGTAAAAATCTTCTTCTCTAGAACCAGAAGTGATAGAGCTAAGTTAATACTATGAGTTAGTACATTGATGACTGTAGTTTCAAGTTTGTTCATGGCAGAATCAGGGGTGCCCCCCTTGGGACCCAGGGGAGGGGGGTGGGGAAGGGTTCTAATGGGGCCTAAATTTTACATTTTCATCTTCTTCTTGAGAACCCCATGACCCATTTTCACCAAACTTGGCAGGTAGCATCCCTAGGGGGTTAGGAACTCAATTTGTTAAAATGGGCACCATGCCCCACCCAGGGGGCCCTCAGGGGGCCCAAGCCCCCCAAAATTAAGGATTCTGCAAAAATCTTCTTCTCTAGAACCAGAAGTGATAGTGCTTAGTTAATACTATGAGTTAGTACATTGATGACTGTAGTTTCAAGTTTGTTCATGGCAGAATCAGGGGTGCCCCCCTTGGGACCCAGGGGAGGGGGTGAGGAGGGGTCCTAATGGGGCCTAAATTGTACATTTTTATCGTCTTCTTGAGAACCCCATGACCCATTTTCACCAAACTTGGCAGGTAGCATCCCTAGGGGGTTAGGATCTCAATTTGTTAAAATGGGCACCATGCCCCACCCAGGGGGCCCCCAGGGGTCCCAAACCCCCCAAATGAAGGAATCTTTATAAATCTTCTCTAGAATCAGAAGTTATAGAGCTGAGATAATACTATGAGTGATTACATTAATGACTGTAGTTTCAAGTTTGTTCATAGGAGATCCAGGGGTGCCCCTCTTGGGTAGGGGGGGGGGGGGTGGTTGGAAGGGTCCAAATGGGGGCCTGAATTGTACATTTTCATCTTCTTCCTGAAAACCTCATGATGGATTTTTGTCAAACTTGGCAGGTAGCATCCCTAGGGGGTCAGGATCTCAATTTATCAAAATGGGCACCATGCCCCATCGAGAGGGCCCCAGGGGGCCCCAATCCCCCCAAATTAAGGAATCTTAAAAAAAATTGGGCCTTTATTGTACATTTTCATCTTCTACTTGAAAATGCCTGGTCAAATTTTGGTAGAGCTGTGAATAATTTAGGTTAGTGACTGCGTGAAAGGTGAACTTGCGATACTCAGGTGAGCGCTAGACCCGCGGGTCTCTTGTTATACTTTTGCATGATTAATACCAGTGTGCACTTAGGTTTGAGAATTTAATTTTGTTTATTCGTTCAGTAACATTTTTTTTTTTAAAATCCTTGTAGCAAAATGACAGGGTGATGAAATACAAGGCACAGACGATATATTTTTATGATTCATGTACAGTGTATCTCTTTTTGTGTTGTAATGTTGTGTTTTGTGGTGTTGTAACAGAAGTCTTATGTTCATTGTGGTGTTAGTCTGTGTGTCTGTTTCCTTGTTTTTTGTAATCAAGTCAATCCCCTATTACTAATTGCCCTAAGTTTCCTTAAGAAGTACCTTCATTCATGTGAGTGAAAGTGATAGAATTACTCTTGAAATCTGACATCAAACAACCTGCCCCTGTTTTGAGTGGATAGAATGCTCAGTGTGGATTCTCTTCAGAGCTTTTCTGGCCTAAATTTTTATGTAGTTTCTGCATCTTTTCTCTGCCTAAAGAGGGACAGAAAACAAAAACAAAAACAAAATGGATTACTTTCAATATTGAATTGTTATCGTCAATCAACCAATGTAGTGTGCTTGTCTTTATGTGCTTTTCGGTCGCGCAAAATTAGAGCAGTACATACATTGTATATGTTACGGAAGCTCAAGTGTTTGAAAAGAAGGCACTTTGTTGAAACTCGCCTTGGCAAGGACACAAAAGGTCGCCCTTTTGCCTTTCAGTCCAAAGCAAGGTACCTTGGTGGGTTTTAACATGGACCTTGGTTTTAGTAAGTTGCTCCCTTGCCTTTTCACCCAGAAAAAACAGCACCTACTGTACATGTAGGTGGGCCTCATTTACATGTTGCCTTTTTACCTTCTGGTCTTATTATCTTCTTGTTTCGATCAAGGCATTTGCTGGTGAGCTTTGAAAATGCTGCCTTTTTGCCTCCTCGTCAGAAGCAAAGTGCCTAGAAGAGTAGTAAACAAGTTGTTGTCTTACTTTGTCCTTATCAGGGTGCCCAGGGGAATTTCTGCTAGTTGCTTTACAGCCGTCTTGACTTAATCAAAATGCATTGGCATGCTTTGAGAAGTTGCCTTGTAGCCTTTTTGGCCTAAACAAGGCACCTACATGTAGGCTCGTTTCAACCAGTCACCTTCTTGCCTTCTTTTCAACTGTAAACAAAGCATCTTCGCAAATTTCAACAAGTTGTCTTTGGGATGCCTGCCGGAGCATTAGGAATGTTTCTGCTGAAAGTCTAATTATACAGTGTATGCTTACATACATTTGTATAATGAAAGGCAACCTGTTAGTATTTAGGTTGTTTTGCTTTCAATATTAAACACTGTTTTGAATTAGTATTTTCTTTGTTGTTGTAAGTTACGTATGGTATGAGGTCAATGTTTGCCATATTTTGTGCAAATTACAGCTCAAGTGCATGTCGGCATATATGCTGATTGGATCTCTGTATACCACGAATGGAAAAATCCATTATTCCTCTGTGTGGAGTACATTTATGAGGCCCAGTCAATATTTTTTCCAGTCCTCCTCATGCATTCATAGTTTTTCCTCCCCTCATCCCCTATGTAACAGGCGATCGCTGTGAGCTGAGAGGGCCGTGCGTGAACGAGCCCTGCCGGAACGGCGGCTCGTGCTCACAGGAGCTGGTTAGCGGATCGTTCTCGTTCGAGTGCGATTGCCCGACGGGCTTCAACGCCACGTACTGCGAGAACGAGATCGACTGGTGCGACAGCAACCCGTGCCAGCAGGCTGGCAGCAACTGCACGGCTGACCGGGAGCGCTTCTACTGTGCCTGTGCTCCAGGCTATGGAGGTACAGTGTTATTGAAGATGGGGGATGGGAGGGGGATGTTTGCTGATGTGTAGCCATGCTTCCAGACTGTAAAATTAATAATGTTTCCACCTGAGTGGATCATGGGACTGTATGCAAGGCTTTTTATTTTCAAAAAGTAAAATGATTGAGGTCAAATTTGACCAAGAGAAGTGTAGTAAAGTAGGAAGCAATCTAGTTAATTACTAAGAATTCCATAAAACATTCAGTACCGCATATAAATGTAATGGTTGATCATAACATGAAATGATTCGTTCACTTTTTCTCCACTTGTTATATTAGGGCAGCAAGATTGGTGGATTGCTTTGCTTTTAATGTTTTTACCAGTGAGGTTGTCAGCGAGTTCATTTCTTGACCCCTGATATTGCAGAAAATCTGTTTGCTGAAATGTCTCACGGGATATGATAGTTATGTTCAGGAGGTGATCCTTATTTTTGAGGATAGGCTAACTTCAATGATATAAGCTTAGAGAAAAGCATGGGTGCCAAGTGTTGCACAATCTCTTTTGTCACAAAATTGGTCATCTTGTTAATGAAATGACAATTTCTTTGATGAAATAACAATCTAATTTTGTTGATGAAATTGTGGGTTTGTGATGAAATGATTGTTTTCATGTTGAAGGAGACCATGTTACACTTGGCGCCCCATACTTAACTCCTATATTCCTTGTTGATTAAGGTTTGACAAATGTTTTATAATTGATTGTTAGGAATATTATTCTCCCTGCTGTCTGAAAGAGGTATCTCAAGTGCTCTTTCCTTATGCTGCAAAAGTGAAACGAATTGAATTCATGATCGATAATTGAGCAGCTACAGGCAACTCCCCTAAAAACTAATTATTACCTCAAAAACAGATTGATTCAAAAGATATAATGATGTTGTTTTTGTTGTTGTTGTCTCTCCATGGAAAGGTGTCACGTGCGAAATTGAACTTCCAAACTGCGACAGTGAGTTCTGCGGTAATGGAGCCTCCTGTACGGACCTGCCTTACGACTATGTCTGCACCTGTGCCCCAGGCTGGACCGGCAAGAACTGCACACTGGATATAAACGAGTGCGAATCAGAGCCATGTGAGAATGATACTCCCTGCCTAAACTTGCAGAACGACTATTTTTGTGACTGCACTGATTCTGGTAAGTTTTTTTATGTATATGTATATTTTTTTCCTTGTGTGGGTGTGTGTGTGTGTACACATTTTCATTTGGCCACTAGAGCAACAATGAATGCTTGTAAGCAGGCAACTAGGGGGTAAATGTGTTTTAATGGTCCTCTCTGTGGGACTAGGCTCAAGAGCTATAGCTAGGAGACTTGAACCCAGAACCTCATGAGTCCATTGACATATCTATCCTCTGAGCCACAGCAGTCGAGGTGGTGGAATGATTCTATGGCCTGAGCTAACCCATGCATATTCTCAATACTCATTTGAGTGTGAAACAAGCCACTTCCTTTTCACGGAGACAAATCAAATTAGTGCCTTGATGGCTGGAAGGGAGAAGTATTCACACCGGGGATCTGGAGTCGCCAAAGCGTCAACAGAAGAGCACTAAGTCTGTGCTTGTTAAAAGCTGTGCAACGGTATGTCTGATGACAGATGGAATCAGGGTCGTTCCACACATGCATTCTATTCGGAAAATATTAGTGACGGAAAAGTGTGCGAACATGGCAAAGGATGTCCTTAGAAGAATTTGACAAGGTCAAGATTTGCAGGACAAAATGCGGCCTTTTGAGCGGCTTTGAAGGACCAATGGAATTATGTGCGCTGTGGGAAGACAACATCTGTTGGGTGGACTTGAGGATGGCACCTAGAAGTGAAAGGAGATAACAGAGAATAGATAGATTGATGGATGGATAGATAGATGGATGGATTGATGATTTTATAGGTAGGTAGAAGTGCAGATAGATAAATAGATGGATTTGTAGGTATGTTGGTAGTTGTATAGATAATTAGATGGATATGTAGATGGATTGATGGATGGTTTGATTAATAAGTAGATATGTAAATAGATAGATATAGATTCATAGGTATGTTGATATGTAGGTTAATAGATGGATAGATACATGGCTGGATAGATGGTTTGATTGGTAGGTAGATATATAGATGGAATGGTCGGTATTTTGGTATATGAATAATATTTAATAAAAGGTGGATAGATAAATACAATAAGTATAAAGTGAGTATGAGAATAGCAAGATGGAACAGAGTAGCAAGAAATGCTGAGCAGTTGAAAGAGAGAGAAAAAAAAAGCAAAAGAAGGTGGTGAGACAAAGGAGGAAGGCAAAAAAAAAAAAAATGAGGACCTTGGAGTGAGTTGATGAGTCAGAGCAAAAACAAACAAACAAACAAACAAACAAAAAAATAAAATCAAACTGAACAAATAAGATTTGGAGCATTCATGTACAAAAGTGTTGGAATTATGCTGACAGAAAGATTTACAAGATAAGATGTCTATCAAAGAGATCAAAAGATTTAATAAAGAAAAAAAAAAAAGAAGGACGGACAGACATACCTGAAGAGGTTGATGAATACAGGCAAAAAAAGGCCTGGGCATTTCTTTCAGAGCGTTGTGATCCATGCATGCCCTGATTCTATTTATTGTCAATTTATTATGTGACAAAGGATTAGAGCTCAGGCATGCATTGTGTTTGCAGGGCAGATGAATCCATCATCCCATTGAAATGTAAGGGTATTTTGCAAAAAAAAAAGGAAAAAATGATGACAATTATATATTTAGGAAATAAACAACAACAAACAAACATAATGCTGAAGTGAATGCCAGTGGGTGTATGAGTGAGTAGAGTTGCAGTGCTGTGGAGTGTTATTTAGCGGCCACAATCATATGCTCTACCATGGTGATATTTTGCCTCAATGTATAGTCGTTTTTATGAGGCTCATACCTGTGCATCGTGAAGTTGTAAAAGTTTTTTGCTGTGGATATAAGGTGAGAGAAAAAATTTTCAGCTTGCTTTTTGTTTGTTTGTTTGCTTGTTTGTTTCTGGCAATTTTTTTCTGTGGCAACCTGGGTATGAAGCCTGAAACCGTGGAGTCATTTGTGGAACCTTGTTCTGTTCTTGTGGTGTCCGTGGTATGGGTAAAATTATGTACAGTATGTGGAGAGTTATGCTGTATCGGAGACATTTGAGGGTAGTTTTCTGCCCATAGCTACCAGTGGCACCTCTTCATGTGCCATCAGTGGTGCCTAAATCATTGCAGCTCTGTGTTAGTCCTATCAAGCAATGTTCTTGTTGGTCATTTTCCCTGTCTTTCTGCTTAAATTGAACATTTAAAATGAAAGTTGAATCAAAATTATTGTGGTTCTCTCATTTTGTATTTTTTGCTGTGTCTTAGATCCTGTCGCCATTTTGGGGCGAGGCAGCAGTGCGGAAAATGCAGTGATTAACTGTGCTAGTTTCTAATAATTTGTCTCTCTGTTTGAACACAAGACAAATCAAAACAAGGGAAACAAACATACAGATAAGCATTGATCCACTTGAAACGTGTTTCAGTTCTACAAAAAATTTTATTTATTTTTTGAAATAATCTGTTACTTCTACGTAAAAATGTCAATTTGAAAATTATCCATTAATTCTACATATAGAAATATCAATTTTATTTGTGTATTCTATGTAGTCATGTTAATTTCATGTAGAATTATTTGTTTGTTCCAAAGTAGAAATATCAGTTTTGTGTACATAGGAGAGATATTTTGACCCCTCATGGACTTTGTGC